>NC_091958.1:41865136-42165136 GCF_031021105.1 Erythrolamprus reginae | reverse complement strand
CCAGTGGCCCCTCCTCCCGGCCACTGCTGTGGCTGCTAAGACAGCACCTGTCTGCCCAGCCGGCCGGGGCTCCAGAGCTTCTCTGCGGAGCCAGTGGGAAGGATGGGCAGCCGCAGGTTCCCCGTGGAGGTGGCTGCTGTGGGCTTGCTGAAGCATGGCCGGCAGAAGGTAGCCGTGGGGGCCCTTGGTTTTCCACAGGGGGTCTGTGGGGGGGGGGATTTTGATGCTGCTTTTGCTTCCAACTTCCATTTTTCCGCCTATTTTGAATATTTTGAAATGTGGAGGGCGGCGGGATGAAGTCTTTTTATGGCGCTTTGGATCTTTGCCCGTTGCCAGGGCTGGGTGAGACATGCCACTGTGGGAGCCCTGGTTGGCACCTGCATTTCCCTTGGCCCGGCTGCTCTCACTTCCTCCCTCGGCAAGGCTGCAACTCTCCAGGCTCAGCTCAGCCCAGGAAGGTGGATGGCTGGCCTGCCACTTTCCCTCTTAGCCCCTGAATGACGGGCTCGGCCACAGTGGCAGCCTAGCCTTGGCAAAGGGAGCAGCCTCTCCTGGACATCCCCTTTGCTCCCTCTGAGAGGCCCCCCATCACCGCCCCCCCCCAGGCTTAATCTGCCCTCCATTGCAACTGAGTTGCCCGCCTGTTATGGCTAACACCATATTCTTTGTGTTTCTTTAAAACAAAGGAAATGGGTATTTCTTGGTTATTTATTTATTTATTTATTTGCTTGCTTGCTTGCTTGCTTGCTTACTTATTTACTTACTTATTTACTTATTTATTCGATTTTTATGCACCCTTCTCCTTAGACTCAGGGCAGCTTGCAACAAGACTCACCGAGTCTTCGGAGAAGGGCGGCATACAAATCTAATTAATAATAATAATAATAATAATAATAATAATAATAATAATAATAACAACAACAACAACAACAACAACAACAACAAAACAACTAAACAACTATTATTATTATTATTATTATTATTATTATTATTATTATTATTATTATTATGTTAGCAATAGCACTTTTTAACATTTTGTAATGGTCTTGAGGTCCATTTCTGCTAGGAAGAGAGCGTTGGATGGTTTGGATTAATGCGGATTTCATGTGTTTTTCCCCCCTCCAGACCAGCATGCTTTCTGTCTCCTGGTCTGACCAAACCCAGGTTCTCATTTACAGGACATTTGAAGAATTTAGGACCCTCCACGTAAGTTTCAGTTGGACTCGAGGTTGGCGCTTCCCCAACAGAGCTGGCCAAACAGCACGAGCTCATTAATTCTGTCCTCCTTTTCAGAAAATCCTGAAGAGGAAATTCCCCATTGAGGGCGGATTGTTGAAAAAGTCCGACCGGACCCTCCCGAGGTTTCGAGGTAAATGGGAAGACGGGGCCTCTTGTTGGCATTTAGCTCGAATCATCAGACTGCTGGAACGTCCTCTCACCAACACTCTCACCAACGCTCAGAGAGAGATGCAATTCAAGCAGTGTTCCCTCTAATTTTTTGGGGGGGTGGGCGGAAAAGTATAGTGTCTGAGCGGCAGTCCCTTTGGGACTGGGCGGCACAAAAATATTAAATAATATTTAATATCTCCGAGTCTTCGGAGAGGGGCGGCATACAAATCTAAGTAATAAATAATAAATAAAATAAATAAATAAACAAACAAACAAACAAATAAATAAATAAAAAACCCACCCTGTTTTGCATCAGAGAATTTCAAAATAAAATACTGTACTGTGTGTCTATAACAGTGAGCTCATAATAGGGCAACTCTATCAATATCAAAATGCCACTTAAATAGTTGAGCTAGTTTCAAACTAGATTTTGATTTTCTTTCTCTCTTCCTTACCCCCATTCTTTTTCCTTCTCTTTTCCTTCCTCTCTTTTTTCTATCTGTTTCTCTCTCTTCCTCTCTCTCTCCTTCCCTCTCACTCTTTCCCTCTCGGCTTCTGGGCAGGTTTGAAAAACTCTGAGTTGATGATGATTTTTAAGTGAGCGATTGCTCACTGCTCAGCTTAGAGACAACTATGAACTCAAGGCTGGACACCCCCGTGTGACCACCTAAGAGGGCAGCTCCCCTCCCCCCTCTGGGCATGGAGGAGCTAAATCATCAGTCCCTCCTTGCAAACCATCCACACATTGGTAGTGCCTTTGTGTCAATTGATGCACACGGTGCCTTCGTGCAGAGGGCAGTAACTCTGGGGTGGGGAGGGGTGCATTTATATGGCCTCGGGAGCGGGGGGGCGCCACGGAATGTGCGAGACTCCTTGTGATATGGGCGTTAAGGGAGACGTGGAGGTCCGAGGGGGAAAATGGGCACTGTAGGTTTTGCAGAAGTTTGCCTACTATTCTATGGTAGGGGGAAAAAAATCATTTTAGTTTCTGAGAGGAGTTAAGGGATCCGTGAATTTCACCAGGCTTCAAACTCTTCAACTGTCCCCTCCCCGGACTACAAAGGCAGGCTTTGTCTGGCCATAATGACCACAACAGAGGAATTACAAACGAAGGGCAGCTTCTGATCATCCTGGATCTCTTCTTTGTTCAGTCATGGGGAGGGAGGAAGATTTGTCAGGCGCAATATATAATTTAGTTTCATTCCCTCTTCCAAAGGAATAATTTTTTTAATTATTATTTTATTATTTATTAGATTTGTATGCCGTCCCTCTGCATAGACTCGGGGCGGCTCACAACAATAACAAAGACAATGTAAGAGCAAATCTAATAATTTAAAAAGCACTAAAAACCCCATTATTAAAAGCAAGCATACACACAAACATACCATGTATAAACTGTATAGGCCCAGGGGAGATGTATCTTTTCCCCCATGCCTGACAGCAGAGATGGGTTTTAAGAACTTTACGAAAGGCAAGGAGGGTGGGGGCAGTTCTGATCTCCGGGGGGAGCTGGTTCCAGAGGGTCGGGGCCGCCACAGAGAAGGCTCTTCTCCTGGGTCCCGCCAAACGACATTGTGTAGTCGACGGGACCCGGAGAAGGCCAACTCTGTGGGACCTAACCGGTTGCTGGGATTCGTGCAGCAGAAGGCGGTCCCGGAGATATTCTGGTCCGATGCCATGAAGGGCTTTATAGGTCATAACCAACACTTTGAATTGTGACCGGAAATTGATCGGCAACCAATGCAGACTGCGGATTTTACAGCATTGATGCCCCTCCGACGTTCACAATCCAAAGGCCTGTTTGTGCTTTTCCACCCCTGCAGAATTCCACACTGCTGGGTCCTTTCAGAGCTGGACATTAGGAACACCCCCCCCCCCCCCCAAAATGGCAGGGCAGCATGGAAGCGTGGAGGGGAGGGGAACTCCTTCGGGTGTAATTCTCCCCCCCCCCCCAGATGCCAATGCGATGCTGAGGAAGAATCAGAAGCTGAGCCGCTGCCTGGAGACTCTGAGGCTGCTGGAGGTCTATTGCCAGGAGCTGCTGAAGACTCACGCCAAAATCTCCCAAGGAGAAGACGTGGTCAAGTTTCTGGAAGCCCACAGCCAGGACCTGGAGCCTCCTTTTCCAGAAAACAGGTACGGCTAAGAAAAGAGGTTTCCTGGGGAAGGGAAGCAGGCATTGAGGAGGCTCCCTGGCTTGATGGTGTTTGTCCATCGTGTTAGAAGGGGACCTTGACATCTAACGGGTTGTGGGCTGTACGCGATGGGTCCGCAGGTCAGGCCTCTACGGGCACGAAATGTTCTGCAGACGTGTGTGGGCACCAATGTTGCAGCCCTTGCAGCTCTGGCTTTGTGGAGTGCTCGCTTCTCTACTGCTCTGAATGTCCTTCTGGCAGCCTGGGTGGATCAGCATATGCGCCATGTCGGTCGATCTTGTGCAGGGTTTTCCAAGAGGTGGTGTCGAGATCATGTCCACCGTGCCACGCCTTTTGCGGAAACCGCACTCTGCCTCGGGTAATGGATCCTGTTCCAGGGGGCCAGTCAGGCGGTTCAGCAACCCTTGCAGGCCAGGCTCTTGTGGCATTCCTCTGCGATGATCACAGACTTATCTATTCCCTGTCCTCTTGTAGAGGTGTGGGATGGACGCATCTTATTGATTGATTGATTGATTGATTGATTTGATTTGTATGCCACCCCTCTCCGAGGACTCGGAGGGGCTCACAACAAAAACCATACAAATCCAATACTAAAACAATTTAAAACCCTTAATATAAAAACAATCATACATCTCATACAGACCATGCGTAAAGCGGAGGCAGCCCAGGGGAATCCGTTTCCCCATGCCTGACGACAAAGGTGAGTTTTGAGGAGCTTACGAAAGGCAAGGAGGGTGGGGGCAATTCTGATCTCTGGGGGGAGCTGGTTCCAGAGGGTCGGGGCTGCCACAGAGAAGGCTCTTCCCCTGGGTCCCGCCAGACGACATTGTTTCGTGGACAGGACCCGGAAAAGGCCAATTCTGTGGGACCTAACCAGTCGCTGGGATTCGTGCGGCAGAAGGCGGTCCCGGAGATATTCTGGTCCGATGTCATGAAGGGCTTTATAGGTTATAACCAACACTTTGAATTGTGATCGGAAACTGATCAGCAACCAGTGCAGACTGCGGAGTGTTGGTGTAACATGGGCATATTTGGGGAAGCCCATGATTGCTCTCGCAGCTGCATTCTGCACAATCTGAAGTTTCCGAACACTTTTCAAAGGTAGCCCCATGTAGAGAGCGTTACAGTAGTCGATCCTTTCTGTTCCTATGTTGCCTGCTGAGGGGGGCCTTCGTTTGGGTGCCCGAGAAAGGCCCTTCCTGGAGGAGAGTGG
Organism: Erythrolamprus reginae; assembly: GCF_031021105.1. NCBI lineage: Eukaryota > Metazoa > Chordata > Lepidosauria > Squamata > Dipsadidae > Erythrolamprus > Erythrolamprus reginae. The sequence goes on along the minus strand of NC_091958.1, from coordinate 42,160,378 downwards.
ACCCACTGGGCAGCTTGAAAGGGCCCCATGCCACAATCCGGAGCTTTTTCAGCCAGTCCCCTGGGACCAGAGGAGCCCCCTAAGGAGGTGGCAGAGATCGGGGACTTCCCCTGTCAACTCCCCCCGCTGACGGGCCAAGGTGGCCACAGGGGCCTCACAAGCCCCTCTATTCAGCACTGGGGCACTTTGAGCATTACAACCGGTTGTAAGCTGGGAGCCTCCTGCAGCGCTGTTACCAGCTTTAGGACTCCCTGTAAGAAGCGGCGGTTGCAACCTCCCTTTGAATGCCATGACTTTATTTATTTTATTTATTTATTTATTTATTTATTGGATTTGTATGCCGCCCCTCTCCGTAGACTCGGGGTGGCTAACAACAGTAATAAAAAACATCATGTAAATCCAATACTAAAAACAACTAAAAAACCCTTATTCAAAACCAAACAAGCACACACACAAACATACTATTTATAAATTGTATAGGCCTAGGGGGAAAGGATATCTCAGTTCCCCCATGCCTGACGACAGAGGTGGGTTTTAAGGAGCTTACGAAAGGCAAGGAGGGTGGGGGCAATTCTGATCTCTGGGGGGAGCTGGTTCCAGAGGGCCGGGGCCGCCACAGAGAAGGCTTTTCCCCTGGGTCCCGCCAATCGACATTGTTTTGTTGACGGGACACTGAGAAGACCCACTCTGTGGGACCTAACCGGTCGTTGGGATTTGTGCGGCAGAAGGCGGTCTCGTAGATATCCTGGTCCGGTGCCATGAAGGGCTTTATAGGTGATGACCAACACTTTGAATTGTGACTCTCCTCTTGCAGCATCATCATTTTGCCTTCTGAAATGGGGGAGAGGAAGAAAGAGGCTCCCAGCCGGGCTCCCCCCCTGACCATCACCCAGCCAGTCATCTCCCAGGTGTACCAATGCGTTGCACCCTTCCGAACTCAAGACACCCAGAACAAGCCCTTCGAGGCCACCAAGGCAGAAAAGCTGGAAGTGCTGATGAAGGACAAGACAGGTAGGGAGCCTTCTGGCCTTGGCTGCACGTCGTCTGCGGTCACCCCTAAACCAGGGCTCATTTGTTATCTATTTATATAATGCCATGAGTTTATTAATATATCTGCCTTTATTATTTGGGGAAGTAATTCAAGGCGGTGAAGATCTCTAATACTCCTTCCTATTTCCCCCACAACAGCCGCCCTGTCAGGTGGGCTGGGCTGAGAGACTGAATGGCCCAAATGCAGTCAGGCGGTAAGTGCAGTCAGGTGGTAGGGAAAGCAAGTAGGATGCTTGGCTGCATAGCTAGAGGTATAACAAGCAGGAAGAGGGAGATTGTGATCCCGCTATATAGAGCACTGGTGAGACCACATTTGCCTTGATTCATGGAAGCATCTCAATGCAAACGGAGGGGGGATCATTTGCCGAGGCCCAAATCCAAGCTGTTCAATAGAGGCCTTCTCTCTTGACCTGCTTTTAAGGCTCTTGATGGAAGCTGAGTGCCTTTGGGTGGGAACAGAAAACCGATGCCCGTTTGCCATCCCTTCCCGCCTGCATGTCTGTCTTTCCCCCCAAGGAATGCCAGGGAGCAATCCAGCTCATTTCTTGACCCCTCCATGATCTTTTGCCCCAGGATGGTGGCTAGTGGAAAACAGCCGAAAGCAAATTGCCTGGTTCCCAGCCCCGTACCTGGAGGACAGCAAAGAAATGCCCATCGCAGAAGAAAACGACCAGGAAGGTGAATCCTAACTGCCTCCCCCCTAACTCTTTCTTGTAGACTAGCATTTCCCAAAGATTACAACTAAGATGTGTGGACTTCAACTCCCATGCTCCCTAAAACACACATACCTTAAAGTTGCTAAGATTTGGAAATACTATTGTAGTACAGAAATAATGGCATTAAATAATGCAGGTCCAACCATATTTTTCTGCTTCTAATGGCTGTGCAACCAATCCCCTTCCCAGCCAGATTTTCAAATCAGGAATTGGTGTTGCATTCTGAGGGTCCCAGTGTCGCTGCAGACTGTCTTAGATTATTTTACTTTTCTAAAAGGAATGTTATTTTGGCAAGAAAGCTCACATGAGCCCACCGGCATTTTTACAATAAAAAACTGTTGTTAAAGACAGTTCAAAGTTACAAGGCCTTGGAAAAAGTGACTTACAATCTGTATTAGTGCCACCCCACATGTATGTGCTCTAATTCAGCCGCTTGACAACCAGCTCACAGTTGTGCCTGGTTGCAATATCTTGTGGTCACATGATTGCAACATTTCCCCAAATTTTTGGCAAAAAAATGGCCTTGGAGGAAGCTGTACGCGCTTAATTTGCTTTAAAAATGGTCGTAAAATCTGGTCTCTCCCAACTTACAACTGCAAGGACTTACAGGGGAAATTCCAATCCCAGTTGTGGTGGGAAGTCAAGGACTATTTATAGTACACTCAAAATAGATCCAAGGACTAGCTGGTCACTTCTAGCACTATTTTGTGAAAAGAACAGCATCTCCCAGCATCCGCTTTGTGGTAGCAAAACTCTCAGAATGCCGCAGGCGTCCACTGCCTCAAACAATGGCCTGTTTAAGGAGAAGTTATGTGCTGAGTCCACATCTCTTGCTTTGTAATAAGAGAGGTGGTGGCATCTTGGCACTCACACTTGTTCTTTCCGTCTCCTGCCAGGGATGCTCTATTATGTCACCCAGGCCTACAGAGCCAAGCAACCGGACGAACTCTCCCTTGAGTTTGGGATTGTGGTGCAAGTGCTGGAGAAAGCAGACAGTGGCTGGTGGCTGGTTTGGTAAGCCAGGAGGTGGGATGGGCTGTGGGGGAGGAACTGAGCCTGGGCACACCAACACGGGCACTGGTCAGACCATGGCACGGGGTCCCCTGGGTGTTGAAAGTCTGATAATTCAATTCAATTCAATTTATTAGATTTGTATGCCGCCCCTCTCCGAAGACTCGGGGCGGCTCACAACAACAATAAAAACAATATTCTAGCGAAAACAAATCTAATATTAAAAAGCACATAAAAACCCTATCATATTTAAAAAGCAAAGAACACATACATATCCAAACATAAATATAAAAAAGCCTGGGGGAAAGGTGTCTCAACTCCCCCATGCCTGGCGGTATAGATGGGTCTTGAGTAATTTACGAAAGACAAGGAGGGTGGGGGCAGTTTTAATCTCTGGGGGGAGTTGATTCCAGAGGGTCGAGGCCGCCACAGAGAAGTCTCTTTCCCTGGGGCCCGCCAAACGACATTGTTTAGTTGACAGGACCGGAGAAGGCCAACTCTGTGGGACCTTATCGGTCGCTGGGATTTGTGCAGTAGCAGGCGGTTCCGAATCCTGCATGACATTTGCTTCCCTGAAAGATTAATGAGAAAATCTTGGGATCTCTTAAGCAAACATCAAGAGGATCTGGTGGCACCTTTTGGGGTTAACAAATGTTAGGAAGCAATTTCCTTTCCTGGGTTGCAGTTCACTTGGTCAGAAACAATGGAATGATCAGAAATTAGTTCTGTCGGGTGCTGCATTGCTTGTTGGACTGGGTTGGCGTTCGAGGACAATAGGTGGCGCATCCTGGAAGAACGAAAGCCGTGCAATCAGGCCTCGCAAAGTCCTCTGAGGAGATGGGAAAGGCTGCGTAAGATCCCCCACAGGTGGATCAGCTCTTAACCCGTAGCAGAAATGAGGGAAATTGTGATCCACTGGAACTGGAGCCTCCGACAATGGCTGTTATCCCCTTTCTTGCTTTCGCCTCTTTGGGAAGCAGCGTCCAAATCTCTGCGAAGTTAAAGGAGAGTTCAAAAATTTCTTCCAAAATCTGTATGCGGGATTTCTTTCCCCAAAGTAGAAATTTTGCAAGAGAGTTAATATTAGGGCATTGGCATTAGAGAAGAAACCAGCTTTTGTTGAAGAGGCTGGGGAGATCCTTCTCCCCACAGGGCCCTCGATCCGGTTCTGTGGTCGTTGAGAAGCAGCAAACTTGGGTGTCGTTATTATTATTATTTTTATTATTATTATTATTAGATTTGTGCCATTATAATATTGTTTTTATCATTGTTGTGAGCTGCCCCGAGTCTTCGGAGAGGGGCGGCATACAAATCTAATAAATAATAATAATAATAATAATTATTATTATTATTTATTAGATTTGTATGCCACCCCTCTCCGTAGACTGGGGGCGGCTAATAACAGTAATAAACAGCATATAACAAATCTAATGTTTAAAATACTTTAAAAACCCTTATTTAAAATCAAACATACACACAAACATACCATGCATAAATTGTATAGGCCTAGGGGGAAAAGGGTAGTTCAGTTCCCCCATGCCTGACGACAGAGGTGGGTTTTAAGGAGCTTACGAAAGGCAAGGAGGGTGGGGGCAATTCTGATCTCTGGGGGGAGCTGGTTCCAGAGGGACGGGGCCGCCACAGAGAAGGCTCTTCCCCTGGGTCCCGCTGACCCAACATAAAGGGATCCCCTCTGTGTTGGGTTTTAGGCTAATGCTGAAGTCGTTTCCCCCTCCTCTTGACCTGTCCCCCCCCCATTTGTCTTTCCAGGTACAATGGGACCACAGGCATCGTTCCCTCCATGTTTCTCCAGCCGTACAGAAACCCCCTTAGCAAATTCCTGGCTCTGGCCTCGCCCTCCTTGGGCGGCTCCTTGCCAAACCTCACTGAAGCCCCCAGTCTCAGCAGCAAGAATGGGGCGGCCCCACACAACGTTTTCCCCAGCCAGAGGCTGCAAGGCAAAGACGCTGCCTGGCCTGGGGGCGAAGGCCTTCGTCCCCGCAGTAGAACCTCCACCTCAGGAAACTCCAGCCCAGCCTCTGGGAGGTCCAGCAGCTCCGGGAACATGAGTGACCAGGGATCCTGCAGCCCCTGCGACCCCGAGGGCCACACTGCCCTCACGGAATGCTTTCTCCAGGGCCCTGGCAACCCAGGAAGCGCCTCAAGCCAGCCGCAGAACCGTTTGGGCCTGGAAGAGGAATCCTCCGTCCCTTTGCCTCCTTTCCCTGGCGTGGGCTCCTGGCCGGGCGGGCCCATTGTGCCCCCACGCCCCTCCCCCCGTGAAATTCTCCAGAAATGCAGCAGCCTAACCAGAAAGGCCCTGCAGAGATCTCTGGAGTAGCCTAGCTGGCTCCCAGCTGCAGAAAGCAAAGGGGCCATCCGACATCGTTGGACGTATTAATGTGGAAGGAATCACTCAGTTCCTTGTGCAGGGGGCTAGAATTGGGGTCCTCCCAGTCCGATTGAAGCCGCTCAAGGGATGGCGCTCTTCCACAGAGGGATACACCCCCATTTTCCTAGAGAGACCAAGCAGAGAGCACCCCTCGAAGAGCTTTCACCTTGTAAGGGAAAAGAGGGGGCATTTTTCACCAGGTTGGGTGGTGTCACCTCCTGCAATGGGGGCTCCATTTGGCCAGGCTGGATGGAGCAGACACACCCCTGTGTGGAGCACCGAGAAGGACTTCACCCAACCCTGCCTGAACGAGAGAGGTGAGCAAGTAGAACTGAGGCCCACGTAGAGCCCGCACTGAAGCTCTGGTGGTCCCATCTTCTACTCAACTATCAACACCCATGAGTTATTGACTGCTGTATCCAAGTTGGGGGTCTACAGTATTTATTTAATACTTAAGCATTTTAATACTTTTAGGTATTCCTTACTTATTAATGTATTTTAATATTTTGGTAACTGATTTCTATCTACAGGCTTGAGTGCTATTAGACTTGCAAATAAAACGCATTAAGACAAGCTGAGTTGCTTACTTTTTTATTTATTTCTTAAATTTGTTTGCCACCCGTCTCACCACCAGGCAATAATTGCCATCTTGCAAGTCTTCTATACTGTAAAAATGCTATCCAGATAATGATCATTGAGAGGCACTGGATCTGATGGGGTGAGGCTGGCAGCTCTGTTGCGGTTGTTTACAACCTGTGTGTTGGGTGGTATTCTTCTTTGCTCTTGGTCAGAGGGATACACCCCCATTTTCCTAGAGAGACCAAGCTGAGAGCACCCCTCCAGCAGTTCTAATGCCTGTAAGGTGCCCAGAGGGAGGCACATCATGTTCCTGAAGGCTGTAAGTGTGAACAAGATGCTCCCCCCCCCCCCTTATAGCAACAAGAATCCGAGTGAGGAACCTGGTGTTCTTTCCTCACTTCATCCTGTTTGGGGGCTAAGCTGGTGTTAAGCCAGCGGTCCCCAAACTATGGCCCATGGGCTGCATGTGGCCCGCTGAGGCCATTTATCCGGCCCGCTGGTGATTGACAGGAGCACAGGAAAAAGAGAGCAAGAAAGAAAGAAAAGGGAAAGAGAAATGGAGAGAAATGAAGGAGGGAAAGAAGGGAGGGAGGGAGGAAGGAGAAGGAAGGAAGGAAGGAAGGAAGGAAGGAAGGAAGGAAGGAAGGAAGGAGAAATGGAAGGACAGGAAGGAAGGACTGTTTTTTGGGCGGGGGTATTTTTCTCTTAACATACATTCAAACAATACCATGTACCATCTAATTTTCCATGAATAAAATGCGGTATTTTGTTAGTAACTAATATCAATCATCAAAAAAGTTGCAAAAGTTTTTTTTTCTAATTTTGTCATCCAGTTACATTCATTTTTTAAATTACATTCCCTCCTTAATGTTCCTCCAAAAGTACACCAATTATTTTTCTAACTTATTAACCATTATGCCAAAGTGCTTCCTTCTTTCTTTATACATTTTTCTATAAGCCAAGAAAACCTTGTATAGCCAATCAGATGTCAACAAAAGAAAATTAAAAACAAAACATAAACATATATGAATTTCAGACTTCTTCCCCCCCTCTAAATAGTACATTCCCATTTTGTTTTTTACTTTAAAACAAGGTATGTGCAGTGTGCATAGGGATTTGTTCATAGGTTTTTTTTAATAGTCTGGCCCGCCAACAGCCGAGGGACAGTGAACTGGCCCCCTGTGTAAAAAGTTTGGGGACGCCTGTGTTAAGCTAAAGGTTGCTGCTCCCATGCTGTGCGGCTCCTGTTCACCCCAGTTGCAAGGGCGGGGGGCAGGTAGAGCCAGACCGGGCCCTTGTTGCTTGCGCCCCCATCGGCTCCATCTCGCCCAAAGCTTGCCACTGCACTTGAGGACAATCAGACCAGCAGAAGCTTAGCTCTCCTCCTGCATCTCCACCTTAATGGCCTGGACATCTCCCTGCAGAAGTGAGACCCCATTCATGCATTCTACTGGGTCATCACTTGGTTTGTTTGGCTTAGCCTTCAACGTGTTGTCCATCCATATCAACTGAGGCTTCTTCAATCATCTACGGTGAAGAGCAACCAGGGCCCATCAAACTTGGCAAACTAAGCCGCCCCGTCCATCACCCTCCCAAAAGGTGACTGTGAAACTATGCAAATTGGCTAATCTGTGAAAGGTCGGCATTGTTAAGGAATGAAGTGTGTTGTTTTTAAAAAGACACTGGGGTGGAGGACTTAACGTGGCCCAGCCAACGAGAGACGAGTTTATTTATACAAATAAGCACGTATTTATTATACAAAGCATTCTTTGAAGCATTGTTGGTGAGGGAGTGTCAAACTGTTTGGGGATGTGGACAAGTATTGGCGGGTGAGCCTCAGCCGTCATGTCTCCATCCCTTCATCCCAGCTGGGAGCATCGGCCAGCCTCATGTTTTGCCACATGAAATCAAGGAAGGTGGAGGCTTGGAGCAGCCGGCCCAGCCGCTGGAAGTGGCGTTCTGCAAAGGGGAAAACAGGAATGAAAACAAAGAAGGCAGGGCAGGGGGAGCGGTCCTTGGTTACCTACTCCAGTGACTTTCAACCTTTTTTGAGCCGCGGCACATTTTTTACATTTACGAAACCCTGGGGCACATTGGGGAGGGGGGGGCTATAAAAAGTTTGGACAAAAAAATTATCTCTCTCTCTTCCTCTTTCTATCCCTTCCTCTTTCTCTCTCTCTCCATCCCTCTTTCTTTCTCTTCCTTCCTCTTTTTTTTGCTCTCTTTCTCTCTCTCTCCCTCCCTACCTCCCTTTATGTCTTTCTCTCTCCTTCCCTCTTTCTCTCTCTCTTGCTTTCTTTCTCTCTTGCTCTCTCTCTTGCTTTCTTTTTCTTGTTCTCTTTCTCTCTCTCTCTCTTGCTTTCTTTCTCTCTCTCGTTCTCTTTCTCTCTTTCTTTCTTTCTCCCTCACTTGCTTCCTTTCTCTCTCTCTCTCTCTCTTCCTTTCTTTCTCTCTCTGAGCTTCGCAGCACACCTGACCATGTCTCGCGGCACACTAGTGTGCCGCGGCACACTGGTTGAAAAACTGACCTACTCAACCTCATGGGAAGTGGGTGGTTTTTAAGGATGGGACCAAATGTATCATGTTTTTTCAGGGGAAGATTGCTTCCTTTCCTCTCCTCTGATGACGTGCCGTGAAAGGCCATTAAGAGAGCACTTTCCACGGTGGTGGCATTAAGGAGGCCTGGCTACCTCCATGATTGACAAGAGACAGGAAGTGTTGCTGCCAGGTGGACAGCCCAGCCTCTTCTGGAAAGCCTTCAGGGTGAAGCTCCCACAACCTCCGAAGGCAACTTCTGCCCAATTGGTTGACTGTTCTTAATGTCAGAAATTGACAGTAAGGTTGAATTTCTCCTTGATCAGTTTCCATGCACTGTTCGTGGTCTGGCCTTCAGGTGCTTTGGAGAATAGCCTGACCCCCTTCCTCCCCTCTGTGGCGGCCCCTCAAGTACGGGAAGACGGCTATCCTGTCTCCCCTGGACCTTGACTAAACTAGCCCTGCCAAGTTCTTGCAACCTTTCTTCATAGGCTTCCGTCTCCAACCCCCTTTGTCTATTGGTCCAAGGCCATTTCTTCAAGTTCTGGTGGGCAGCAACCAGAGACGATGCACCTCAATCAAGGACCCTTGGCCATTCTTTGAACTCTGGTTGCTTAGCTGCCGGGCTCTCAGGATTGTTTCACCTACTTTTGCCTCAGATTGTGCCTGGATTAACTGCAGTACTAGTAAAAGTATCTTTAAATCTAAGGACTGCTTTTTCTTTCCTACGAATTGAGTAGAGGCAGACCTGACAATAACTCTGCAGCCACAATATTTTTCCTGTAGGAAATTTGTTAATAACCAAGAGATACAGGCACTTTAAGCAGAAGGCAAATACAGTGATAGCTCATCTTACAAACGCCTCGTCATACAAACTTTTCGAGAAACAAACCCGGGGTTTAAGATTTTTTTGCCTCTTCTTACAAACTATTTTCACCTTACAAACCCACCGACGCCGCTGGGATGCTCCGCCTCCGGACTTCTGTTGCCAGCGAAGCACCCGTTTTTGCTCCTGGGATTCCCCTGAGGCTCCCCTCCATGGGAAACCCCACCTCCAGACTTCCGTGTTTTTGTGATGCTGCGGGGGAATCCCAGCAGTGCAAAAATGGGTGCTTCGCTGGCAATGGAAGTCCGGAGGTGGGGTTTCCCATGGAGGGGAGCCTCGGGGGAATCCCAGCAACGCAAAAACGGGCGCTTCGGCTGGCAAAAGGGGTGAATTTTGGGCTTGCACGCATTAATCGCTTTTCCATTGATTCCTATGGGAAACATTGTTTCGTCTTACAAACTTTTCACCTTAAGAATCTCGTCCCGGAACCAATTAAGTTTGTAAGACAAGGTATCACTGTATATACCCTGCTCAGAGAGATAAAGGGAACACTCAACACATCCTAGATCTGAAAGAATGAAATATTCTCACTGAATACTTTGTTCTGTACAAAGTTGAATGTGCTGAGAACAAAATAAAATTGATTGTCCATCAGTGTTGCTTCCTAAGTGGACAGTTTGATTTCACAGAAGTTTGTTTGACTTGAAGTTATCCTGTGCTAAGGGTTCCCTTTATTTTTTTGAGCAGGGTGTATGAGACATAATACCTTCCAGCCTTTGCTGACCCATCTGAGGACTGTCAAGTGGACATTTCAACCGAACTCCAGCCGAAGCTGCTTCACCCGATTTCAGAGCCGGTTCCTCGGAGAAACGAGGGCCGCCTCGTTTACGGAAGAAGCTGGAAAGAGATCCACTTGCCTGTGTATGGCAGGAGAGACTCCACCGCGGCTTTGATCCCTTCATACTCCAAGAGATCCTCGGGGTTCTCGCGCGTGAGGAGGATCTGCACCACCGCCTGGGCCTCGTGGCAGTTTCGGGTGTTGGTGTTCCATGTGATGGAAAACTTCAGCACTGCCTCTGCGGGGAAAACCACAGGAACGACACACTAGCCATAGTAGCTGGCTGAGTTCCCACCAGCCCTCGGGAGGCCTCCTGCCCATCCACCAACCAACCAACCCACCTACCAACAGGGCCAGTTCATTCACCCAAGATTCCTCCAGGCAGCTCCCCAGGGGAACACTCCACTAGCTAAGGGCCCACAAACTTCCCATTCCATCTCCCAGCCCCCAGGACGGCAACCACACCGTCCACCCGATTGGCCCATCTCAACCAGGGGCCTCTGGGTCTTCAGGGGTCCTTCCAGAAAAAGGAGAAGGCTGGGAGTGTGTGTGTGTGTGTCAATCTGATCTCCAGGGAAATGGCATGGCAAAGAGAGGGATCCACCGCAGAGGAGGACCTTTCCTTGACCTTTCGGGAAGCCATGACTTGCAGGGCCCCCTCTGCCGTGGCTCCATCTGGCCCCGCCCTTCCCTCCCCTGGCCTGAGAAGGGAAGAGCAACAGTGGGAGTGGAGAAGCGGCACAACTGATTGGTTGAGGAGGGATCGCTGCCACAATCTGAGCCACCTCCCTTCCCGCTCGGAAACCCCAGGATGGCTTGGTGGGGCCAGAAGGGTGCACATGTGTTGGGTGTGTGTGTGACCTGGCTTGATTTTATCTCATGTGGGACCAAAACTCAAGAGTCTCCTTTCCTCCAGTCTGATGTCTTAAGCACTCTACCACACTGTCCTTTCCAAGGGCCAATTTTCAATAAAAAGAAAGAAATCTGGACCGAGAACTTCCTCTTATGACCTGCCTAGTTTGTCTTTTGTAAACACGCACAGAGGTCTGAATACACTACATGCGCATAGCTACGTGAGCACAGAAGCTGGGTCACACTGAAGTGCATACTGACCCTTTTGGTCTTTCCGTAACTTCATCAAGTTCTCTGCCAAGTCTTCTCTTCCTCTGGGCTCCTTTAGGATGGCTGAGGGAGACAAAAGAACCAAGCGCGATCAAACTCCCCCGTGGGCAGAAAACAGGGAGACCCAAATGACCCCTCCACCGGTGACCCCCCTCTCTCTCCTCTGTGGAGGAGGGCAGCCTCACTTCGTCGTATTCTCATTCGCTGTGTGGGACAATCTGCAAATGTCAACTGACGACTGTCATTGACCCTGGAATTACGGTCATAAGTCATGGCAGTCATGGCCATGTGACCACACCCAAATTTATGACCACATTTACCTATCTATCTATCTATCTATCTATCTATCTATCTATCTATCTATCTATCTATCTATCTATCATCTATCTATCTATCTATCTATCTATCTATCTATCTATCTATCTATCTATCTATCTATTTATTTGATTTGTATGCCGCCCCTCTCCAAAGACTCGGGGCGGCTAACAATAATAAAAAAGACAATGTAAACAAATCTAATATTAAAAATAATCTAAAAAACCCCAATTTAAAGAACCGCTCATACATACATGTATAAATTCTATAAGCCTAGGGGATAGGGAAAATTTCAATTCCCCCATGCCTGACGACAGAGGTGGGTTTTAAGGAGCTTGCGAAAGGCAAGGAGGGTGGGGGCAACTCTGATATCTGGGGGGAGCTGGTTCCAGAGGGTCGGGGCCGCCACAGAGAAGGCTCTTCTCCCCAGAGAAGGCCAACTTTGTGGGACCTAACTGGTCGCTGGGATTTGATCATTAAGATAGGCAATGGGTGCCTTTTGCTGTTAAAAAGAAGTAAATGCTGAGAACAGCCCAAAAGACCTTGAAAACTGCAGCACTTGACTCTACAAAGGCGAGCCAGTCACCAAGCCCCCCAAAATACGATCGTGGCGGGGGAACCATCAGGATTTCGAAAACAGTCGATAAGTAGCTATGGGGGAGGAGGGGCTATTGTAACTTTGACCAGTCCCTGAATGACCACTAGTGGTGTGTGATTGAACACCCAGGCTCCTTTGAATAAATATAGCGTGCGGCAGACATCTCTTCATATCAACGTCCTTAAAGGATATTACAGGGACAAGATAGTTATATAATTATATAATTATAATCCTTGGCGTCCTTGTATGTCAAGGTGTACAATGTTTTGGGACTGAGAATCCTGGTTGTCCCTTTAGATGCTGCACCAGGGGATAAATACAGTGATCCCTCTATTATCGCGAGGGTTCCGTTCCAAGACCCCTCGCGATAATCGATTTTTCGCGATGTAGGGTTGCAGAAGTAAAAACACCATCTGCGCATGCGCGCCCTTTTTTTCTATGGCCGCGCATGCGTAGATGGTGGAGTTTGCGTTCCCCGCCGCCCACGCAAAGGGGAAACCCCGATTCGGCTCCTTGCTGCTGCTGCGCTTCCGAGCAGATCAGCTGCTGGGCGGCCGAAGGAACCTTCCCTGGGTCTTCCCGGCCGCCCACGCAAAGGGGAAACCCTGGCTCCTCGCTGATGCCCCCGCTCGCCCGCCCGCCGCCCGCCGCCCGCCAGCAAGAGGGGGAGAGATAGAGAAAGAGAGAGAAGGAAAGAAAGAGATGAGAGAGGGAGGAAGAGAGTGTGAGAGAGGAAGAAGCAAGATAGAGAAAGAGAGAGAGAAAGAAAGATGAGAAAGGAAGGAAGAGAGTGACGTCATCGGGTGGAAAAATCGCGATATAGCGTTTCGCGAAGATCGAGATCGCGAAACTCGAGGGATCACTGTAATCCATAAGGCAGTGTTTCCCAACCTTGGCAACTTGAAGATATTTGGACTTCAACTCCCAGAATTCCCCAGCCAGCATTCGCTGGCTGGGGAATTCTAGGAGTTGAAGTCCAAATATCTTCAAGTTGCCAAGATTGGGAAACACTGCCATAAGGAAATAAGACCACAACCAAAGTGAATCTTACGACAAAATTAAATTGGATTGAATGAAATAGAACAAATGTTACTCTTCTGGTGTATTTACCATAGCTTTAAAAATCATTTTTTTCTGGCAAACTTTAGGTCGGCTCTTGAGCTAAAGTTTCGTGTGTAGCCCAAGGTGCTGGAAGCTCTCTAAATATGTTTCCTTTGGGGTCTTTTTCTCCCCATAGTGACATGTCCTGAAGAAGCAGGAACCACCACGAGCACAATGGGGGTGGTGGGTAGAGGGAATTGGGCCACCACTGGGCTCTTCCAAGGGAATCCTTCCCCACCCAGCCCACTGGGGATTATGAGCATGATTGCTTTTATATTAAGGGTTTTAAATTCTTTTAACTATTGGATTTGTACTGTTTTTTATTGTTGTGAGCCACCCCGAGTCTTTGGAGCAGGGCGACATACAAATCTAATAAATAAACAAACAAACAAACAAACAAACAAACAAACAAACAAACAATCATCTGTGATTCTAGCTGCACATCCACATATCTGCATAGTTGGATGGTTTGTGTACAAAACTGCTCTGTTATGAAATTGGGGGGAAGAATTTGCAAACCCTTCGGAAAAGTAACCCGTGGGCCCCTTTGGAAACCCACCTGTGGACATGGGGAGCGTCAGGGCCCCGAGTGGGACTCGGCTGAAACCACAGAGGGATGGGAAGACCTTTTCGTCTCACCTTTGATGACGGTCAGCACGGTGTGTGGCCGGTCCAGGGCGAGGGCCACGGCCAGGGCCCTCCGGAAGTTCTTCGCCTGCAGCAGGTTAGCCAGCTCCTGTTCTCTGCAAGACAGGAAGAGATAGAGGGGGTCTGGGGCAGAGTTCGGGGCCCGAAAGCATCCAATCCACCCGAGGCAAGCGAGGGGCTGAGATTCGCAGGGGGAGATATTTCCTACCCCCGAGTTCCACCCACATCTATAAAGCCCTTCATGGCATCGGACCAGAATATCTCTGGGACCGCCTTCTGCCGCACGAATCCAAGCGACTGGTCAGGTCCCACAGAGTTGGCCTTCTCCGGGTCCCGTTGACTAAACAATGTCGTCTGGCGGGACCCAGGGGAAGAGCCTTTTCTATGGCGGCCCCGACCCTCTGGAATCAACTCCCCCCCCGGAGATTAGGATTGCTCCCACTCTCCCTTGTCTTTCATAAACTCCTTAAAACCCACCTCTGTCGTCAGGCATGGGGAAATTGATTCCCCTGGGCTGTTTCGGTTTTACGTATGGTTTGTATGAGATGTATGATCGTTTTTTATATTAAGGGTTTTAAATTGTTTTAATCATTGAATTCGTACTGTTTTGTTGTTGTGAGCCGCTCCGAGTCTTCGGAGAGGGGTGGCATACAAATCTAATAAATAGTAATAATAATAACATCCCTCTCTTGTGTTGGCCATTGAGTCTTTATTACAGACTTCAAGGGTGTCTGACTGAAACATAATGTGGCCCAGGGAAACACACCACTAACTGACCAAAGCCAGCAATGGGCAGGTAGGCTGCAACAAGAGAGGAGGCTCTTCTGCCAGCCCAACGGGTGGGGACGGCCACCTTTCTAATAGCCATTCAACAAAGGTCAGCGCAAAGTCATTCAAAGGCACTCCTATCCTGCCCTGAAATATCCAGTCCATCTTTCCCACAATCCAATTGTGCTAGGACTATTCTTGACGTGTCAGCTGGGAATTATGGAGGTGGCCACAGCATTCAGGGCCAACGATAGGACCCTTTTAGGGAGCCACTTGCCGGGGCAGGGGAAGAATTGCTGACAAGCTGCCAGACATGAAAATTGTTCAACTGGGGTTTTTTTTTAGCTGAAGCTTCCTAGTCCAAATATAGATTCCTTCATAGCAGGCAAATGAATTAAGACACTTTATGCAAATTCAAACTTTTCATAATCTTATTTGCAATCTTGTACACTATATTTATTCCAGTTAATTAAGCAATATATTAGAAAGCAATTAGATGCCACCATGCATTTGGAAATATGCAATTTGGAAACTTATCTAAATAATCATTCAAAATAAATATACACAACACGTCAGATTCCCAAAACAAATTTTGAGACTTCTCTTTGCAGTTACATCTTTTCCAAAATAGCTAAAAGCAAAGCGCAGATATTCATTCAGAAAGCTAACTACAGTGATACCTCGTCTTACAAACCCCTCTTCTTACGAACTTTTCGTGATACGAACTCGGTGGTTTTTTTGCCTCTTCTTCCGAACTATTTTCACCTTACGAACCTAAGCCACCGCCACCGAGATGCCCCGTCTCTGGACCTCCATTGCCAGCCGAAGCGCTGGGATTTCCCTGAGCCTCCCCTCCCTGGGAAACCCCACCTCCGGACTTCCGTTGCCAGCCGAAGCGCTGGGATTTCCCTGAGCCTCCCCTCCCTGGGAAACCCCACCTCCAGACTTCCGTTGCCAGCCGAAGCGCTGGGATTTCCCTGAGCCTCCCCTCCCTGGGAAACCCCACCTCCAGACTTCCGTTGCCAGCCGAAGCACTGGGATTTCCCTGAGCCGAAGCGCCCGTTCTTGCATTGCTGGGATTTCCCTGCAGCTCCCCTCACTGGGATTCCCTTCGTTTTTGCCGGCGCTGCTTTGAATCCCAGCGAGGGGAGGCTCAGGAGAATCCCAGCAATGTAAGAACGGGCACTTCGGCTGGCAATGGAAGTTCGGAGGCGGGGATTCCCAGCGGCGCAAGGCAAAAGGGGTGACTTTTGGGATGGGGTTGCACGCATTATTTGCCTTTACATTGATTCCTATGGGGAAAATTGCTTTGTCTTACGAACTTTTCTTCTTACGAACCTGGTCACGGAACGAATTAAGTTTGTAAGACGAGGTATCACTGTATGTAACTTTATAGAGTCAACTCAAAGAAAAGCACAGCTCTTGCACACCAGCTGGGAGACGCCAGAAGGAAACAGGCTGAAATGCTGCCTGGGGTACTCACTTCAGGATCTGTTCTTCTTGCTCTGCTCGCTCTTCTTCGAGTTCTGTTTGAGTGACATCCTTTGAACAGACAGAGACATGAAACACAAATAGAAAAATCGCCAAATGGAGCGGTTAGTGCTTCAGAAGAGAATAAAACCTTTGAACCTGCCAGCTTTTGGGAACCAAAGCAACAGCCATGCATAGCACACAATATTGTTTCAAACTGTTGGGGCCCATAGCCATGAAAAGGTGCAATCGCATTAATTTGTCAATAATGCCAATTATTCTGAGTCCAGAGTAAAATTATTTTAGGAACCTTTTAGAATATATTAGAAGTGACTTTATGTTTTTAAATCTAAAACCTATCAGGAAAGACTTAATGAACTCAATCTCTATAGTCTGGAGCAGTGTTTCCCAACCTTGGCAACATGAAGATATTTGGACTTCAACTCCCAGAATTCCCCAGCCAGTGGATGCTGGCTGGGGAATTCTGGGAGTTGAAGTCCAAATATCTTCATGTTGCCACGGTTGGGAGACACTGGTCTGGAAGACAGAAGGAAAAGGGGGGCCATGATCGAAACATTTAAATATGTGAAAGGGTTAAACAAGGTTCAGGAGAGAAGTGTTTTTAATAGGAAATGGAACACAAGAACAAGGGGACACAATCTGAGGTTAGTTGGGGGAAAGATCAGAAGCAACATGAGAAAATATTTTTTTACTGAAAGAGTAGTAGATGCTTGGAACAAACTTCCAGCAGACATGGTTGGTAAATCTACAGGTACTGAATTTAAACAAGCCTGGGATAAACATATATCCATCCTAAGATAAAATACAGGAAATAGTATAAGGGCAGACTAGATGGACCATGAGGTCTTTTTCTGCGGTCAGTCTTCTATGTTTGGATGGCTTTGGAAGGAAAGCAACAGACCACAGGACTGTCCAATAGACAGGGAACATGGGGCAACTCCCTCCCCCCCTTTCCCCCTCCTTCAGCTGCAATGCCACCAGTAACTTCCCTCTCCCGTGGGTCTCTGGCCGACCCAGAGCCTCAGGTAGGGATGGGGTTTGAACACTTTACCCCTTTAGGGTTCTACTCTGCAGAAGGTGGAAGGAAGCTGGGAAGGCAGCGTCTTCTCTTAATCGCTGTTCTTCCTCTTGCTTGTAGAAAGCAACACAAGTACAATTTTTACTGGACAAATGTAACATAATGATTTGAGCCATTTGGTTATTGCCCAAGTATCCCATTAGGGAGGCCTGGAAAGAATCTGGATATTGCTTATTTGTTTCATAATTTTGTGGACGTATTTCCTGGGTGGAAGCAACGATTCTTCTTCCCTCTCTTGGAAGGCTGCTTGATCTTGAATCTCTCCATTCATCTCTGGAATGCTCTAAAATGAGATGCCCACAGGCTGCACAGACTCTTCTACATTTGATTAATTTGGAATTGGATTCAGGAGAAAATGTCTGTCAATCCTCATTTTCTCTTCAGCAGCCTCAGAAGACAACAGTTTCTCAACCACCCAAAGTTACTCAACAGATTTGGGGCTGAAATATAAAAATCCCTCTTTTAAAAATTACCTTAGAAATCTAAGAATATATTGACTGACTAAAACATGCTCAACAGCATGGATGTTTTATATAAAAAGGTTCAATTTTTAATGAATTTATTATTTACTTTTTAAAAAATGACATATTACCTACCATTCAGGAGATTTGCTGGTAGGTTATAATCCAATTCATTACATATCTATTAAAATGTATCTAACTAATTATGTGATGATGTCTTTTAATATTTTTCCTATAGTGGTTGGTCTTTAGGCAGCTTGGTCTACGTGATAGCCCCTGGCTGTCTCCAAGTTATATAAGTAATTAAAATGGGTCTTTCCATAAAATACTACTACAATAAGTCTCACTCTGTTTCTGAGAACTGATTTTTGTGCTACCAGACTACAGGGCCAAATTTCCATGCTTCAATTGGTAGAAGTACAGGGGGTGGACAGAAAAATGGAAACACTTGACTTTCTGGCATCATGTTTGAACATGTTCAAATCAATCAAAACTTGACATATTTTAATGTTTTTTTAAAAAAATTCGTTATTTGATCTTTTTTTAAACTACCTTTTTTTTTTAACATAAATTTAAGGAAATTGGTTATAACCTTCTAGAAATGGCAGACCTCTCAGACTTTCAAAGAGGCCAAATTGTTGCTGCTCGAATGGCAGGCGCTAGTGTAACAGAAAGTGCCCGAATGTTTGGCGTTTCAAGAGGTGATGTCTCAAAAGTCATGACTGCTTTTGAAAGAGAAGTCGAAGTTGTCTGAGAGAGACCGTCGGACTCTAAAGCAAATTGTTAAGAGCGGATCGCAAGACCGCAGCTCCTAAAACCACTGCAGAGCTCTATAGACACATATAGAACCCAGTTTCCACAAAAACTGTTCGAAGGGACCTTCACAAATCTGGATTCCACGGAAGAGCTGCAAAGTGTTTCCATTTCTTTGTCCACCCCCTGTACATCTACAGCAGGGATCCCCAAACTTGGCAAGTTTAAGACTTGTGGACTTCAACTTCCAGAATTCTCCAGCCAGCTATGATGGCTGGAGAATTCTGGGAGTTGAAGTCCACAAGTCTTAAACTTGCCAAGTTTGAAGACCTATGATCTACAGCAGTGTTTCCCAACCTTGGCAACTTGAAGATATCTGGACTTCAACTCCCAGAATTCCCTAGCCAGCATTTGCTGGCTGGGGAATTCTGGGAGTTGAAGTCCAAATATCTTTAAGCTGCCAAGGTTGGGAAACACAATGATCTACAGTATAACCATAGAATGACACCAATAAAAGTTTCTGGCAGAATTTGAAAAGCATGCGCGTCTACAAATCAAGTTCAACCTTTTCTTTGCAGTGTTAAAAGTTCTAAATCAGACTAATGTCTATTTCTATTTCCTCCTCTGAAGTTGGAGATAAATCTCTGATCAGGAAGAAAATATGGTATCAAATCCTCTCGGTGGCTATCGACTCTTTTCAAAGTCGAGGAGTCCTAAGTATGGACGCCACACAAGAGGAAACGGTGGAACTAAATAGGGGGAATTTCCGACCAGCCCACTGGACTTTATGATTTTCTTGGATGGGATCCCTCCCGGGGAGGGTCTTGCAGGATCAATTAACAAGTAAATTTTAGTTGCTGTCTCAGTTGCTATCTTAGCACCTATCTAAATCGAACCTTTCAGATAAGCGATTGCACAAAAAGTGCAAAACAATCTATTAGTCACTGCTGGAATGAGAAGATCAACCCTTTCGAGTATTCTAAAACAGTGTTTTTCAACCAGCGTGCCGCGACACACTAGTGTGCCGTGAGACATGATCAGGTGTGCCGCGAAGCTCAGAGAGAGAAAGGAAGCAAGAGAGAAAGAAAGCAAGAGAGAGAGAAAGAAAGCAATAGAGAGAGAGAAAGAGAGGGAGGGAAGGAGAGAGAGAGAAAGACATAGAGGGAGGGAAGGAGAGAGAGAGAAAGACATAGAGGGAGGCAGGGAGGGAGAGAGAAAGAGAGAAAAAAAGAGAGGAAGGAAGAGAAAGAAAGAGGGATGGAGAGAGAAAGAAGGGAGAGAAAGAGGGAGAGAGAAATAGAGCCAAAGGGATGAAGAGAGAATTTTTTTGTCCAAACTTTTTTTAGCCCCCCCCTTCCCCCTGCTCAATGTGCCCCAGGGTTTCGTAAATGTAAAAAATGTGCCGCGGCTCAAAAAAGGTTGAAAATCGCTGTTCTAAAAGGTGGGACATGCACTCAATACAGAGCGATCTCCTTGATGAATTTATGCTATAAAATTTCTCTCTCTTATAAAGCAAAAATAGTAGACTACAGTTGATGAAGTGGCTTCATTAAGTGGATGGTTTAGGGCAGTGTTTCCCAACCTTGGCAACTTGAAGATATTTGGACTTCAACTCCCAGAATTCCCCAGCCAGCGAATGCTGGCTGGGGACTTCTGGGAGTTGAAGTCCAGATATCTTCAAGTTGCCAAGGTTGGGAAACACTGGTTTAGGGTACTTTTAAAAACTTTCTTGTATTTTAAACGGAACTGCTATAAAGCAACAATCCATTCCTGAAACCCTTGGAATAGTACCAGCCTATCCCAAGTACCAAACGCCTTCTATCAATCTGAAGAGATGCAACACTGAAATAAAAATGCTACCTACTATCTCAACTGCCAAGATTCTTCTTGGTAAGAATTGTATTTATATTAAATTTAGAAGCTGGAATGATGCCATTTGTTCTTCCCAGCTCTCTGGTAATCTGCAATCCAAGTGAACACAGGAATATTGAAGAAGGATGGATCTAAAATCTTTTAGGTACACACAATATGGGAAATGTACCAAATTTGTGACAGCTTGCAAAATTAATTCATAGATTTTTAAAATTAAGATTAAAAAGGACTCAACCAAGAAAGCATTGTGTGTGTGTGTGTGTGTGTGTGTGTGTGTATCTATATCTATCTATCTATCTATCTATCTATCTATCTATCTATCTATCTATCTATCTATCTATCTTCGTAGATTTTCACGGGTATATGTAGATTGTTCTGAGTTCGGGTTTTGCCCCGTGTAATATTTTGAGTGTCTATGCGACGTTTCGGTGAAATCACATTCACCATCATCAGGCTGAAGTTATAAGTTTCGTGCTGCTGTAAATATAGTAATCAAAAACTATATCTACAGCAGCACGAAGCTTATAACTTCAGCCTGATGATGGTGAATCACCGAAACGTCGCATAGATACTCAAAATATTACACGGGGCAAAACCCGAACTCAGAACAATCTACATACATACATACATACATACATACATACATACATACATACATACATGTTTTCGTAGATTTTCACGGGTACAGGTATGACGGTCTTGGTATATTCGGGTTTATATATATATATATATGTCACATGTTTATTTGCTGAATTTGAAAATTAAGGGAGACTAGGATAGATCTATTTCGGCCTTATTTTGGCCTCATCAGCTAGCCATACCCACTGGGACTTGAACCTGCAACCTTTGCCTTGTAAGGCAGAGAATTATCCTCTAGGCTACAGTATCCAATCCCTTCAGCTCTGCACCAGGGATATACACACACACACACACACACACACACAATGCTTTCTTGGCTGAGTCCTTTTTAATCTTAATTTTAAAAATCTATGAATATATATATATACTATTCTCTTACCAAATGTTATTACATTCAATCCTTTTCCTGTTTTAATGAACTGTACAAAAGCAAAAAAAATACCTGGACAGAGAATATTTGGGGAAAAGTCAATTTAAAACACTGACATTCAGGAACTATCCTAACAACATAGGTGTGCTTTTGTCCTCTCTGTTGCTGATCTATCTGAGATGGAGTCTCTAGGTGGATTCCTCCCCTGAAGAATCAGGAAGGTAACCGAGGTGACTTCTAGACCCAGAGCTTTGCACAAAAGAAGCAGCAAGCTAAGTAGCCAAGAGTAACACCCAGCAGAGAATGCTGGTTTGCAAAATGCGGCCACGAAAGAACCCTGGTGGAGCAGTGGTTAAAATGTAGATTGCAGGCTGACTCTGCCCACAGCCAGGAATACAATCCCGATCCGAGGTCGGTAAAATGAAGACCCAGATTGTTGGGGGAAACAGGCTAGCATTGTAAAAAGCACAATTGGGTGGTATATAAGTCTAAGTACTATTGCTATATCCTCAAGAAGCAGAATTGGTTTGCATTTGGTTGTATTCATACAATAACACTGAAAAGCTTTTTCAAAGGGACTTTCAAAACTTCAACTGTGCAGAATGCTTTTGGAAATAAAACACTGAGCATATTACGCTAAATGTTTTATCAGTTGCTCTGGCATTTGTTTGTTTCAATTTAAGATTCTGACTCTATATAGGACCAGGCTATATGAGGTTCCATCTAAATATATATATGTGAAACTTTCCAGGTCCTGAGCTCAACCAATCTTTTTCTCTGGTCTTCCATTAACGTCAAGCAAGGCATCACAATAAGATCTGTTCAGTTGTAGCTCTATGTTTGTGGGGAAATGAGGAATTCCGAGACGACTCCAATTTCCAAATTTTAAATCAATGGCACAGATTGATAAACTGATGGGCTTGGCTCCATGAAGAAATGAACGAGTAGCATTGACCAACGTCTTTGAGAAATGGCAGCCCTTTATTACAGATTGAATCAATACTGTGACCGGATCCTTTTCGCTTTTTGTGAAAAATACTTAGTCCTAGGGAAGCTTAATAAGGAGAATGATAAAAATCAAAAATAAGAAAAAAAAGAAGGTAAAGCATATAAGCCAGGCTAGAATTGGCAATTTAAGATCATCCGACTTGGTAGGTTCTACCTTCCACAATAAGACCTTGGAATCTGTGGAGCCGGTCACCACGGTGTCATCCTTCTTGTTGGCCTGCAAGCCCCAAACTTTGTTGTCGTGAGCATCAAAGGTCTTCACACATTCATTGTTTTTGATTGTCCAGAGTTTCATGAGACCATCAGCACCACTTGGGGGAAAGAGAAGCAAGAGTTAAGAAGGACTTGGGGGTTGACCCCCTGGCATTTATAAGCTGGAAAGGAAAATTCACTCAAATAGTTTACCTGTCACAGCAGGTACAGTATTTGGACAGGGAATCTCTGCTCACAGTCATATATGTCCTCATCACCTCGAGGTTCGACTACTGCAATGCTCTCTACATGGGGCTACCTCTGAAAAGTGTTCAGAAACTTCAGATCGTGCAGAATGTGGCCGCGTAAACTATCATGGGCCTCCATAGGTACGGCGATGTTTCGTCAACACTCCGCGGCTTGCATTGGCTGCCAATCAGTTTCTGGTCACAATTCAAAGTGTTGGAAATGACCTATAAAGCCCTACCAGAATACCTATGGGACCACCTTCTGCCGCATGAGTCCCAGAGGCCGATTAGGTCCCACAGAGTTGGCCTTCTCTGGGTCCCGTTGACTAAACAATGTCGCCTGGCGTGACTTAGGGGAAGAGCCTTCTCTGTGGCGGCCCCGGCCCTCTGGAATCAACCCCCCGCAAGATTCGAATTATCCCCATCCTCCTTGCCTTTCGCAAGATGTTGAAGAACCATCTAACTTCTCCCCCCACCCTTCTGACTTAAACATTTGTGATTGGTGTCATTGTGTAGAATTGCTAGGTTTTTTTTTTAGTAATAATGGGTTTTTAATTTACTTTTAAAATTGGATTTGTATTCTATTGTATTACTATTTCTGTTGTGAGCTACTCTGTGTCCTCGGAGAGGGACGGCATACAAATCTAATAAATTATTATTAATTATTATTAATTAAAATAATGGGAGGGGTGGAACTCAGCAAGATTGGAAGAGGAAAAACCAAACAAACCGAAGTAAAACTATCTACAAATGTAGGTAGAAATAAAAAATTCTTCTAACAGGAGCAGTGAGGAAGCCAGGCCAAGGCCAGGGAATCTCCCATGGCTGAGAATTTGTCCGTAATGTTCTTCCTTGTGGAAGAGAGGTGGGCAGGCAGCGTGGGAATTTGAGGCCAGACACTGATTTTGGATGAGAGGGGGTTTCTCCCCACTTCACCCAAAATGTATGTCAGGGAAAGGAGGAATCCTAAATGGGAATCCAAACTCAGTACAGTAAAGATAAATCGCAACAGAATCAACCAAAGAGGAAAAAAAATCCATACGAATCTTGTGACCAGCAGAAATAATAATAATAATAATAATAATAATAATAATAATAATAATAATAATAATAGTAGTAATAATTGTTAGTAGAAGGTACATGGTTGTTAGGGATTGCCATTGTAAACTGCATATTGTACACTTGTACCAAACTTGTACTTAAAGAGTTAATGTGCACTCAAAGAGTTAACTTGTACTTGAAGAGTTAATATTCAAGGCTGTTTCTTCACTTCCTCACTGAAGCTATAAAAGCTCATTAGTCTTCTCAGTCACTTCCTTTTTGCCTGAGAGAGGGGGAGTTGTGTTTACGCTTCGTGCGTATCTTCTTGTATAAGCTTCGTGCTTATTATCTACAGTGGTCCCCCGAGTTTCGCGATCTCGACCATTGCGAAACGCTATACAGTATCGCGATTTTTCAACCCGGAAGTAAAAACACCATCTGCGCATGCGCACCCTTTTTTCTATGGCCACGCATGCGTAGATGGCGCCGGGCAGATCAGCTGCTGGGCGGCTTCCCTGGGTCTTCCCCCTCTTGCTGGCGGGAGGGCGAGCGGCGGGCATCAGCGAGGAGTTTGCGTGGGCGGCGGGGAAACCCCAGCGCCGCTTCCCAGCTGAGTCCTGAAGCCAAACGCGGAAGTTCGCTTCAGGACTCAGCTGGGAAGCGGCGCGAGCGAACGGCGTGGGCGGGCGAAGGGTGGGCGCGCGGGCAGGCAGGCGGCGGACAAGCGGCGGGCGGACAAGCAGCGGGCGCAGCAGCAGCGGCGGGGAAACCCCAATCTTCGGCTCCTCGCTGCTGCGGTGGAAGTAAAAACACCATCTGCGCATGCGCAGATGGTGTTTTTACTTCCGCACCGCTACTTCGCAAAAAACCGATCATCGCGAGGGGTCCTGGAACGGAACCCTCGCGATAATCGGGGGACCACTGTATATTGTATTTTGCTTTGTGCTAATCTTGTAATTGCTCAGTGCGTATTATTCTGTATTTGCTTCGTGCTTATTCTGGATTGTTTATATTTTGTTTAGATGTAAATAATGCTTATTTAACTAAGTCTGTGTCTTGGCTTTATCACACATCCACGCTCTGTTAAAATCCTCTGCTCGGCGTTGGCGAAGGTTTCATAGCCTAACCGAGAGAAGCCAATAATAATAATAATAATAATAATAATAATAATAATAATAATAATAATAATAATAATATATTAGATTTGTATGCCGTCCCTCTCCACAGACTTGGGGCGGCTCACAACAAGAATAGTAACAAAATAACAATGTAACAAATCTAATCTAATATTTAAAAAACATCTAAAAACCCCATCATTAAAACCATACAACATAAGCATACCATACATAAACTATATAAGCCTGGGGGAGGCGTCTCAATTCCCCCATGCCTGGCGATACAGGTCGGTCTTAAGCAATTTACGAAAGACAAGGAGGGTGGGGGCAGTTCTGATCTCCGGGGAGAGTTGATTCCAGAGGGTCGGGGCCGCCACATAGAAGGCTCTTCCCCTGGGGCCCACCAGACAACATTGTTTAGTTGACGGGACCTGGAGAAGGCCGACTCTGTGGGAACTTATCGGCAAAACCTCATCCGACAAAAAAGAGCCGAAAGGGGTCCCAGCCCTTGGCCACCCAGCCTGTGCTATCTGGGATGTCTGAATGGAGGCATCCGAGGAGAGAGACCTTTGGGTGCATCATCACTGGCCCCACTTCTTAGTTGGGGATGTGGGTCAGGCCTGGATCTCTGCACACTCTCCCCCAGGCAGCTCTTTCCTAGAAAGTCATTTTCGGGGAGTCCTGCCCTAAGGGAAACTGCCTGCACAGTCTCAGGACACGTAACACCATGTTACACCAACACTCCGCAGTCTGCATTGGTTGCTGATCAGTTTCTGGTCACAATTCAAAGTGTTGGTTATGACCTATAAAGCCCTTCATGGCACCAGACCAGAATACAGTAATACCTCGTCTTACGAACCTAATTGATTCCAGGGGGAGGTTCGTAAGACGAAAAGTTCGTAAGACGAAACATTGTTTCCCATAGGAAACAATGTAAAATCAATTAATCCGTGCAACGGAAAAAAAAAACCCGCCAAAAAACGCCACCGCCCGGCTGTCACCTTTTGAAACAGCCGAGGGGCTTCCCAGCGTCCTCCTGAACCCAAACGCCAAACCCGAACTTCCGGGTTCGGCATTCGGGAGGCCGCTGAGAAGCCCCCCGGCTGTTTTAAAAGACAACAGCCAGGTGGTGGGGCTTCCCAGCGGCCTCCCGAACGCCGAACCCGGAGGTTCGGCAAAAGTTCTGGTTCGGGAGGCCGCGGGGAAGCCCCGCCGCCCAGCTGTTGTCTTTTAAAACAGCCGGGGGGCGTCTCGGAGGCCTCCCAAACGCCGAACCAGGAAGTTCGGCAAAAGTTCGGGTTCGGGAGGCCGCGGGGAAGCCCCGCCGCCCAGCTGTTGTCTTTTAAAACAGCCGGGGGGCTTCTCGGAGACCTCCCGAACGCCGAACCAGGAAGTTTGGGTTTGGCGTTCGGGTTCAGGAGGACGCTGAGAAGTCCCCCGGCTGTTTCAAAAAGCGACAGCCGGGCGGCGGGGCTTCTCAGTGGAGGCGGGGGCGGGTTCATAAGAAGAAAAAAGTTCGTAAGAAGAGGCAAAAAATTTCTGAACCCCGGGTTCGTATCTCGGGTTGTTCGTAAGATGAGGGGTTCGTATCATGAGGTACCACTGTATTTCCAGGACCGCCTTCTGCCGCATGAACCCCAGCGACCAGTTACGTCCCACAGAGTTGGCCTTCTCCAGGTCCCGTCGACTAAACAATGTCATTTGGCGGGACCCAGGGGAAGAGCCTTCTCTGTGGCGGCCCCGACCCTCTGGAACCAACTCCCCCCAGAGATCAGAATTGCCACCCCCCCCCCCTCGCCTTTCGCAAGCTCCTTAAAACCCACCTCTGTTGTCAGGCATGGGGGAACTGAGATATGCCCTTCCCCCTAGGCCTATACAATTTATGCATGGTATGTTTGTGTGTATGTTTGGGGTTTTTTTAAATTAGGGTTTTTAAAATTATTTTAAATATTAGATTTGTTATATGTTGTTTCACTATTGTTGTTAGCCGCCCCGAGTCTGCGGAGAGGGGCGTCATACAAATCTAATAAATAAATAAATAAGAAACCATGGAAAACCTTGTTCCAAATAGAAACATAGAAACATAGAAGTCTGACGGCAGAAAAAGACCTCATGGTCCATCTAGTCTGCCGTTATACCATTTCCTGTATTTTATCTTACAATGGATATATGTTTATCCCAGGCATGTTTAAATTCAGTTACTGCGGATTTACCAACCACGTCTGCTGGAAGTTTGTTCCAAGGATCTACTACTCTTTCAGTAAAATAATATTTTTTCATCATGTTGCTTTTGATCTTTCCCCCAACTAACTTCAGATTGTGTCCCCTTGTTCTTGTGTTCACTTTCCTATTAAAAACACTTCCCTCCTGAACCTTATTTAACCCTTTAACATATTTAAATGTTTCGATCATGTCCCCCCTTTTCCTTCTGTCCTCCAGACTATACAGATGGAGTTCATTAAGTCTTTCCTGATAAGTTTTATGCTTAAGACCTTCCACCATTCTTGTAGCCTGTCTTTGGACCCGTTCAATTTTGTCAATATCTTTTTGTAGGTGAGGTCTCCAGAACTGAACACAGTCTTCCAAATGTGGTCTCACCAGCGCTCTATATAAGGGGATCACAATCTCCCTCTTCCTGCTTGTTATACCTCTAGCTATGCAGCCAAGCATCCTACTTGCTTTTCCTACTGCCCGACCACACTGCTCACCCATTTTGAGACTGTCAGAAATCACTACCCCTAAATCCTTCTCTTCTGAAGTTTTTGCTAACACAGAACTGCCAATGCAATACTCAGATTGAGGATTCCTTTTCCCCAAGTGCATTATTTTACATTTGGAAACATTAAACTGCAGTTTCCATTGCTTTGACCACTTATGTAGTAAAGCTAAATCATTTGCCATATTACAGACCCCTCCAGGAATATCAACCCTATTGCAAACTTTAGAGTCATCAGCAAATAGGCAAACCTTCCCCTATGTCACTCACAAACATATTAAAAAGAATAGGACCCAGAACAGACCCTTGTGGCACACCGCTTGTAACCTTAGCTATGTGCCACTCTTCTGCTTATCTGACTTTAGAAGGGCTGTTTCTTTTCAACAGCTTTGTTCAGACAGGGGCAGAAACCGGGAATTAGATTCCTGTGCCTGGTGGAATAAAGAACATATATTCTTTTTAACCAGTCAAGAAATCTTCACCTGCAGATAATACTTCAAATATCTTTGCCAATGCAGATTAAGCACCAGCTCTCCAAGCCTTGGAGATGCTGAAGTTCGTTCTGCTACACCAGCCTCAGTAAACAATCTCTTTCTCAGGGGGCCATACCTGGTAAGCACCTGTCCTCCTTCGCTTACAAAGATGACCTTCAACACAGAGGCATCGTGACCTTCGAAAGTCTGATGAGGGAAGGAAAGACGAGAGATGAACATGATATGGACGACTAATTCGTCCAGGCACATAAATAGCTGCACAGATCAGAGAAATGATAAGAAATGTGTAAAAACACTCATTTGTTTCCACGCAAAACAAAATATGTTATTCTAATCGAAGAAAAGCTTAGAACCATCAGTATTCTGGTTTCCAAACAAGGCTGTTAGCTTTCATAACCAAAATTGCTTAACAACTGCCCTGTTGAGCAAGTTAAACAGTTTAGGCAATTGTTTCAAAGTGATGCTAGCACTGAAAAAGTAACTTTATGACCAGTCCTTGCACTTGCAACCATCACAGTGTCACATGGTCATGTGCCCATCATTTGCGCACTTCACAACTGGCTACTGACAAGCAGAATCAATGCTACATTAGCAGTAAAACCACAAATTACGGTCACGTGACATCATATTTAATGACCTGCAATGCCAAGTTAGAACATTTTTTGTGCCTTTCCCCCCTTTGTCTACTATCTACTTCTGCTGTTAATAATAAGACACAACCTCTTAATAAAAGTGATGCTTTGTTCATTTTTGAAACATTTAGTCTTAAACACAGAAGATTGATGGCAGAAAAAGACCGCATGGTCCATCTAATCTGCCCTTATACTATTTCCTGTATTTTATCTTAGGATGGATCGATGTTTATCCCAGGCATGTTTAAATTCTCTTCCTGTGGATTTACCAACCACGTCTGCTGGAAGTTTGTTCCAAGGATCTACTACTCTTTCGGTCAAATCATATTTTCTCATGTTGCTTCTGATCTTTCCCCCAACTAATCTCAGATTGTGCCCCCTTATTCTTGTGTTCCCTTTCCTATTAAAAACACTTCCCCCCCTGAACCTTATTTAACCCTTTAACATATTTCAATGTTTCAATCATGTCCTCCCTTTCCCTTCTGTCCTCCAGACTATACAGATTGAGTTCATTGAGTCTTTCCTGATAAGTTTTATGCTTAAGACCGTCCACCATTTTTGTAGCCCGTCTTTGGACCTGTTCAATTTTATCCATATATTTCATCTGTCATCTGCACCTCTGTAACTGTCTGGTTTGGTGCTGCAACCCAACAGGATCGACACAGACTTCAGAGGATAATCAGAACTGCAGAAAAAGCAATTGCTGCCAACCTGCCTTCCATTGAGGACCTGTATACTGCACGAGTCAAAAAGAGGACGGGGAAAATATTTACTGACCCCTCACATCCTGGACACAAATTGTTTCAACTCCTACCCTTAAAATGTCACTACAGAGCACTGCACACCAAGACAACTAGACACAAGAACAGTTTTTTTCCGAACGCCATCACTCTACTAAACAAATAATTCCCTCAACACTGTCAGACTTTCTACTAAATCTGCACTTCTATTCCACTAGTTTTTCTCATCATTCCTTTCACCCATTTCCACCCATGTTGACTGTATGACTGTAACTTGTTGCTTATATCCTAAGATTTTTATTAATATTGCTTCTTCATTGCTTATTTGACCCCTATGACAATCATTAAGTGTCGTACCACATGATTCTTGACAAATGTATATTTTATTTTATGTACGCTGAGAGCATATGCACCAAGACAAATTCCTTGTGTGTCCAATCACACTTGGCCAATAAAAATTCTATTCTATTCTATTCTATCTTTTTGTAGGTCTTATTCAATAACGAAGGGAACTATTTAGCCTTCTATAATTTTCAATCTCTTTTTTCTGCAGAGCACTTTTTTTAGTGCTTCCAGCCTCTCTCAGAGAAACAGTTTCTAACTTCTTATGGATTATTCCACCCACCCTGGTCAAGAACAATTTTTATTTCTCTACTAGATGGGAAATGCATTAATGTAAGCTGCTAAGTTTTTTGCCCACAAACAATACCTTCAGGCAGCTGAAGTCTTGCAGATCCCAAATTTTCACCGTCCCGTCTGCTGAAGAGGTGGCCAAGACCTGGTCGGCTGGAGAGAACTGCACACACCAGATGCCGCGTTTGTGTCCGGAGAAGACTCCGAGCAGCACGCAATTTTCACAGTCCCACAGCTTGGCTGTCTTGTCTTGGGAGCCTGTGGCAACCAGCTTGTCATTTGGAGACACCGCCACACTATTAACGTCCTGAAAATGAAGAGAGAACAAATGTGTCCACCTGTAAGCTAAAGCAGTGTTTCCCAACCTTGGCAACTTGAAGATATTTGGACTT
Organism: Erythrolamprus reginae; assembly: GCF_031021105.1. Lineage (NCBI taxonomy): Eukaryota > Metazoa > Chordata > Lepidosauria > Squamata > Dipsadidae > Erythrolamprus > Erythrolamprus reginae. The sequence continues at coordinate 42,130,004 of NC_091958.1, read as the reverse complement.
CAACTCCCAGAATTCCCCAGCCAGCGAACTTCAGATCGTGCAGAATGCAGCTGCGAGAGCAATCATGGGCTTCCCAAGATATGCCCATGTTACACCAACACTCCGCAGTCTGCATTGGTTGCCGATCAGTTTCCGGTCACAATTCAAAGTGTTGGTTATGACCTATAAAGCCCTTCATGGCATCGGACCAGAATATCTCAGGGACCGCCTTCTGCTGCACGAATCCCAGCGACCGGTTAGGTCCCACAGAGTTGGCCTTCTCCGGGTCCCATTGACTAAGCAATGTCATATGGCGGGACCCAGGAGAAGAGCCTTTTCTGTGGCAGCCCCGACTCTCTGGAACCAGCTCCCCCCAGATATCAGAGTTGCCCCCACCCTCCTTGCCTTTCGCAAGCTCCTTAAAACCCACCTCTGTCGTCAGGCATGGGGGAATTGAAATTTCACTTTCCCCTAGGCTTATAGAATTTATACATGGTATGCTTGTATGTATGAGTGGTTCTTTAAATTGGGGTTTTTTACATTATTTTTAATATTAGATTTGTTTTCATTGTCTTTTCATTGTTGTTAGCCGCCCCGAGTCTTCGGAGAGGGGCGGCATACAAATCAAATCAAATCAAATCAAATCAATAAATAAATCTTCAAGTTGCCAAGGTTGGGAAACACTGCGCTAAAGGGACATTTATTATGGCACACATGGCTACGTTCTTCCTTGCAAGATCCCCAGAACCTCAACAGCTCAAGCTCCTCCCAGGTGGGTGTGTTTCACATCACTTCCGGTCCATTTTATGAAATCTGAAATTATTTCACTTATTGGATTTGGCGGTTAAGTGGGAAACTGCTGGTTCTTAGATGTGACTCTGGGCCAGACGCACTCTTCTCAGCTCAACCCACCTCGCCACAGGGTCATTGTTGGGTGAAAAGGTAAACGTAATAAAAGGAGGATAAAAAAAGATCTAATGGTATGTCTGTGTGTATGTCTGCTTAATAACAGGGTTTTTAAAAATGTTTTTAAATTATTAGATTTGTTATGAATTGTTTTATTGCTGTTGTGAGCTGCCCCGAGTCTACGAAGAGGGGCGGCATACAAATCTAATAAATATTATTATTAATAATAAAATTATTATTATTATTATTATTATTATTATTATTATTATTATTATTATTAATTGGATTTGTATCCAGAGACTCCAGAGACGCGGGGCGGCTAACAGCAACATGAAACAGCATATAACAATAATCCAATACTAAAAACAGTTAAAAACCCATTATTATAAAAAACCAAACATACATACAGACATACCATGCATAAAATTGTAAAGGCCTAGGGGGAAAGAGTATCTCAATTCCCCCATGCCTGGCGGCAGAGGTGGGTTTTAAGCAGCTTACGAAAGGCAAGGAGGGTGGGGGCAATTCTGATCTCTGGGGGGAGTTGGTTCCAGAGGGCCAGGGCCGCCACAGAGAATAATAATAATAATAGTAGTAATTAATGAATAAATAACTTATAGCCAAGACACAGATTGCTTTACTTTGATTATGAATCTAATTAGGGTTAGGGTACCCCTCCCTCTACTTATAACATTATTTCTGATCTGATACGATAATAAAGTTTGAGGGGTCCTTATAGGAAAGCAATAAAACAATCTAATCTTTTAAATAGCCATTCCAAAATACGGATTTTGGGCTAGCCATGTGAAAAAGCAAATCGGTTAAAAAGACTTTCCTTTATCCCTTTAGCTTTTTAAAATTCACTTTCTGGCCTAGTGTGATCTGCATGGTAACCCCATTTTGGCTGAGTTCTTCTATTACTCTAATCTAATTTCTACACCACCAGCCCAAAGGTTTTATGGGCACAGCTGCTTCCTGCTCCTGCTGCTTATTTTAAGGATGTATCTGTGGTAAACATGATATCAAGACTTATTCCCACATTTTAAAAATGGTTTGAAATTCCATCTACTGTTTTTAAACCATAGGGCTGATGCTTTTATTTCATCAACAGATTTACTTTTTGTTAAAAAATACAGAACATTTAATGCCAAAATGTAGAAATTCTGGTCTGAAACTAAGCATGACCAGAGTTAAAATGCATAAGGCACACATAATACTGCCTTAAAATTAGTGATGGAAAAAGGATGGAAGGATTCAGGTAGAAGAGTGCAGAGGTGACAGATTTTAAGAACCTAAGAACCTAAGAAGATCACTGCTGAATCAGGCCAAAGCCCATCGAGTCCAGCATTCTGTGTCACACAGTGGCCCACCAATTGTCCATGGGGATCTTGAGTAGAGAGAGAAGGCAAGACCCTCCCTTTCCCTTGACCCCCAACAAATGGTACTCAATGGAATCCTGCCTGCCTCAACCAACATAGAGGCGGCACATGGACATCCGTTTCACTGATACACTTGGCATCCATGAATCTGTCTAATCCTGCCTTGCAGCTATCAAAGCTGATAGGCTGTCATTTTGGCACACACACGAATAGGGCCAGGAAATTAAACATAGAGCGATCAATATATGGAGATCTGTTCACTGCTCATCCTAAACATGACATTCTCCGGATCCAGAAACACCCAGCGAATCCGCAGGTTGCCTTTAGTGAGGCTCTGTTACTGGATTCCGCAGAGCACAGAAACGTCTACCCATCCCACTCCACTTGCCTTTCGCAATCGGCATCTCCATTGGAGAGGAAGTTGGGGTAACGGTTAAGGCGCCGGATTAGAAACCGGGAGTTTGTAAGTTCTAGTCCCACCTTAGGCACAAAGCCAGCTGAGTGACCTTGAATCAGGCAGCATCTTTCAGCCGAGGAAGGAGGCCATAGCAAAACGTGGCAGAAATGGGACCAAAGACCTGTATAGGCTGGTCCAGGCCATGGCTAAAGTCTAGTCTGACTTGAAGACATAACCCTCACAAACCAGCATCCGCCTCCCATCCCCAGCTTTTCAGATCTTCAGGTGGCATTACCTTATCGTGTGCCACTTCTGTTTTTGCGGCCTGTAACACCACGATCTGGTTTTGGTTCTGGTTTTGGTTCTGGTTCTGTTTTTCACTGTCAGTAGGAAATTTGGGAAGAGGCCAGATTTTGATTGTGTGATCTTGGCTGGCTGTGATCAGAAAATTCTCTTTTGTTCTGGAAAAAAAGACAAGGAGTGATAGCGATGTTGATCATCATTACAGTAGTACCTCTAGATACGAGTTATAATTCGTTCCAGAAGGGAGCTCGTATGTCGATCAGCTCGTATCTGGAACAAATGGCTTTAGACTTTGTTTTCCCCGCGGAGATAACCAGAAGCAAGGATTCTTGCGCCACCTAGTGGAAGCTCGGCTCGTATCCCGAATTTGAGCTCGGGTCTGGAACAGAAATTTCGCTCCCGTCGTGGCTCGTAACTTGGAATACTCGCATGTGGAGCAGCTCGTATCTAGAGGTACTACTGTATTTTTCTTGTTTTCTTAACTATCTATCTATCTATCTATCTATCTATCTATCTATCTATCTATCTATCTATCTATCTATTCATTCGATTTTTATGCTGCCCTTCTCCTTAGACTCAGGGTGGCTTACAACATATTAGCAATAGCACTTTTTTAACAGAGCCAGTATATTGCCCCCACAATCCGGGTCCTCGTTTGATCCACCTCGGAAGGATGGAAGGCTGAGTCAACCTTGAGCCGGTGATGAGATTTGAACCGCTGACCTTCAAGATCTACAAGTCAGCTTCAGTGGCCTGCAGTACAGCACTCTACCTACTGCGCCACCCCGGCTCATTGCTCATATTGCTTTTCCTTAAAAATCCCCAGGATTTTTAGGTTAAAAACGAGGCAGGGCAGATATATTAAAGCACCCAGCATCCATATGATTAGGACTGAATATTGCTACAATGATTAAATGCCAGATTGAACGGTGGGCATAAAGCTCTTCCTGGAAGGGGGCAAAGAGCCAGCTCTGCCCCTTCTCTCGCTTGGGGCTAACAGGGAAGCAACCAGGGGCTGGGCTGATCCTTCCCTCCCTCTCTCGACGCCCTGATTTTAAGGCCCTCTCAATGGGATGTATTGTTGATATGGTGTTTTTGGTTCTGAGTGAGATGACTGTGCACACCTGCAACACCCAGCCACCGTACTACAACAGGTAGTTCTTCTGGTGCTTGCTTCCTGTTGAATTAACATGCCTGGCTGGAACCCTGACCACATAAATACACCCCATGGTGTATGGTTTTAATTGCTGGGGTTTTATATATGTTTTTTAATATTGGATTTGTTTTACTGCTATATTGTTTTATTATTGTTGTGAGCCGCCCCGAGTCTTCGGAGAGGGGCGGCATACAAGTCCAATAAATTATTATTATTATTATTATTATTATTATTATTATTATTATTATTATTATTATTATTGATGTTACTGACAAACTCTGTCCCTCCAGATTTTTAAAAATAGCCTTGGAAGCATTGCTATTTATTGTTAATTGAAATTTCCTCCCCGTGACCTGTCAAAACAGGGGTTTGCTTCAAAAGGAAGCCACGCAAAGAATTTCAAAAATGTTCCCGCCTCGTGCATTCTCTTTGTCTTGGCAAAGGAAGACGCTTGATCTATTTCTGCCTTGAAAAAAACCCAGATTGCGATATATGGCCAGAAGATTTCAGGTACACAACACACACCCCTTGAGGAGTAACTGCAGGCCCCTCTCGCTTACACCTGGTGCACCTGCTTTCTGCCAAGAATCTCACCGCTGTCAACGGCTGCTTCCCTGGACCTGAAGCCAGCTCAGAGAAGAACAGGTTCCCTTGCAGTGCAGCAGGTGGAAAGGAGTCCCCAGGAGAAGGGGCTTCCATAAGACATCTGTAGCAGAGGACACCCTCCCCCCAAACACACAGACACGTTTTGCCCCCAATGGGACCAGGGAAGGCTGTTCTGCTCTCCCCAAAAGTGGGAGGGGATCATCGCCTCTAACATTTGTCCCCCTGCACGAATCCCAGCGACCAGTTAGGTCCCACAGAGTTGGCCTTCTCCAGGTCCCATCAGCTAAACAATGTCGCCTGGCGGGACCCAGGGGAAGAGCCTTCTCTGTGGCGGCCCCAACCCTCTGGAACCAGCTCCCCCCAGATATCAGAGTTGCCCCCACCCTCCTTGCCTTTCGTAAGCTCCTCAAAACCCACCTCTGTCGTCAGGCATGGGGGAATTTAAACTTTCCCTTCCCCCTAGGCTTATAGAATTTATACATGGTATGTTTGTATGTATGATTGGTTCTTTTAATTGGGGTTTTTTAGATTATTTTTAATATTAGATTTGTTTACATTGTCTTTTTATTGTTGTTAGCCGCCCCAGGTCTGCGGAGAGGGGCGGCATACAAATCTGATTAATAAATAATAAATTTATTTATTTTATTTATTAATCAGATTTGTATGCCGCCCCTCTCCGCAGACTCAGGGCGGCTCACAGCAATAATAATACAATGTAAACAAATCTAATATTTAAGTTAATTTAAAACCCCAATTTAAAAACCAATCATATATACTAACATACCATGGATAAATTTCATAAGCCTAAGGGGAGGGAAAGTCTCAATTCCCCCATGCCTTTAATTAATTAATAAACTGGTACTAAAAGGAACACAATGTCATTCCTGGAGATCATACATAGAACAAAAACCAAGTCCTCCTCCCTGAATTCATTTGATTAAAGATTAACAAGAGTTGGAAGGGACTTTGTAGGCCATCTAGTCCAACCCCACACCCTACACCATTTCTGACAGATGGAAGTCCAACCTCTTCTTGAAAGTTTCCAATGATGAAGCTCCCACAACTTCTGAAGGCAACTTCTGTTCCGTGGATTGGATTGTTCTCACTGTCAGAAAATTTCTGAGTGGAATCTCTCCTTGATCAGTTTCCACCCATTATTCCTGGTCTGGCCTTTGGGTGCTTTGGAGACTAGCTGGACCCCCTTTCCTCCTCTCTGTGGCAGCCCCTCAAATATTGGAAGACTGCTATCCTGTCTCCCCTGGTCCTTCTCCTCACTAGGCTAGCCGTGCCGAGTACAGTAATCCCTCGCTACTTCATTGTTCATCTTTCGCAGATTTGCAATTTCACAGATTATCAAAGGGGGCTTAAACCCATTAAAAAATTTAAAATCCATTAAAAATTCATAAAATTCTTCTACTCTATTAAAGAAACTGGTAGGATATCACATGTAGTTCCGGCTGAGAAACATTATAGAATGGCTGTTTAATGCAAAGGGTGGGTTTTAAAAGTCCAAATTATTATTATTATTATTATTATTATTATTATTATTATTATTATTATTATTAATTGGATTTGTATGCCGCCCCTCTCCGTAGACTCGGGGTGGCTAACAACAGTAATAAAAAACATCATATAAATCCAATACTAAAACAACTAAAAACCCTTATTGTAAAAACCAAACATCCCTACAAACAAACATAACATGCATAACTTGTAAAGGCCTAGGGGGAAAGAATATCTCAGTTCCCCCATGCCTGATGGCAGAGGTGGGTTTTAAGGAGCTTACGAAAGGCAAGGGGGGTGGGGGCAATTCTAATCTCCAGGGGGAGTTGGTTCCAGAGGGCCGGGACTGCCACAGAGAAGGCTTTTCCCCTGGGCCTCGCCAAACGACATTGTTTGTTTGTTAAATACATACGTGCAGAATGCAGCTGCGAGAGCAATCATGGGCTTCCCCAAATATGCCCATGTTACTCCAACACTCCGCAGTCTGCATTGGTTGCCAATCAGTTTCTGGTCCCAATTCAAAGTGTTGGTTATGACCTATAAAGCTCTTCATGGCTTTGGACCAGAATATCTCCGGGACCGCCTTCTGCCGCACGAATCCCAGCGACCAGTCAAATCCCACAGAGTTGGCCTTCTCCGGGTCCCGTCGACAAAACAATGTTGATTGGTGGGACCCAGGGGAAGAGCCTTCTCTGTGGCGGCTCCGACCCTCTGGAATCAGCTCCCTCCAGAGATTAGAACTGCCCCCACCCTCCTCGCCTTTCGTAAACTTCTTAAAACCCACCTCTGTCGTCATGCATGAGGGAACTGAGACATCTCCCCCTGCCTATGTAGTTTTTGTGCAAGATATGACTGAATGTCTGTTTTTATATTGGGGTTCCTTGCTATTTATGATTTTTTAAATGTACTATTGTTATTTTAGATTCTAATTATTAGATTTGTCATTATGTATTATTTTTATCACTGTTGTGAGCCGCCCCGAGTCTACAGAGAGGGGAGGCATACAAATCTAATTAATAATAATAATAATAATAATAATAATAATAATAATAATAATTACATGTAGTTCCAGCTGAGAAACATTATAGAATGGCTGTTTAATGCAAAGGGTGGGTTTTAAAAGTCCAAATACTGGTTAAATACATTAAAAAAAATCTTTCCTCTACTTCACGGAAATTTGTTTTTCACGGGTGGTCTTGGAACGCATCCCCCGCGAAAAATGAGGGATCACTGTACTTGTCTTCTCCCCAATGCCTGGATGAAAGAGCCAAGCCTGTTAGAGCCAAGCTTCCAGTTCTAGTGGAAGGGTCTGTTTAAGAATCAGGGGGGCACAAATTTGCCCAAGAAGACGCCACTACCCCTTTCTTGGCTTTTCCAGGCTATTGAGCGCTTGATAGTTTGGGATCATGAGCATGGATGAACGCTTGTGCCCCAACCCTCATCGCAGTGTGATTGATGAAGTAGGGCCGCCTGCCGCAGGCCCTGTGCCCTGACCCCACCCCCAGGAAAGGAAAGGCTGCCAGGGCATCCCAGCCATCGTGCACAAGGGACCGTCAACCTCAAGAGCCGAAGAGAGGGAGGGAAGGCTTCTCTTACTTGGAGCAGGCAAGGGCACCCACTTGATGGGTGTGGCCCAGCCCTTGAGCCACACACGACACCTGGCCATCTTCGGTCATTTGCCAAATCCGGAAAGTCTTATCCTGAAAGCAGAAAGGGGTCTTTTGTTTTGTCCTGAATGTCAGAAAAGGCTTGAAAAGATAGCACCGACATCCCAACAGATTATATAAGATGCTGCTTACAGCTTGACAACAGAGAACCAAGTCCCCAATGGACTCTGATGTCCACAGCCCACAACCTCAGCAGCCTTTGGGATGGCAAAATGAATGTCATAACAATACAACGCAAAAATATCACCCATATACCATCATCAACCATGACAACGGACGTACTAAGCTAAGTCCCTTGGGGAATGTTGGTACTGCTGTTACTCTGATATGGCCATAGTTTATTATGGCAAATACCACTGCCGCCACCACATCACCGAGTCCTCGGAGAGGGGCGGCATACAAATCTAAATAATAAATAAATAATAAAATCACCTCATCCTCAGTGAGGTCACACTTCAGGCCACCCTCCAGGGCTATCTATCTATCTATCTATCTATCTATCTATCTATCTATCTATCTATCTATCTATCTATCTATCTATCTATCTATCTATCTATCTATCTATCTATCCTATCCATCTATCTACCTACCTACCTACCTACCTATCTATCTGCCCCCTTAATTCCCAGCCCGTTTTCTTTTGGGGCCCGGAGAACTTGCAGGAACCCCCTTTTCCCCGCTCCTTGAACAGCAGTGGGGGGCCATCGCCCTCCCGTCGGCCTCTGCCAGAGTTGGGCTTTGAAACATGGCTCAGGGGCTGCCTTCTCTCGACACCATATTAAATCTGATCAAGGATGTCATCAGAGTTGATTGTCCATTTGGATTGAAGAAAGGAATATAAGTACTCTTGGGGGTTTTGCCATCTGAACCCAACTTGCCATAGCCATGGGACAACTTGCAGTGGGACAATTCAAGAATATAATAGAATGATTTAAAATACAGTGGTACCTTGTGATACGAACCCCTCATGATACGAACCCTTCGTGATACGAACCCCTTGTGATACGAACCCGGGGTTCGGAAATTTTTTGCCTCTTCTTACGAACTTTTTTCGGCTTACGAACCCACCGCAGATTGCAAAATGGCGCTCCGCTTGGCGCTGCCGCCCGGCTGTCACCTTTTAAAACATCCGGGGGGCTTCTCGGTGTTCTCCCGAACTCGAACCCAAACTTTTCGGATTCGGGAGGCTGCCGAGAAGCGCCGCCGCCCGGCTGTCACCTTCTGAAAGCTCTGCCCATGGAATTCCCTATTGGGATTCCCCACCTCCTTTCCAGCCTCCAGATCGGCCAAAAACGCCGCTGCCGATTGCAAAAATGGCGCTCCACCGAGCGGCACTGCCCGGCTATAACCTTCTGAAACAGCCGGGCGCTTCTCGGCGGCCTCCGGAACCCGAACCCGAACTTCTGGGTTTGGCGTTCGGGAAAACGTCGAGAAGCCCCCCCGGCTGTTTTAAAAGGTGACAGCCGGGCGGCGGCACCCAGGGGAGTGCCATTTTGCGATATTTTTTTCTTTTTGCACACATTAATCGCTTTTACATTGTTTCCTTACAAACTTTTCACCTTACGAACCTACTTCCGGAACCAATTAAGTTCGTAAGATGAGGTATTACTGTAATTTAAAAAGTCAAGATTTTTACAAAATGGATAATTAAGATGCTGAAGTTCAAAGCAACCTGATCATTTGTATACCTTCGACACGGATCATCAGCATCAGCCTTTTGGCTTTCATTTGTTTCACCATATCAACATTTTCCTTTGCCCTCTGTTTATATTACCGTTCAACACCAAGAGAATCTTTTGTACTTATAATCTCCCCTTAATCAGTTAAGTACCCAGTAAACTAAGAAATCCACAGGCATCTGGGCATTTTTAGACAGAAACTAAGAAGACAGATACCTCATTATCCAAATACTAACGGCCGCCGGACTAACATACGCACAACATTGGAAAAAAGAAGGACATTCTGACAAATCTAACCATCATTAGTAAAATTATGGAATGTGCCGAACTAACAAAATTAACAATGGAAATTCAAAACAAAAATGATTCAGAGTTCTACAAGGCCTGGGAGAAATGGTTCAGATGGCTATCCAATTCTAAAGACGATAAAATGAAAAATAATTAAAATCTCTTAATATGAATCAAAATAAAGATATGCATAATAAAAAATCGGACCAAAATCAATACAACCCCTGTCTGAGTTCAATCCACTTGATAATTACCCAGAAACTTACTAATATTACAATCTATGATTATGTTTCACTAACAAAAACAACAAACATAATCAAACTAAGTCGTCACAACCCAAATGCCTGCTAGCTTGCAGGTACTCTCCCCCCCCCCTCTCTCTCTCTTTCTTCTCTCTTCCTTCCTTCTTTCTTTTCTACCCCTTTTCTTTTCACGTTATTTTTGGACTATCAAATATTACAGCTGCAAGATTATCCAAATAAGAATACTGAATACAAAATATTTACATATGGACAAAATACTTGGAATGTGTATACAATAATATATAAGCTGTGATATAATAATACTGTTTACCCCCTCCCCCTTCTCTTTTTTGTACTCCCATCCCACTTTTCCCCTGTTTTATTTCTTTTTGTATAAACTAATAAAGTATATTTAAAAAAAAAAAAAAAGAAATCAACAGGCATCGGGAGCTCCTTGAAAAAAACCCGAAGGGACTTATTTCCTGCAGGACCAGTTTGGGCAGGACCTGAAAACCAGTCATGGGATTCTGCAAACGGCCTTAAGCGCAAGCCAGGCGTCCGAATTGCAATCACAGGACCGCACTGGGAGGGGAGGATATGAACTTTGCAACCAGGTCATGAACACCTACGTGCACGTCCGCTACAGCTCTGAACGTGCCCAGGAGGGGAGGAAACATGGCGACTATAAGCCCCCTCCCTCCCCCAAACCAAGTGTCCTCGGGGACTGTCCGGTTCTGAGTCTGCTCCCCTTCCAAAAGGGGAAAGAAACACAACATGGATTTTCCAACAAGTTTTGAATGGGAAACTTTGCAACTCTCCAAATTTTGTTCGTGATTTCCCAAGAGGTCACGAAGAACAGTGTGACAGCTTCCAGCTTAACAAGACACGTGAAATGTCTTCCAGTTGTTAAAGTTGCTTAAGTCCAACAGCTACTATGCAGGAGTTCCTGGTTCAAACTCTAATATTCCTGTTACTTCTGAAATGAATGAAAAATTAAAATATTTGATACCTTTGAACAGCTAGCAAATAACTTCCCCTTTCGGAAGGTGTCCAAGGCAAGGACAGTATCTGCAAGAAAGTTGCAGGGGACGATTAGATCACATGGACAAACACAGTAGAAGACACAGATTTTGAGCAATCATTTCATATTGATAATCAGATAATCATTGCAATTGAACTAACAACACCCTGGCCAGTTATTTGTTAAGTTTTCAAGAAGTCATGGAGTGCTTGCAAATATTTCTTCATGATGATAAGCTGGAGGTATTTGGCAGCAAACATAGTAGTTTCTAAAAACTGATACAAATCTGAAAAAGGGACTTTTTAAAAATTTTTTAGCATACGACATATACAATACTCAACACATAAAATATACAACCAGAAATATGTTTAAATAAAGCATCAGTGTATGTATGCATGCATGTATTTATGTGTGTATGTATGTATGTATGTATGTGGTCCTATGGTTTTGTGTATTAGGACAGAAGTCTTTAAACTTGGCAACCTTAAGACTTGAGCACAGAATTATTGGAATATAATTGGACTCTGGATTGATGAAATACTAAGTTTGAAAATAGAAAAAACTCCGGAATGCTTCTTTTCTGGGTATTCTTAGACAAAACTTGCCTAAAATCCAAATACACCTAATCATCCATCTAACTACTGCAGCCAGATTAACATTTGCGCAGTGGTGGAAAAATGAAGACATACCTCCTAAAGACGCAATAATTAAAAAAATTAAATACTGTGCAGAGATGACTAAATTAACCATGCTAGTCAGAAATGAAACTGTGTCCTCATTTAATAATTGTTGGGATCCCTTTTACAGATGGCTAAAAAAAAGAGAGAATATTACGTTGTAATATCGAAATGATTGGTATAAATTTGACCAGACACAAATCCGGTATATATTTCTTTTTTATTCTTTTAATAGTAATAAGAGATCTATATAAAGATAGAATATTTACTTTTATTTTCAAAATCTCTATACTTTGATTAACTCAACGCTTGAATTTACCTATCTATATGACCAATCCGATCCAAGGTAATGAGCTAACAAATTAGAAATTAGTTCACGTTTTCAACACAGCTTCACCGTAGACCCTCGCCCACCCCTTTATCTTCTTTCTCTCCTTTCTTTCCTTTGTCTTCCTACCTTTCCCCTCCTCCTTTCTCACTCTTTCCCTATTTATTCTTTATCCCTCTTCTACCCCCCTCTCTATAAGTCTATACGTTTATAAACTGTTATATATTATACTATACTAAGATTTAACTGTTATCTGTTTTGATTACTCTTTTTATGTTTTGTATATTTGTAAATAAAATATTTTTTTTTAAAAAAGACTTGTGCTCTTCAACTCCCAAATTTCTCCAGCCATCACTGCTGTCAGGCCACCTGACCACAGTAACAGCGATAGGGATATGGAGGAGTGAGAGAGAGAGAGAGAGAGAGAGAGAGAGAGAGAGAGAGAGAGAGAGAGAGAGAGAGATTGGTACCATGGCACATTCCTTGTGCGGAGTCCTAGATCGACAGAACAAGGAAAGAAACCAGCACTCCCTTCCCCGGTTTGGTACATGTGATGCACTTGTGGGTGTGGGGTTGTGATAATGAACTTTAACCTAGATAAATACGGAAGAGAATTCCAGTGTTCGTATGACGGCATCGAATCCACACATGGCTTTGATAATAAATCAAACTTTATGTGTTTACACAGCAGTGGATGCTAGTTGGTTCGCTGACAACAGATGCCCACACTCCAATTCTCTTCCAAATCATCTGGTCCTCAGCAATTCTTTAAAAAATACAACCTCAGGTGAAGAACAACACAGGGCATCTTATACCATGTCGTCCTTTATTTTACAAAAACAAAGTGGAGAAGCCCTGTGAAAAATGTAACCAGACCCCAGGGATGAGTTCCACTTGCCTCCGCCACCGGTTTGCATCGCAATGATGTCGTTTGGCGGGCCCCAGGGGAAGAGCCTTCTCTGTGGCGGCCCCGGCCCTCTGGAACCAACTCCTCCCGGAGATTAGAACTGCCCCCACCCTCCGTCTTTCGGAAACTACTCAAGAGTCATTTATACCGCCAGGCATGGGGGAGTTGAGCTAGCTCTTCCCCCTAGGCCATTACAAGTTATGCATGGTATGTTTGTGTGTATGTGTGGTTTTATAATAGGGGGTTTTAGTGGCTTTTTATTATTGGATTGTACATGTTGTGTTTATTATTATTGTTAGCCGCCCCGAGTCTGCGGAGAGGGGCGGCATACAAATCCAATAAATTATTATTATGTGCCTGCTCACTCCGCTCGCGTCCCCTCGCGTGATCCCACTTCCAATCGTGCTCAGAAGGGGGATTCAACCCAAAACATAGCCCAGGAGCTGATTGGCTGTGCTTCGAGTGAAGAAATAATGGGTGGGAGGGCTTTTTTCAAAGCACAAAATGAGGAGAAGCCATCCAAACACAGGGAAATCGCCCCAAAATTAAAAAAGAAAAAAAGATAGCTGCGAGCAAGGGCCGGCAAAGACAGAACCAGTTCGGGCAATTTGGTCCACACCGGGAGGAACCCACCTCTGGTGCACCCTGACTGCTTCCACAGGTAGGAGGAGCCCAAGGAGCAGCCGGGAGTTATTAACCTGGGGGCCTTGATCAACCGAGCATCACAATTGTGACAACCTGTAGAAAAACCAAAGTTTTAGGAGTTTGCTGGTCCACAGCATTGAGATGTGTGTTCACACAATGCCAAAGAGGAAAGTAATCAGGAAAAATTCAATGTCCGGTTTGACGTTGAAGCAAGAAACGTAGAAACATAGAAGACTGACGGCAGAAAAAGACCTCATCTAGTCTGTCCTTATACTATTTCCTGTATTTTATCTTAGGATGGATATATGTTTATCCCAGGCATGTTTAAATTCAGTGACTGTGGATTTACCAACCACGTCTGCTGGAAGTTTGTTCCAAGGATCTACTACTCTTTCAGTAAAATAATATTTTCTCATGTTGCCTTTGAACAGCTGGAAGATAGTGGCCACCGCCGTGCCTGGCAAAATCCAGCCGGTAACCACTGCCGGGAGACCCTACGGGGTCATAGCCACTTTGTCGGGGCAGTGAGGGAAGGAGAGGCACTTTGCTGACCGCGAGGAACTCGCAACTTCCTTATTAGATCCGAAGAAAACTCTCCTGAACGCCAGCAGGGTTAAGGGATGGCCATTTTTGGTAGTCACAAAGCTGGGACAACCAGGGCCACAAGATTTTTGCTGGAGTGGTTTATGGACAGAGGATTGGGATTAGATGCGATAATTACCAACTTTTACTCTAAAGACCTGATGTAAAAACAAGAATATTAAAAGATAACTCCTAAACCTAAGATAGCAGCGACATAACACACGGAGGAAAAAGTACTGAAAATTAAAAGGTGAAAGAAGCCCAAGGGAAGCTATAAGACATAGAAAGCTTGAAAAAAGCTCAAACAATTTGAAAAGTGATTTTCGGGAGAAACCGTTTTACTTATTTGTATTTTAAACCCCTTGGATTTATTGAGAATCAGCTGTTTTTGACAGACTGCTTAATGCAGGATTGGGGAACAAGAGTGCCATCTACTGGAAGAAGAGAAGCACTGAAGCTCTATAACAGCAATACAGTGAACCCTCGAGTTTCGCGTCCTCAAGGATCGCGAAAGGGCTATTTCGCTAGTTTTCAACCCGGAAGTAAACTACACCATCTGCGCATGCGTGCCCTTCCACGCATGCGTAGATGGTGGAGTTTCCCCGCCGGGCAGAGGCTTCCCTGGGTCTTCCCCCTCTTGCCACGGTAAGACCCCAGCGGCGGTGGGCTGGAGCGCGAGCTTGGGGCAGCCTAGCTCCGCTTCCCAGCTGGGAAGCGGAGCCGGCAACAGCGTGGGCGGGCGGGCGGCGCGCGCGAGCTTGGGGCAGCCTAGCTTCGCTTCCCAGCTGGGAAGCGGAGCCGGCAACGCGCGCGCGCTTGGGGAAACCCCAGATCCGCTCCCCAGCTGGGGAGCAGCCCCAGCAACGCGCGCAGCGCTTGGGGCAGCCTAGCTTTGCTTCCCAGCTGGGAAGCGGAGTCGGCAACGCGCGCGCGCTTGGGGAAACCCCAGATCCGCTCCCCAGCTGGGGAGCAGCCCCAGCAACGCGTGCGCGCTTGGGGCAGCCTAGCTTCGCTTCCCAGCTGGGAAGCGGAGCCAGCAACGCGCGCGCGCTTGGGGAAACCCCAGATCCGCTCCCCAGCTGGGGAGCAGCCCCAGCAACGCGCGCGCGCTTGGGGCAGCCTAGCTTCGCTTCCCAGCTGGGAAGCAGAGCCGGCAACGCGCGCTTGCTTGGGGAAACCCCAGATCCGCTCCCCAGCTGGGGAGCAGCCCCAGCAACGCGCGCGCGCTTGGGGCAGCCTAGCTTCGCTTCCCAGCTGGGAAGCGGAGCCGGCAACGCGCGCGCGCTTGGGGAAACCCCAGATCCGCTCCCCAGCTGGGAAGCGGCCCCAGCAACTCGCGCGCGCTTGGGGAAACCCCAGATCCGCTCCCCAGCTGGGGAGCGGCCCCAGCAACGCGCGCGCGCTCCCCAGCAACGCGCTGCGGCGGTGGAAGTAAAAACACCATCTGCACATGCGCAGATGGTGTTTTTACTTCCGCACCGCTACTTCGCGAAAAATCGATCATCGCTTGGGGTCCTGGAACGGAACCCTCGCGATGATCGAGGGTTCACTGTACATAGTAAAAGTGAACTCAAGTCATACAGTCTAATACACAGAATAGAAGTAACATCATCTGGAAGGTGGCCTGGCCATGTTAGAAGATGACTTGGATAATTTGAGAGTATTTAATGAGTTTCTCTCTTTTTTTCTTTGTTTCCTTCTGAAGACTTTTAAAAGGAACTAACTTGCAAATAACTAAATTTTATTAAAATTGGCTAATGGACTATGGAGTCCTTGGAGAGGGGCGGCATACAAATCTAATAAATAATAATAATAATAATAATAATAATAATAATAATAATAATTATTATTATTATTATTATTATTATTTTTTGAAAGTCTGGAGAAATCTATTGGATTAACATAGATTTGGACTATTAACGTTATTCAACAGAGCACTCTACGAGCATAGTTCCCTCTAAGCTGAGCAGTGAGCAATCGCTCACTTAAAAATCATCATCAACTCAGAGTTTTCCAAACCTGCCCAGAAGCCGAGAGGGAAAGAGTGAGAGGGAAGGAGAGAGAGAGGAAGAAAGGAAGAGAGAGAAACAGATAGAAAAAAGAGAGGAAGGAAAAGAGAAAGAAAAAGAATGGGAGTAAGGAAGAGAGAAAGAAAATCAAAATCTAGTTTGAAACTAGCTCAACTATTTAAGTGGCATTTTGATATTGATAGAGTTGCCCTATTATGAGCTCACTGTTATAGACACACAGTACAGTGAACCCTCGAGTTTCGCGTCCTCAAGGATCGCGAAAGGGCTATTTCGCTAGTTTTCAACCCGGAAGTAAACTCCACCATCTGCGCATGCGTGCCCTTCCACGCATGCGTAGATGGTGGAGTTTCCCCGCCGGGCAGAGGCTTCCCTGGGTCTTCCCCCTCTTGCCCCGGTAAGACCCCAGCGGCGGTGGGCTGGAGCGCGAGCTTGGGGCACCCTAGCTCCGCTTCCCAGCTGGGAAGCGGAGCCGGCAACAGCGTGGGCAGGCGGGCGGCGCGCGCGAGCTTGGGGCAGCCTAGCTCCGCTGCCCAGCTGGGGAGCGGAGCTGGGGTTTCCCCAAGCGCGCGCGCGTTGCTGGGGCCGCTCCCCAGCTGGGGAGCGGATCTGGGGTTTCCCCAAGCGCGCGCGCGTTGCTGGGGCCGCTCCCCAGCTGGGGAGCGGAGCCGGGGTTTCTCCAAGCGCGCACGCGTTGCTGGGGCCGCTCCCCAGCTGGGAAGCGGCCCCAGCAACGCGCGCGCGCTTGGGGAAACCCCAGATCCGCTCCCCAGCTAGGGAGCGGCCCCAGCAACGCGCGCGCACTTGGAGAAACCCCGGCTCCGCTCCCCAGCTGGGAAGCGGCCCCAGCAATGCGCGTGCGCTCGGCTCCGCTCCCCAGGAAACCCCAGGCGCGAGCAACGGGGTGGGCGGGCGAAGGGCGGGCGGCGGTGGAAGTAAAAACACCATCTGCACATGCGCAGATGGTGTTTTTACTTCCGCACCGCTACTTCGCGAAAAATCGATCATCGCTTGGGGTCCTGGAACGGAACCCTCGCGATGATCGAGGGTTCACTGTACAGTATTTTATTTTGAAATTCTCTGAGGCAAAACAGGGTGGGTTTTTTATTTGTTTGTTTGTTTGTTTGTTTATTTATTTATTATTTCTGTGCCGCCCAGTCCCAAAGAGACTGCCGCTCAGACACTATACTTTTCCGCCCACCCCCCCAAAAAATTAGAGGGAACACTGTCTACGAGTCAAACACACATCAGAAGGGTGAGTGGGGGGCTTGTCAGGTGGGCGGGGCTGCATTTGATGTATAAGATGCACCCAAAATTTCACCCTCTTTTGGGCGGAGGAAGTGTGTCTTATATTCCAAAAAATTCAGTACAGTGGTACCTCTACTTAAGAACTTAATTCGTTCTGTGACCAGGTTCTTAAGTAGAAAAGTTTGTAAGTAGAAGCAATTTTTCCCATAGGAATCAATGTAAAAGCAAATAATGCGTGCAAACCCATTAGGAAATAAAAGCTCAGAATTTGGGTGGGAGGAGGAGGAGGAGGACAGTCGCTGCCCAGAGCGAAGGGAGCGTTTCTTTTGTTTATTCACTCTCCAAACACTCAGTGAAAATGGTTCTGAAGACGAGGCAAAAAAGTCTTGAACACCCAGTTCTTATCTAGAAAAGTTCTTAAGTCGAGGCGTTCTTAAGTAGAGGTACCACTGCATATGATATTCAAGAAATAGATGAGAAATTAGAAGAAATTCAAAATGAGATGCAAGAAACTAAAAATAAAGAAGAGAAAGGATTAACAAGTAGGAACCGATCAGATAACTCCTCAAAAACTTAAAATAGAATAGAGAGAAAAGAGAAAAACGTTTCCCAAAAAGAAAGATTTAAAAAATAAAAAGAAAAAAAATCTTTTTTAAAAAAGTTTTATTAATGGGTGTTCAAATAATATAGGCGAAAGTGGCAAACGATATTCGGAAGGAAATGCTCAGCAGAAACAAAAATATCAAAAAGAACTAGAAGAATACAAGAGAGAGATAAAAGGCTGAATAAAAAGTCAATAAACAAGGGGATTTTAGAAAGGTTAAGAGATGATGGATAATGAGAAGATATATTAATAAAATAGAAAAATACTAACAGGGAAAATAGTTTTATACATATTCATACACACACACACACACACATATATAGTACATATACATACATACATACATACTGTTCTGTCTGGGTTCCCCCAGACGTCAACGCCAACTAAAAAGAGTAGCCAGACACGCTGGTAAAAAGCAAAGTCATTTTATATCTTTGAAAACAAACACAGAGAACAAAAACTGTTCTTACAAACTGGAATGCTGTGAAGCTTCACAGAAGAGTCACAACGGCCAGACAATACAACAGGCTTCTTGCTGGCACGCACACCACTGTAGATAATAAAACCCACGCCTTCCCCAAGTTTTCAGCCTTCAAGGCCACAAGCCAGAATCAGGGATGCCAAGGATCGAAGCAAGGTCACAGGACTCCCAAAAGATAACTCTCCACAATACAGGAAGGGCGGGCCTGCCTTTTCAACCTTTCTGAGGAGAACCCTTTGTTGTGCTGCCCTTCTCTGCCTCATATCTATGATGGCTTGTGCGTTCTCATCTAATGACTCCAGGCTACTCGCTGGGGAGAGCTCCCCCCCGGGGGTCTCAGGCTGTTCTCCCTCCTCCTCGTCCTGACATTCCTCTTCCCCGTCTGCCTGGTCCTTCTCCTCCTCCTGTTCCTCGTCCTCCCCCTCTGAGCATGGAGCCGGCAGAGTTCCAGCCGTTCCCTGAGGAGCCTCAGGCTGAATCACAACACATACATACATACATACATACATACATACATACATACGTACAGGGGTGGGCTATTGCCTGGACGGGGGGGAACACAATGGGGCAGCGAAAGTGGAGTTTGTGCTCCAGCCAAGGAGCGCAAGCCTCTCATACCAGCCGCCAAGCACACTGGTTGAGGAGTCAAGATCTAGGCTTGTTTTGAAGCCACAGGACCTGGGGCATCTTGTAGCCATAGAGTTGACCCTGAACTTCTCTGCACACTGCAGTGTTCTAGAGAAAATGCAAAACCACCGATCAGACAGCTAAAGCCTGGGAGACCCGCTGGGCGCGTAAACAAAGGCCTATAAGCTTCAATGAACTGAAGCAGTGCAAAGAGTGGGCCAAAATGCCTCCACAATGATCCGAGAGACTATTCTATATTGTCTATTATCTATTGTCACTAAAGGTGGTTCTACAAGCTAAGATGTATTTAATTCTTCACACATGGTTTCTCCATTTTGGCTTTTATATTTTTTTGTAAAATAAACGATGACATAGTGTGATATATCACGCATTGCTGTTAATCTGAGATTGTATTTAAGCTGCCAAGTACAGATGAATTCTGGTATTGGAAAAGACTCCTGAGAATACCCCCTATAGCCAAGAAAACGAATAAATGGATCTTAGAACAAATCAGAGTTTTCTCACGAGAAACTGTTCACGAGAAACCTCCGGAACCACCTGCTACTGCACGAATCCCAGCGACCGATAAGGTCCCACAGAGTTGGCCTTCTCCGGGTCCTGTCGACTAAACAATGTCGTTTGGCGGGCCCCAGGGGAAGAGCCTTCTCTGTGGCGGCCCCGGCCCTCTGGAACCAACTCCCCCCGGAGATTAGAACTGCCCCCATCCTCCCTGTCTTTCGTAAACTTCTCAAGACTCACTTATACCGCCAGGCATGGGGGAGTTGAGATATTCCTTCCCCCTAGGCCATTACAATTTATGCATGGTATGTTTGTTTGTGTGTATGTTTGGTTTTATAATAAGGGTTTTTAGTTGTTTTAGTATTGGATTGTTACATGCTGTTTTTATCATTGTTGTTAGCCGCCCTGAGTCTAGGGAGAGGGGCGGCATACAAATCCAATAAATAATAATAATAAATAATAATAATTCTGTATCTGGACACATTATGTGCAGCTCCCAGTATGGGAGTTGCATTGGCTGTCAATTTGTCTCCAGGTGCAATTCAAGGTGCTGGTTGTCACCTACGTGGCATGAGACCAGGTGATCGCCCTCCTTATTTCCCTCTGATCCCCCCCCCCCCAGACCAGGGAAGGTCAGGGGATGTGGCAGTCCCATCTGCTAAGGACATGCGTCTTGCGGGACCCGGGAGAGTTAAGAACAGAGCTGGTTTCTTTCTCCGTCTGCCAAAAACTGGACTTGCACACTCATCGCAGTGTAAAAAATAAAAAAATGGAAACTGCCCGTGTTTCCCGTCACTCACCTGAATGGCCTGGCAGAATCTGGCAGTTTGAAGAGGACAACTCAAACACTTTCAGCTGGGGGCTGTTGGTTGCCACAACTATGTGTGAGTCCTTTGGACCCAGGAACCGGACATCCAGCACTTCTCCGTTATATCCTGAAAGCTAAGGGAGAAACGTAAGCACCATGTATTATTGAATATATGGGTAGCAAATAAAGTCAACAAATAAGTAACTAAATAAGAAGTAATAACCAAAGAATCTATCAATTGCAAGAAGGCTGAATGTAGGTAGGTAGGTAGGTGGGTGGGTGGGAGGGAGGGAGGGAGGGAGGGAAGGAAGGAAGGAAGGAAGGAAGGAAGGAAGGAAGGAAGGAAGGAAGGAAGGAAGGAAGGAAGGAAGGAAGGAAGGAAGAAGAAAGTCTTGTCCATTTTGGAAGAGGGCCCAGGACAAAAAGCTCTGTCCTGGCCTAGGCTGGCTGGCCACACGGACTGCTGAAATCAGCTCGGTGCCACACTAAATGCCTGGCAGTCTACAGCATGGTCAGAGGACAGCAAGGATCACAGCTATGGGTGGATGAAATTCTATAAACTCAGCACAATGCATAAGACATGGGGATAACAGAGATGCTTTCTTTAAATTTCATCACTGCTCAAAATCAAACACAATTCCTTGCAAAAACTGATGATTGTGGGAAATGTTTACTTTTTAATTTTTTTTAAAAAAAATGTTTCTATTTAGCTTTGGGGTCCGAGGTGTGCAATCTGGGAGATGGGGGTCTGAACCTCATAGAATCTGCAGATGCCACATCCCATTGTTATGTTCATAAATGTTTTGGTGACAACAGAGCGGCCCACATAGAAACAATACTTCCAAAGGCCAACGGGCAGCTGTCTGCCTTGCTGCCTTGGGAAGTGATAAAATCGGGTACCTGTTTCTTGAGCTCCAGCGTCTGTGCATCGTACAAGCAGATGTTGCGGTCGACGTTCACGGACATCAGTTCACTTTTGACTGACACTAGACTGCAATGCATGAGGCTGTGCTGTCCAATCAGGTCCACTTTAGACTCTGCTGGCAGGTGAGGTAGGGACTGGCTGTGCACGCAGGTAGCGGTGGATGCGTCCCACACCCGGAGGACCCCTAAAGTGACACACACAAATCGCCTGTCACCCAGTCACTCCTAGAACTGGCAAAAGTGGAAACCCAGGCATCCCCCTCCCCGGGAGAATGGTGCGCATTTAAATAAAACCCAAAATGACTGTTAAGGAGACCTGCAGGGGGCTGGATTTGGAGACTTTAAAGGTCTTATAATTCTGAGTTTAAGAGTCTCATTTTGTCCCTTGGGAATCATCTCTCTTTCTTGGGTTTCAGAATTTGTGAGAGGCGGAATGGCTGTCTCGAACCCCTTAAAGCCTCTCCCAAAGCCCTTCGCTTCTTGCACCTCCCTCCCCAAATAACAAAATACAGTAATCCCTCGCTACATCGTGGTTCATCTTTTGCAGATTCACTACTTTACAAGTTTTCAAAGGGGGCTTAAATCCATTAAACCAACTGAAAATTTAAAATCCATTAAAAATTCATAAATAGAGTACAGTGATCCCTCGATTTTCGCGGGGGATGCGTTCCGAGACCGCCCGCGAAAGTCGAATTTCCGCGAAGTAGAGATGCGGAAGTAAATACACTATTTTTGGCTATGGACAGCATCACAAGCCTTCCCTTAACACTTTAAACCCCTAAATTGCAATTTCCCATTCCCTTAGAAACCATTTAGATTATTAAGTTTATTTTAAAAAAAATTATTAAAGGCAGACGAAAGTTTGGCGATGACACATGACGTCATCGGGCAGGAAAAACCGTGGTATAGGTAAAAAACCCGCAAAGTATTTTTTAATTAATATTTTTGAAAAACCGTGGTATAGACTTTTTGCAAAGTTCGAACCCGCGAAAATCGAGGGAACACTGTACTACTGTACTCTATTAAAAAAACTGGTAGGCTATCACATATAGTTCCAGCTGAGAAACATTATAGAATGACTGTTTAATGCAAAGGGTGGGTTTTAAAAGTCCAAATACTCGTTAAACACATAAAAAAATATTTTCCTTCAACTTCACGGAAATTCGTTTTTCACGGGTGGTCTTGCAACGCATCCCCTATGAAAAACGAGAGATAACTGTAGTGCCAGAAAGTGCACTTCCCCCTATCCTGAAGATGGATCATTGGTGTGTGTGTGTGTGTCTGCTTCAGACCAATGGCTGCCCATCCCCACCCACCCACCTTTGGATGGAATTACCTGGTGTGCCTCCCCCCCTCCAATGCAAACGCTCACCTTCAGCCTCTTCCCAGGCAGGGGAGACAGAAGGCTCACACACCCCACACCCCCGCCCCTACTACTTGGATGAGGAGCCCATCATAAAAGCTTGACTCACCTTTGCTGCCGGCAGTGAGAAAGTGAGTGCTGGATTTAGTCACACCCAAGTTTGATAAATCCAGTTCCTCTGGTAATAAGACTACGGATTCAATGGTCTAAGGTGGAAGAAGAAGCCAGTTTGAGTGATCAGCAAAGGTGTCAGGGAACATAAATTGCCAACAGAGTGCATTGAAGTTCACAATAGGTGACTCTCATATTACTACTGTCAAAGTTTACCCAGGAACCTAAAACCCCAGGTAAACTGGGAACGAACAATCCATTTAGATCAGAGGTCTCAAACCTGGGCCACTTTAAGACTTGTGGACTTCAACTCCCAGAATTCCTCTGCCAGCTTTGCTGAGGTGAGGTGTTGAGCTTCGCTGGCTGAGGAATACTGGGAGTTGAAGTCCACAAGTCTTAAAGTGTCCCGGATTTGAGACCCCTGATTTAGATGGACCGAATAAGGCTCTTTGGGTGGGGCTGAGGAGAAGGAAGGAGCCTGTCCATCAGAGCTGCCAGTGGGTGCCAGTACTCTCCTCCACGCAACCTTTCTGGGCAGAAAGTGGGACAGGGGACTTCTGGAAGGGACGAAGGCAGGAAACTCCAGTTTATTGATTTATTCATTTAAAATGTAGCCGTTCAGCTTCTGGGCCCCTGAAGAAACCGAGGTGGCATTGCAGCAGAGGTTAGTGGTCAGTGGGCAAACTCTGGCCTGTGCCACCTTTCTAGATAAAGGAGAGAGCATGAGAGGTCTGCTGGTACTCCAGACAGCTGCTCCTTGTAAAAGTTGCAAATGTAGACAAAAAGAGACTTGCTTAGCGGATTTGCAAATTAAGCTGGAAAATTTTGGATCCAGAGCCTTTTAAATATTAATACAGTAGTACAGTGATCCCTCGAGTTTTGCGATCTCGATCTTCGCGAAACGCTATATCGCGATTTTTAAAAAAATATTAATTAAAAAAAAAAACCACTTCCGCGTTTGGCTTCGGGAGTCAGCTAGGAAGCGGCGCGGCTGTTTTAAAAGGTCGCCGCCGGCCTGGGGGGCTTCCCACCACCACCCCAAACCCCCAACCTGGGTCTTCCCGGCCGCCCACGCAAAGGGGAAACCCCGGCTCCTCGCTGATGCCCGCCGCTCGCCCGCCCGCCAGCAAGAGGGGAAGACCCAGGGAAGGTTCCTTCGGCCGCCCAACAGCTGATCTGCTCGGTAGCGCAGCAGCAGCGAGGAGCCGAATCGGGGTTTCCCCTTTGCGTGGGCGGCGGGGAACGCAAACTCCACCATCTGCGCATGCACGGCAATGGGAAAAAGGGCGCGCATGCGCAGATGGTGTTTTTACTTCCGCAACCCTACATTGCGAAAAATCGATTATCGCGAGGGGTCTGGGAACGGAACCCTCGCGATAATAGAGGGATCACTGTACCTCTAGATACGAGTTTAATTCGTTCCAGAACCGAGCTCGTATGTCGATCAACTCGGATCTCGAACGAATGATTTTGTTTTTCCCCGCCAAGATAACCAGAAGCAAGGATTCTTGCGCCACCTAGTGGAAGCTTGGCTTGTATCCCGAATTTGAGCTCGGGTGTAGAACAGAAATTTCGCTCCTGTTGTGGCTCGTAACTTGGAATACTCGCATGTGGAGCAGCTCATATCTAGAGGTACTACTGTATACAATTGAGAGGGTCTTCAAGGGTCTTTCTTTTGACTCGGGCAAAAAACTAAAAAGTACGTCACCTCATAGACCGGGATGGTGCTTTTGACCTTTTTGGCTTTCAGATCCCAGACGGTGCAAATCTTATCACGGCCAGAACTGCAATCAAAATAGAGACTGTACTCAACACAGCTGAGTGAACGTGACACCTTCTATCTAAGCAAGAAACCATATTGTGGTTTGCATGATACGTACAATTTTGAGATAAGAGCTGGCTTTTCACAAGGGCTGAACTATATATAAGTGATCAATCTAGTCCGTGAGTTGTGACAAACCAGCCGCAAGATCATTATCAAACATTTGCAAGTAGGAAACTGAATACAGTGATATCTCGTCATACAAACTTTTCGAGATACAAACCCGGGATTTAAGATTTTTTTGCCTCTTCTTACAAACTATTTTCACCTTACAAACCCCCCGCCGCCACTGGGATGCCCCGCCTCCAGACTTCCGTTGCCAGTGAAGCGCCCGTTTTTGTGCTGCTGGGATTCCCCTGAGGCTCCCCTCCATGGGAAACCCCGCCTCCGGACTTCCGTTGCCAGCGAAGCACCTGTTTTTGTCCGGAGGTGGGGTTTCCTAGCGAGGGGAGCATCAGTGAAATTGCAGCATCGCAAAAACACACAGGTCCGGAGGTGGGGTTTCAAGGACTTCGGTGTTTTTGCGATGCTGCGATTTCACTGATGCTCCCTTCAGTGGGAAACCCCACCTCCAGACTTCCGTTGCCAATGAAGTGCTCGTTTTTGCGATGCTGGGATTCCCCTGCAGCATCACAAAAACACGGAAAGCCGGAGGTGAGGTTTCCCATGGAGGGGAGCTTCAGGGGAATCCCAGCAGCGCAAAAACGGGCGCTTCGGCTAGCAAAAGGGGTGAATTTTGGGCTTGCACGCATTAATCGTTTTTCCATTGATTCCTATGGGAAACATTGTTTCGCCTTACAAACTTTTCACCTTAAGAACCTCGTCCCGGAACCAATTAAGTTTGTAAGACGAGGTATCACTGTACGGTTATAAATATAAGAACAAAATAATATCTATGCTACGTGTTGAAAGTCTTACTGGGAGTGCAGAACTGTCACAATGTCCATACTGTACTGCACAACAAGGGACTCATATTGCTACCTAAGCATAAACCAGAATGGAAATCCTGTGTCTGTTCTATTCCTGTAAAAACGTGCAGTTTCACTGTGTTTTGCTCAATTTTAGCAGAGGCTGCATTCCGCCTCCTCCTGCCTTCAAGGGTGGCAATGTTACAAGCCCCTCAGCCATTGGAAAAATGAGAGGCACAAATGGCCAAAGGCAGCCAAACTGACCCCTTTCAAGAAGCCAAGAAATATTGGAATAAAGTAGAGAAATGGTTAAAAGAAATAACAAATGAGAAGATTAAAAAGTCTCCCAAATTCTTCCTACTGGGTATCACAGACATGAAGTATAAAAAAGAAATTTATTACTTAATAATACGTATTTTAGTTGCGGCAAGAATTACATTCGCACAGAAATGGAAAGAAAAGGAAATACCAAAAGATGTAGAAGTATTTTAAAAAATTATGGAATGTGCAGAACTAGACATGACGACAAAACGTTTGAATAATCAAGTTGAAACAGAATTTTATAAAATATGGGACAAAGTATATAAATGGTGGAACTTTAAAAATAGTTGTAAAACTATATAAGTAAGAATTTATAATTATTTGAACTTATTAATTGGAAGGTTAATTGTATGTATGCATGAAAGAACATTTAGAAATTAATATGACAATGTGTTTCTTTTCTAGTTATACTAAATAAGTGGATTTTAATTAATCTATAACATGATAGCAATAGATAGAATGTAATAGTTTAAAAATAATATAAACACAGTATTTTTGCAATATTACAAATACAGTGATACCTCGTCTTACAAACGCCTCGTCATACAAACTTTTTGAGATACAAACCCAGGGTTTAAGATTTTTTTGCCTCTTCTTACAAACTATTTTCACCTTACAAACCCACCGCCGCCGCTGGGATGCCCTGCCTCCAGACTTCTATTGCCAGCGAAGCACCCATTTTTGCGCTGCTGGGATTTCCCTGAGGCTCCCCTCCATGGGAAACCCCACCTCCGGACTTCCGTGTTTTTGTGATGCTGCAGGGGAATCCCAGCAGTGCAAAAACGGGTGCTTCGCTGGTAACGGAAGTCCGGAAGTGGGATTTCCCAGCGAGGGGAGCCTCAGTGAAATCGCAGCATCGCAAAAACACAGAGGTCTGGAGGTGGGGTTTCGAGGACTTTGGTGTTTTTGCGATGCTGCGATTTCACTGATGCTCCCTTCGCTGGGAAACCCCACTTCCGGACTTCCGTTGCCAGCGAAGCGCTCGTTTTTCTGATGCTGGGATTCCCCTGCTGGGATTCTCCTGCAGCATTGCAAAAACACAGAAGTCCAGAGGTGGAGTTTCCCATGGAGGGGAGCCTCAGCGGAATCCCAGCAGTGCAAAAACGGGTGCTTCAGCTGGCAAAAGGGGTGAATTTTGGACTTGCACGCATTAATTGCTTTTCCACTGATTCCTATGGGAAACATTGTTTCGTCTTACAAACTTTTCACCTTAAGAACCTCCTCCCAGAACCAATTAAGTTTGTAAGATGAGGTATCACTGTATTAAAGTGTTATTTTTTATATTTTATTACTAGTTTAAGTATTTCATATTTTATAGATAAGAAAATTAATTAAAGTTATATAAATTATAACTTAAAGATAATAGAGTTAAATTTAATAAGAACATAGAGTGTGTGTGTTATATTTCTGAATCGATCTGATTATAGTTAGGTATCTTTTTTTTGTATTAGTTAGACTTCTATGATAAGCGGAGCAATGGTAGCTCCTTGAATGTTTAATGTTATCTGTTTTTGTCTAGTGAAAAATAATAAAAACATATTTAAAAAAAATAAGAAAGAGGGCAAGGCGGCCTTCCAGGAATCTCACCTGATGAGGGTCTCGTTGTCTGGGCAGAAGGAAAGCGAGGTGACCAAGCTGTAGTGATTGTCCAGTTGGCTGACGCAACGGCTGGACTTCAGGTCCCAAAGCCGGATGCTGTTGTCCATCGAGGAGGAGAAGAGCTGAGGCTGGGACATGTCCGGGTGGAACTTGACGAGGCTGGCAAAGAGAGAAGCCAGAAAAGCTTTTTTCCCCTTCAAGGGTAGCAAACACAACGCTTCCTCCCGGTTACCTGCACAAGGTCTCAAATGGCTTCCCAGGTGGAAAAGAGCCAGTGGGCGGAGTGGTTAACGTGCCAGACTAGACACTGGGTTACTGCGAGTTCTACTGCCCCCTGACCTCTAGGGAGGCACAGTATGCCACAATTGCCACATGAAAATGAAGCAACAGAGAGAATTTTCTCAATGAGACGACCTCGGTTGTATCAAGATCGCTCCTTTTATTGTATTTCACTTTTCCTGATATGTGGTGCAGAATAACCAATTCGCGAACGCCACATACATTAAGCCATTCTCCAACTACCATTCACTCATGCACTGTATAATGCAATCTCCTCATGACTTCCCTATAGATAATTAACGGAAGCTCCATTCTTTGCCTTTTCCTGCATTGTGTGTTTACTGGTGATTGGCAAAGGAATGAGAGTAAGGCATTTATTTCCTTATATGGAAGTTAGCTATAGGTTATCTTCACGCTGTATATCAAGTTAATTATTTTCCACGTGGCCATGGATTCTGCAGCTTGCTTACTCAGCCTGGACTCTTGCTCCCTTTCGATAGAGGAAGAATTAAGATTTTATTCAGCACCCAATTAGGCTAAAACATCACCCTCCAGTAATATTCCATTCCTAAAGTTCAGTGCCTAAAAACCTATGATTACAACACTGGAGCTGGGAACAGAATGGATGGCTTTGGGCCAGTCACTCTCCCAACCCAACCCATGGCACATATTGTAGGGAAAATAGGAGGGAGAGGGAGGAAGATCACCTTGAGTTGTAAAGGCAGAATATCAAACAAATAAACCAATGGAAAAGCAGAGCTATGCATCACATTCAGGACCCTCCACCTTATATTTAAGCTGCCCTCGTGGGACTGGCTGGGGGAGGACTACTCTATGGAGGGAGCTAGGTTTCCTCTCAGAAGTAAGAAAGAGGTGAAGCACAGATGCATTGCCTCCACTCGCTCATTCCACTTGAGAGGTAACCAAAACGTTCCTCTTTGCTTTCCTCTCTCAGCTTCCTTTTCCTCGCAACTGCTTTCCCAGGAGAAACCTGACTTCCTGCACGAAGAACCCTACAAAGCCCCCAGAGCAATGGTAGCATCGCCCGGCATGCGCGGAATTGGGGCACATTCACTCTTGAAACGATTCTCACAGGAGGCAAGAGAGCAGAAGGCTATCAGAGGGAATCTGGGTCTGTGAATGCGTTTGTAAAATAATCTCCGCGTCCCGTCGACTAAACAATGTCGTTTGGCGGGACCCAAGGGAAGAGCTTTCTCTGTGGCGGCCCCGACCCTCTGGAACCAGCTCCCCCCAGAGATCAGAATTTCCCCCACCCTCCTCGCCTTTCGTAAGCTACTTAAAACCCACCTCTGCTGTCAGGCATGGGGGAATTGAGATACAGTGTTCCCTCGATTTTCGCGGGTTCGAACTTCGCGAATAGCCTATATCACGTTTTTTTTCAAAAATATTAATTAAAAAATACTTCGCGGTTTTTTTCTATACGTTTTTTCCCACCCGATGATGTCATACATCATCGCCAAACTAATGATTTTTGCAAATAAATAACAAAAAAAAATAATTATTGTTAATAAAAAATTATGTTTATAAATATCAGGATCACTAAGTGTCTTATTCAATGGTGAGTACCAGTAATAATGGTGAGTAAATTGTTGTTAAGGGAATGGGAAATGGTAATTTAGGGGTTTAAAGTGTTAAGGGAAGTCTTGTGATACTGTCCATAGCCAAAAATGGTGTATTTACTTCCGCATCACTACTTCGCGGAAATTCGACTTTTGCGGGCGGTCTCAGAACGCATCTACCGTGAAAATCGAGGGAACACTGTATTCCTTTCCCCCCAGGCCTATACAATTTATGCATGGTATGTTTGCGTGTATGTTTGGCTTTTAGTAAGGGTTTTTAGTTATTTTAAACATTAGATTTGTCATATGTTGTTTTATTATTGTTGTTAGCCGCCCCGAGTCTACGGAGAGGGGCGGCATACAAATCTAATAAATAAATAATAAATAAATAATCAAAACAGCAGTGCAGGAGTGGAATTACATTTACTGCCAGGTGACGCAGAGGGGAAAAAAGGAAGGCTACCCCCCCCCCCCCCGCCCCTTATCATTTCCTTATTAAGCATTCTCAAGTCCCCCACTGCAAAGAGGGAATCCTTACTGGACAACCCCGGAAGAGCCCTTCAGGTTGTGGGTGCAATACTGCCGGGGAATGTCCCAGATCTTGATGGTGCTGTCACAGCCACCTGGAAGGAGCAAGAAGGAAAGTCAGGCCACACCTGGAGCTTAGCTGCAACGAATGCCGGCCCTCGGGAGCTGAGCCGGCCCCGGATCATCCCTGCCACAGGAAGGCTTGCTCGGACTACTCAGCCTCGGGGCCGTACCTGTGGCTAACAAAGTGGAAGAGGGGTCAAAGGTCATGCTGGCCACAGGAGCTGTGTGCACAGCCTTCCACGTCCGTGTGCACTTATTTCCTAGCCAGTCCCACTGCTTCAGCAGCAACGCTTGGCTTCCTGTTACCAGGATCTAATGCAACAGGAGAAAAATAAAAGGGAAAAATATAGTACGTTTATCATTTCTCAAACGAAATTTGAAATGAGATTCAGCTTCGTTAATAACAAAAAAAAACCAAAACCAACCCCTGCATGCCAATAACAGCTGGAGGAATTCGAGTAATGAGAGATGTATATACAGTGGTACCTCGACATACGAGTTTAATTCGTTCCAGACCCGAGCTCGTAAGTCGATCAACTCGCATCTCGAACGAATGCCTTTAGACTTTGTTTTTTGCACCGAGATAACTGGAAGCAAGGAGATTCTTGTGCCACCTAGTGGAAGCTCGGCTCGTATCCCGAATTTTAGCTCGGGTGTCGAACAGAAATTTCGCTCACGTCGCGGCTCGTAACTTGGAATACTCGCATGTGGAGCAGCTCGTATCTAGAGGTACGACTGTACATATAACACAGGGCAAAATATCAATTGATGTCTAAACATCGACATATCTTTAAACAGTAGCTTGATTTTATATTTTTAAACATGTGTTAATCAGGAAGGAGGATGCCAGCCCCTTGTCCCTCGGGGTGTGTGGAGCGTGAAATGCTTCCAGTGTGGCTGCTGCAATATCCCCTGGGAAGCAAGCTGGCTTTGCAGGGTGCCTGCGTTAGTATTATGGAACCAGTCTCCTGCCCCAGTGCTAGAATTCCCAGCAGCCCTGCAGTCCTCTACCTCATCATCACTGCTGAGGGCGAATACTGTAATCTCGGTTCCATCATCCTGAAACAAACAGAGGAAGAACTATCAGGTCACTTAATTGCATCATTCTTCTAATTAAACAACAACTGTGTTTTCAAGTATTATGTCTATTAATAATATAATAATTTCCAAGTATTATGTCTGATCATTGATAAGAATTAAGAATTTATATTCTGAATTATGCACTGGACCACATTCGAACACATACCTCCCAGTGGCCGGTTAGGACCCACAGAGTTGGGCTTCCCAGGGTTCCTTTGGCCAGGCGGGACCACATGGGAGGACCTTCTCTGTGGTGGCTGCAGGTCTATGGAGCCAACTCCCCCCTGAGATCCACATGATCCCCACCTGCCGACCTTTCAAAGAGCCATTAAAACGTGGCTTTTACAGCAGGCTCCATCTTGCCCCAGCTGAATGGATGAATATTTTAATATTAAGGTTTTTTTTTAAAAAAAATGTGTTTTATTGTTTTTATATTGCTGTTCAGTGCCCAGAGTTTGTCAGGAGTTGGCTGGCCTATAAATCCCACTAATAAATAAACAAATAATTGTTTGGTTTTATATTTGTGCTTGTGCTATCTACAGTGAATATCTCTTCAATCACAATACATAAATGTAAATTATTTTGATAATTATGTAGCATAAATTATTCCAGTTATTCAATAATCTACTTGAGCCATTATACTGCAACACCACTTTCCTTTCCCCCTTTTAAAAAATATTTTTATTTTTGCACCAAATGTATATAAACATCCATACATATACTATATTATCAAGACATCCATAGTTATATAGTTCTATCAAAAATATCATGTCCTTAGTTTGCTTCGTTTATCCACAATCTACTTTCCTTCTATATTTCATACTACTTCCCTCTATTTCCCTCTCTTCCCTCTACCTTCTTTCTCCCTCTCTCCTTCTTTCCTACTTTCCTCCTCTCTCTCCCCCTTCCTTTCTACCTCCCTTTTCTCCCTCTTATTCTTCCCTGAGTACATCTAATCACAATCCCTTTTATGGTTAGCAGATTAGCAATTCAGAAGCCCTAACTTCATACCAACATTGTAGCTATTTCTTTAAACATATATCTTTCCCTTTATCTATATTTATATTTTTAATATATTGTTCCAGGTACATCTACTATTGTTCTAATGCTGCCTCCTTCCTCCTATTTTTGTTGCCTGGGTTTACCACTTCTAATTTTCAACTCCCTTCCAAATTAATCACTATACATTAATTTCCAAAAAATATTCATTATCTCTTACACCTCTTAATATTAAGCCATATTCCTCCCTCTCCTCAATTGATATCTTTACTCATTGTTTTTTTAAGTTCTATCATTTCTAAAAACCGTAAATTTTTAAGTTCTTTTCCCCTTTCATATCTCTCTTCCAACTTTCTATTTTTTATTTTAACTTATTCTCTATATTTAAACAAATATAATTCTTATTATTACTATTCCATCCATTGCTTAATAAATAACATTTTAAATTCCCCATAACAAAAAGTCTAAAAGTATTAATCATACAGATCTTATATCATTCCAACAATATCAATAATTGTCTGAATACTTTCAATATTAAATCAGGTTTATAAGTTATACAAATCTTACATAAAACAAATCTAATAAAAAAGGGTAGATGCTTTTTAGGAGAGGGTATGTCTTAGTACCTGTTCAATACTGTGTACAATATCTCCTGTTTCAATGTCCACTATATTGACCTTGCTCCCACAAGCACAAAACATATAATCCCCAGCTTGAGTAACCTAGGCCAAAAATAGAGAGCATGGTAGGTTTTTCAGCAAATGATGGCCATGCATAATAAATGGTAGTAGTAGTAAAGGTAAATTTCTGTTTGCTATTACCTGAATGGGTCCTCCTGTGTAGAAAGACTCAATTTTCCTGAACACGGCATAACTGAAAGATTACCAGAGACATACCAACAATGAAAAAAACCAGCTAGATTTTACTGTATCATGTACCAATTACAGTAGTTATCAAAAAGCAGAGTAGCAGGTGAAAAATTTATTCTTTTAATCTGAATTATCTGATTGATAAAGCTCAAGTGCAAAGAATCATACTACCCACATATGCAGCCCACCCTGGATCCTGCACCTTCCTTCTCCACGTTAACATGTGGGGATGCCTTTGCCACCTGTTTCTGAAAACAGATGCTTGGACTAGAGGAGGCCTGACCCAGTTAAGGAACCGTTTTTTATAAATCTGTGCAAAGGGCTGAATGTGAGGTGACTCATTGAGGATAAATAATGGTAAGCAATTCAGCATAGTAAGAAAAGAGGAAGAAGATCCCCCCCCCCAGCCCCAAGATTCACGGACGGACTGTTCTTGTGTCTAGTTGTCTTGGTGTAGTGACATTTTGAGGGTAGGAGTTGAAACAGTTTATGTCCAGGATGCGAGGGGTCAGCCTCTTTTTGACTCATGCAGTATACAGGTCCTCCATGGAAGGCAGGTTGGCAGCCATTGTTTTTTCTGCAGTTCTGCAGGCCGCTCAAAAGCCCCACAACTTAAACCCACTCATGAGGTGGGGGAGGGAGAAGAGTGGATGAAATTCCTTTATTTTCCTCCAGGCACCGGAGCCCATTCAGGCGTCCGAGAATCCCCCCCGCCGGATCTCCCCTTGTCAGAAAGGGCTCCTGGCTGGGAGAGAAGGGAAGGCTGCCCCGGGAGACCCCCCAGGCTCTACCCGGCTCTCTTCCCCTGAACAAGCCATTAAGCCATGTGAACATCTCCACCACCGGAAGCGGATTTCACGCCTGTTGGTGAGTTTTCCTTTTTAAGACCGCAGCCTCAACAGGCTGAGCAGGAGCCCCATTTCGGCCGCTGGTGGGGGTCTACGGGGGGGTGGCCGCCTTTCAGCGAGGACTCTCCCCTCTGGGCTCCAGCGGGCTTCACGAAGGGCCCACGCCGGTTGAGGGAGCCCTCAGCCAGGGCCGCCGCAGCTGCAAACGACCGGAGTCTCCCCGTCCGCTTTTGCGTTCTCCTGGGATCACCCCGAGGCCTCCCATTCAAGCACCAAGAACCTAGCCCAAATCTGCCGGCCTTTCCCAGCTGGCCCTCTGCGTGTGCTCAGAAACACGGCCCAGCAGCGGGTCCCCCAGCCGAGTGCGGCCAGCCAGCTAACGGCCCCAAAAACTGCGACGCGGTCGCTATGGTGACGGCTCACTGCCCTGGCCCCTCTCGCCGACAACAGCGGCGGCTCCCTTGGCCCTGCCCCTCCCTCTCCCGCCCCCGGCGCCTCCCTTTCCTCACTTGCTTTTCAAGTTCCCTGAAGAGCTCGAGATCGCCATCCTAGAGCCCCGACTCGGTCGCTGCGCGGTCCCCATCCCCTCGCCTGGACGCCCGGGCGGCCTCCACGTGCTTCCGGGAAAATGCGCTTGCTTCCGGCGCGTGGCCGTGGCGCAAGCAGACATAGACGGATGAAAAGGTGGAGAGGAGCGAACTGAGGCCAGAAGGCGCAGCTTCCGGGTCCCTCTGGCAGGGAGCGACTGAGCAAGCGCCGCTTCCTCCACAGCGCAGGGAGCAGTAGAGCCGGCTAGGCAGCAGGAGAGAAGGGCCCTTTTTCATTCGGAGGGCCGATTCCTAGCGCGGCCACGACGCCTCCGCTCAGGGAGAGCTTGTGGGTCGCTCTTGCTCCTCCCGGGCTTTGCCTTGCGGGCTCCCGGGCAATCTCCGCGGCGGTCCCCGTGCAGGCGCCTCGCGGCTCCCCTGGGTGGTCGCAGGGGGGCCTCGTTCTACGCGCCGTTGGCTCCGGTGGGGGGCTCCCGGGCGGCTCTTGGGCCGAAGCGCTGGGCTGGGTTGGCTGGGTCTCGCATTGGGGCCTCGTGTTGATCTCTTCCAGCGCCGAGGTCCCTTCACTGGGTAATGAAACCCCTGCAGCTCAACCCTGAATTACGAATGGCTTCTCAGACTGGCCTTTAATGACAGGGTTTCTAACCCCAACGGGAACTGATCCAGAGGCTGAGCAGGGCTATCCTGATAAAACTTTGCAAACTTAACCAATACAGCTGAATGTGCTTGTTACCTCTAGTCACCAAAGTGTCCTCCAAATCGGTGATTGAGTATACACACACACCTTAATTGGAGAAAATGGTCTCTCTCTCTCTCTCTCTCTCTCTCACTGATATCTTCCGCGAGACCACTTCACACACACCACCAAACCTCAAGGCAGAAATGTTCTGGCCTACCCATTCTTGTCATTGAAACCCCTACAAGACTGACACAGACTTCAAAGGAGAATCAGAACTGCAGAAAAAACAATGGCTGCCAACCCACCTTCCATTGAAGACCTGTATACTGCTCAAGTGAAAAAGAGGGCTGTGAAAATATTTACTGACCCCTCACATCCAGGACACAAACTGTTTCAACTCCTACCCTCAAAATGTCACTAGAGCACTGCACACCAGAACTACTAGACACAAGAACAGTGTGTGTCGTCCCCCCCCCTCACACTATCACTGCTAAACAAATAATTCCCTCAATACTCTCAAACTATTTACTAAGTCTGCACTATTAATCTTCTCATTGTTCCCATCTCCTCCCGCAAATGTCTGTATGACTAACTTTGTTTGTATCCTTACAATTTATATTGACTGGTTCCTAATATGATTCCTTATTCATATCCTATGACTATCATTGTTGTACCTTATGATTCTTTGGGGTATTAAAAAAGAAACCTTATGATTCTTGAACTTTTCTTCTATGTACACACCAAGAGCATATGCACTAAGACAAATTCCTTGTGTCCAATCTCATTGGCCAATAAAATTCTATTCTACCTTTGAAGAATGCTTGGAAACTGCAAATCATACAAAATGCAGCCACGCGAGCGGTCATGGGCTTTCCTAGGCATGTCCATATTTCTCCAACACTGCAGACTGTATTGGCTGCTGTTTGGTTTCCGGACACAATTCAAAGTGTTCATAATGACCTATAAAGCCCTACATGGCAGACTACTTGCGCATGTATCTCAGCAACCAGTTAGCTCCCACAGAGTTGGCCTTCCCCATGTTCTGTCAGACAATGTTGCTTGGCAGGGCCAAGGGGAAGAGCCTTTTCTGTGGGGGCTCCAGCCCTCGGGAATCAGCTCCCTCCAGAGATTCGTACTGCCCCCACCCTCCTCACCTTCCACAAGAGCCAAGCTTGGGGTTATTACAGTCCAGCCCCCTGGCCGACAAATGCTTGTGTGTTTGTTGTCTAAATTGGAATGCTTGGTTTTTAAAATGTAATTGGGGATTTTAGATTTTTAGATTAGATTAGATTATCGTACTGTATATATTTCTTTTATATGCTGTAAACTGCCCTAGCTCTCGGAGAGGGGTGGCATATAAATCCAATTAATAATAATATTCTATTCTATTCTATTCCATTAATGCAAATGGGAGTTTTGCATCAGACTTTGTTACTGATGTTAGTTCTTAACTTTCATCATGAAGTGGGATATGGCAGCTGTTTGGTATACATGTATTCAGGTATTACATTAGGAACTAGGTAAATAGTTCACAAACAAAACATGTATGCATCACAAAGTGTTTAATTAAAAAAAACATTGCAAATGTTAAGTCTCTTCACAAATACATTATCATTCCTTTGGAAGATGAGCCTAGTGAGAATCAAACTGCAGACAGCTGTAGTAGCCTGCAGTACTGCATTCTAACCAGCGCACCATCATGGCTCTCTAAATGTTGCATCTCCTCCAATAGCTGTGGGGAAGAGAACATACCATCTCCCAGTGGTATGCAGAAAGTTTAAGATCTTGCAGCATACAAGTCTTCAAAGTGGATCTTCCTCTGCAGCATCTGTTGGGAAAAATACATGTTAGTATTTTGAATCTTAATTTTGAATCTTATTTCAACCATGTAGTATTTTCATGAGATATAGGAGCCTGGGTTTTATTGCCCAAAGACTGTTCTTAAGGCAATAAGCTTAAAGCTCCTTTTTGCTATGGGCACAGTTACCTCACCCAAGGCCACAAAGGAAGCCAAGGATTATTTTCAGACAGTGCCCTAATGCCCCAGAAGTCATATTACAATGCAAAGCAGCTTCTTTCAGCAGCTGAAGTTTCTAACACAAACTGCCAACATTCCAAATTCAGCCTTGAGAGAACTCCCAATCAAAGGTTATCTCTTCAGCAAACCAAGATAGAGAAAACTCTACATTAGAAACTTATACACAAGTAGAAAACACACTACAATCTCCAGCACCTGCTAGCCAATAGCCAGCAAAGTGGTGGAACTGGGGCATGGAATGCTGTTAGTACCAATCATGGTAGTGCAACCACACCTGTTGAACAGGATGTAGGCTTGCCACCTACACTATTTCAGATATCTATTTGATTCATAATTTTAAACGACTGTTCCCTTTTATGTTACAATCCCTTTATAGAGATGAAGAATAATACAATCCAGAAATGCAAAAGGCAATTTTAATCGCACTTGCCATCTGTATAGGTTGCACATATCTCTGGCGTCAGGATGCGGGGAACCCATCTTGCACAAACCTTCCGATACTGAAGAATATCCATAATATGTCCCACACGTTCCTGCGAAATGCCCAGCTTGGCAGCAATTTCTCTCTGGGTGATCTGCTGATTGTCCTTGATCAGTTCATCAACCCTTTTCACATGGAACTGATCAGTGGCCGTCACTGGTCTTCCACTGCGTTCTTGGTCACATAAATCAGTTCTCCCGGGTTGACCACCTTTACATTTTTTGGCCCAGCGACGCACAGTACTCACGTCCACACAATCCACGCCATAAACAGCGAGCATCTGGCGGTGGATTTCAATTGGAGGAACTCCTTCAGCAGTCAGAAACTCAATCACGGCACGTTGTTTAAAGCGTACTGAGGAATATTCAGCGAAGGCTTCCATTCCACGAGCAACAGCCACACAGCTTTTCTCACAGCAACTTCCTGTCAACGGAGGTGGGAGAACAGACGCTATCTCAGGGCTGGATTTCGGAGGCATCCCTTTTCATCCAGCCCTCTTGGCACCCAACCGCCAGCTCCAGCTGCAGTAACCACCAGGTCTCGATGAGGTCACAGGCTTGCCATCCACTCCATTTCGGGAACCTGTCACATAAAATTGAAAAGGAGGGTTTCTTCTTTTTCAAAGTACCAAAAAAGGCAGCTTGCTCTTTTTATAGGTGAAGGACTACATAGTCCATCACGTTGAAAGTAGTATCGACTGCACTTCCCACCTGTATCATCTGCAAAAGGGAAAAAAATCACTCTTTTTGGAAAGGACGGGTGGAGAAAGACCTTAGGCCAGTGTTTCCCAACCTAGGCAGCTTGAAGATATCTGGACTTCAACTCCCAGAATTCCCCAGCCAGCGTTGGCTGGGGAATTCTGGGAGTTGAAGTCCAGATATCTTCAAGTTGCCTAGGTTGGGAAACACTGGGGAATTCTGGGAGTTGAAGTCCAAATATCTTTAAGTTGCCATGGTTGAGAAACACTGCCTTAGGCAGACCCGTCAGTGACCGCCCCCACCCCCGCACGTGGGACGGACGGACGCCAAAGGACCCCCCGGCGCTAAGGCCAGCGGAGCCCGGAGGGGAACTCGGGGGCTCCCGGGGGCCAAGAGGCAGCAGCCAGGGTCGCTGAAGCCGAGGCGCCTCAGGGCAGGCGGCGCTCCGCTCCCCGGGCGTCGTTACAGGGGCCTCCCCGGGGATGGGACGAGGGCAGCCGGGAGCTCCGGGGGGGGGGGGGAAGTCACGGCTGCCCCTCCTCGGCGCCCCTTCCTCACCTGTCCGGCAAAGGCGCCCACGGAGGCTACACCCGCCGCCCCCCGCCGCTTCTTCCGGCAGCACCCACGCCATGCTCGATCCGGGGCCTTTCGACCGCACGCTGGACCCGGCACGGAGTGAGCATCTGCACGCCTGCGCGGTCGGTTTAGGAGGCCGGGAAATAGGAGCTCGCGCACGCGCTTCGAGACATGACGGGTCTCGCGAGATGAGTTGACGTTAAATACCCCACCCCGCGCGCGCTAGGCCTTCTATTCTATTGCACGTAAGTCACGGTCGGTGCTGTTCGGGGTGATGTTCACCGCCATCATTTTCGGGGCGGGAAAGGGGGGGGGGGGGGCGCCGGTCCTGGTCCTGAGTTGGGGAAGGGGCAGAGGTAGGGCGGCGGGAATCGGCTGCGGGGGGATCCGGGCGCCAAGGCTCTGGAGCTGGTGGGGCGCACGTGGCCTCCGAGCAGACTTTCCGTCCAAGCGCGGAGCCCGCCCGCCCGCCCGCCCTTCCCCTCAGTGCCTACCTGGGCCTCTGCCTACCGGCCCGGCGTCCCCCGCTTGTCTCGGGGGCGGTTCATGAGGGAGACGGTTTGAGGCCCGCTTTCCCGCGGCGTCTGAGGGCCCCGAAGCTATTCACACGTTTGCAAGTGTCTCTTTTTCCCCCTCCCCCTCCCAGCAAATGGCGGACGACGCCGGTGCCGCGGCCGGAGCAGGAGCCGGAGCAGCTGCTGCCCCCGCCGCCCGCGGGGGCTTCCGAGGAGGCTTCGGCAGTGGAGGCCGGGGCCGGGGGAGAGGTCGCGGTCGGGGGAGAGGCCGGGGCCGTGGGGCCCGAGGCAAAGCGGAGGACAAAGAAGTGAGTGTCAATTGCACAACAAAGACAATGTGCACATAGCAAGGAAGGGGACGGATTGCTAAAATGCATACCGTTCCCCAAGCACCATCTACAGTGGTACCTCTCCCTAAGAACGCCTCTACTTAGGAACTTTTCTAGATAAGAACCGCGTGTTCAAGATTTTTTTTTGCCTCTTAAGAACTAAGAAGAGAACCCGAGTTAAGAACTGCTTAAGATCCTGAGCCCAGAAAAATTTCCCAGGAAATTTGAGAGCGGCAAGAAGGCCCAGCTAGTTTCCTGCCATTCCCCCTTTAATCCCAGCCATCTTGGGCTTTTCTGGGCTGCCAGAGGAGCCTTTCGCCTTCAGCCAAACCGAAAAGTCACCACAGTGAAGGAAAGGCGCCAGCTACAAAGCGAGAGAAGACGGAAGCCCTTCAGCATGGGAAGGAAGCAGGTAGCAGCAGCAGCAGCAACAACCGCCTTTCGGTCAAACCCTCTTGCCTGCCTGGGTTTCTCTCTGGCACAGTGTATAGGAGGCAGCCTTGTGCCAGATACTGTATATGGAGGCGTGTGCTCCTCGCAGCCTCAGAGTCCCTCTTTTTTTTTTTAAGCCTTAAAAGTTTTGGATTTTTTTGACTCCCCTTCCTTCGGCAGCGACTGTCCTCTTCTTCCTCCTCCTCCCACCCAAATTCCGAGCTTTTATTTCTTTCCTAATGGGTTTGCACGCATTATTTGCTTTTACATTGATTCCTATGGGAAAAATTGCTTCTACTTACAAATTTTTCTACTTAAGAACCTAATGGAACAAATTAAATTCTTAAGTCGAGGTACCACTGTATTAGTCTTCAACTGGTTGCCTTTTTTTAATGAAACCTATTGCCAAAGAAAGATTGGGTTCTTCAATAGACTCATTTATATTTTTGCAGTGGATGCCTGTGACCAAACTAGGCCGACTGGTAAAGGACATGAAGATCAAATCTCTGGAAGAGATCTACCTTTTCTCTCTTCCAATCAAGGTATTACATTTAAAAACTTGGAGGACTTGTCACTTTCTCAAAGGATAAATAGCCGCAGGGATGGGACACGGGGTAAGCACATTTGTGCACCCATGTATTAGTTACCCAGTAAAATGGATGAGACAATCCAAACAAAATTAGGAACAAAATGTTATCTTTAAGTTATTGTTGAATGGTGTATTTATTAGTTTTGGGTTTTAAAAGGAGCTAAAGAAAATTCATTTTAGTGAGAACTCATTTAGCAATCAATTAAAAATTGTCTTAACTTTGAAACTCATCTGGATAACTTGGCCAGATACTTTTCAGCCCCAGGAAGAACCTACTGGCAGGCTGCTTCCAAAAATATTGCAAAGGAAATTGTACCAACCTGTTCTGGGGTGGTCTGCAGAAACCAGAATTGACTTGTCAATCAAGTCAACAATGAAGAGAGTTGATGCTATTGTGAAATTTCTTGCAGTGCAGAGAGACAGGTGGATTATCGTGTATTGATTTTTCAGGAGTCTGAAATCATTGACTTCTTCCTGGGCTCCTCGCTGAAGGATGAGGTTTTGAAAATCATGCCAGTGCAGAAGCAAACACGGGCAGGACAGCGCACCCGGTTCAAGGTAACTTCAGCTTCCTTTTGCTTCCTGTGCTTGGGAGGTTTAGTTCTGTGGCAGTAGAAATTGCTGATGTGACTTCTAGCTAGACCGTCCTTTTTTCTTGGTACATTGTTGTTAGAGCAGACTTCTCAATTTGAGATTCATTTGGTTCATTTACTGAGCATCAAATTGGGAAAGTAAGCAGGCTTGTTTTTTCGATGTAGAGAATGAACTTTCCCTAATGAAGGAGCTGACTATCTAACGGAAGGTGCAGGCATGATTTTAGCACCATAGAATCATATACACTGCTCAAAAAAATTAAAGGGAGCACTTAAAAGATAAAACTCCCAAGTAAATCAAACTTCTGTGAAATCAAACTGTCCATTTAGGAAGCAATACTGATTGACAATCAATTTTACATGTGCAAATGAAAACAATAGAAATGAAAACAACCACAAAATCTGGGGGAGGGGGGTTTGTCATGTGACTAGTGAGTTGGCCACGCCCACCCTGGTCTTGGGTTTCCCAGTGTTTTGTTTTCTCTGGGAAAGGAGTCCAAATGGCATAGAGCCCTGGGACCAGCAGTGGAGAGCTGAGACAGCTGAAAGCTCCCGTCTCCATGTCAGCTGCAGAACCACTGCG
Organism: Erythrolamprus reginae; assembly: GCF_031021105.1. Taxonomy (NCBI): domain Eukaryota; kingdom Metazoa; phylum Chordata; class Lepidosauria; order Squamata; family Dipsadidae; genus Erythrolamprus; species Erythrolamprus reginae. The sequence continues at coordinate 42,088,070 of NC_091958.1, read as the reverse complement.
GGAGGAGCAGAAACATCCCTTTGGCTGTAAACATGGGTGGGTTGCCAAGTCCCTGAGTTCTGACCACAAGGGCCCTGCAGTGGCCAGTGAGGGAAAGCCTCATTCTTTCCTGCTGCCCTAATTTCAAACGTTTGCTGAATGAACGGTCATAACCCAAGGACTGTCTGTGATAAGCTGCGCTCAGCTGTCAGGTGTTTGCATAGTTCGTGTTGGGCAGCTGTCGGTGGTGGGTGCGTATGTGTACGTTTTCATTTCTGCTGTGGAATTAGCGTCTCTTTCTCCTTAGGCCTTTGTTGCCATTGGAGATTACAACGGCCATGTCGGCCTCGGGGTCAAGTGCTCTAAAGAAGTTGCCACGGCCATTCGTGGGGCCATCATCCTGGCAAAGCTCTCCATCGTGCCAGTGAGGCGAGGCTACTGGGGGAACAAGATTGGCAAGCCTCACACTGTGCCATGCAAGGTAAGACTTTTGTGAGGCTGTTGCATTGGCTGAATGGCAAGACTTGGACTCAGTGTTTTATAGCCCTATTGTCTCTCTCTGTCTCTCATGCACACACAAAATCGGGGTCCTCGTGAAGTACTTTATTGAGTGGGCCTCTGTCTGGCTTGCCCTTGTAGGTGACAGGCCGGTGTGGGTCCGTCTTGGTCCGCCTCATTCCTGCCCCACGTGGTACAGGGATTGTGTCTGCTCCCGTTCCCAAGAAACTGCTCATGATGGCGGGAATCGACGACTGCTACACCTCGGCCAGGGGTTGCACTGCTACCTTGGGCAATTTTGGTAAGTCTTTGGCTACCTGAAGTAACTGGCTGTAACTTGGGAAATGGCAACCTTTGGGCCACAGGATTCTTAGCTTGCCAGTATCTTATTTGTTTGATTTATAGAGCTGCCAATCTCAATAAATGTGGTTCTGGGTTGTATACAATGAAGCAAATCAAATATTACAACCATTGAAAGCAATTAAGTGCAATTAACAATCTTGCAGATTTAACACAGGGCTCCCAAAGTTGTTGGAAGGAATTGTGTTTGTGCTTCTAGACTATTTCTCCTTCTGCAGAATTCTGCAGTGCATGTCACTGTTGCTGGAGAGAAGATGGCCAAGAAGAACTTGGGGTTTTTTAGTACTCAAGGGGACACAGAGATCCACAGCCTTTAAAATTCCAGAGCTCTATGCACCCTCTAGAGCAGGGATGGCAAACCTGTGGCCCACAGAGCCATATCTGAAGGCACGTAAGGCGTTGTTGGCCTAGTCAGCTCCAGTGCACATGTGCGTCCTGGCCAGCTGGTTTTTTGGCCTTTTGTGTCATTTTTCACCGTCCCCAGGGTTCAAGAATCTAGTTGCCTGAAGCCTGCAGACAGCGAAAAACAGACCAACTGGAAGTTTTGTTTTCAAACTTTCCATTGGTCCGTTTGGCCATTGTTTCACGCTTCCCGGGGGTGGGCTGGCTTTCATGAACCCTGGGGAGAGTGAAAAACAGCCCTACGGGCCCACCAGAAATCCAGAGGCTTCAGTGAGTGCTCTTTGCATGCGCAGATGGGGGGGATGCAGGGAGGATTGTGTGCATGCTGGGGAGGGGGGAAGCACAGGGGGAGAGGGCATTGCATTATGGTTGTGGACAGACATGCACACGCTATCTCACATGCACGTATTTTCTTTGGCACCGGAGCAAATAATTTCCTGATCAGTCTGGGAAAAAATGGCTGTGTTCATGTTACATTTTAAAAAATCTCTCTGAACAATAAAGTCCCTGGAAAAACCCTGCTCTAGAACACACACACACACCCTACCTTGAAGTTAGCTTCGAAATAGTAATTGTTCGCATTAGGCATAGAGGAGCTCTTAAATTCAGGAATTATATTAAGTGTACATGAGCAAGTCAAATCTAGTTTTTATTCTGCCTTTTGGAATACTGCCTGAAGCAAAGTGGAACTTGCAGCCTTTAAAATAATGAGCACACCCTTGAAATGAAACTGCGGAGAGGAGCCTGGAATGGAAGGCAGTCTGAATGCAGGGAGGGACAAAGAGCGTCTTACATGCTGGCAGGTTTCTAGGACCTGGCCTCTCTAAAGCAGAGACGTCGGTAGATTTTGAATGTTCTAGGTTTGTTTAGTTTATAGAAGGGGACTTCCCCCCTGCCACAAAGGGGCAGTATCACTCCTTGGTCATTTGCCAGTCTGCCTTGAGAAACCAGGAGGGCGAGGGTCTGCCATAGCTGGCTACGGTGACATTCAGTGCTGGTTCCTGTTACTTGAACTAACGCATAAATGGTCGCGCTGTGGATTTGTTCAATAAATTGGCCAAATTCCAGCCTAGCATCATTTTGCCATGGGTGTTTTGGTTCTTTGGAAATGCTCAATTCTAGAACACTCTCAGCTCTGCTCAGTTGCACCTGACTCCAGTGGTGCAGCTGACGTTTACGAGAGGGAAAGCAAAGGAGTTTCAATTTGCACGGCAGAGAGTCCGACCACAGTGGTCTCCCTGTTCCTTATCAAACTCGACAGGCTGGACTATAAATACGTGACAAAAGAATATTGTGAGTGCTGAGGTGTGAGGTGACTTCAATTTTTCTTTCAGCTAAAGCCACCTTTGATGCAATCTCCAAGACCTACAGTTACCTGACCCCGGATCTCTGGAAAGAAACTGTCTTCACTAAATCTCCTTATCAGGTAAGAAAGGTGTGGCATGAGGGTTAGGCAGTATTCGCCCTCCCCTTTGCCCCCTCCCACCAGATTATGCCTTTCCTTGGGGGAGCTCAGCGAGGCAGATTTGGAGGCTCCCCTCATTTTATCCTTCTAGGCCTATATTTTATGTGGGCGGGAGATTGATGGCTTTTTCCTTTCTCTGCAGGAGTTCACTGATCACCTGGCGAAGACCCATGCCTCCAGGGTGTCTGTGCAAAGAACGCAGGCGGCTGCTGTAGCAGCCACCTAAAAACATCCTGTACTTTAACTCAATAAAGTGATCAAGTTTTAAACCAACCTGGTACGTGCTATATTTTCTCCTTCATTGGGAGAAGCGGCAATGTTCCAAACAAAATGCATAAACAGTATCTTCTGAATTCAAAGTTTGTATGGTAAGGAAGGTTTGGGGGATCTTCAGGAGTTGTCATTGTTCTGTTTTTAATTCTTTCAGTGGCTGGTAGCAAGATTGGGTATCAGCAAGACGAGAGGCAAAGAGAACTTGGATGTTCTCTTTCCTCCCAAGCTTAGCACTTGATAGCCATCGCTGGTGGACTCCTTGCCTTCTGCAGTGTCATCACTTCCCATCAGTTGCGGCAGACTGACAGTAAGCCAGAGCTGCATTCTTTAATTCAACCTACTCCAGGGAATTTTGCAACCATTGAACCATGGTGTAAGACCTACCTCTTCTCCTCCATCCCCTTCGAAAAAGAATACCCCCAAGGTCTCTTCTAGCCCCATGACTCTATGCTGCTTGAGTTCAAGGACAGCAGCAGCAGCAAGGAAGGTCAGGTGCATCAGGCACAACTTACCCAGTGATTTCCTCCCAGATTTTGTCTCCGCTGAAAACTGGAATGGCTCCAGTTCCAGAGCCACTGTCGTCTTTGCACTTGCGCCATTAACAAACAAGACAGAATTCTGCTAACGTCTTTATTTACACCAAGAACATCAAGGAATTGATAAAAGATTATATACTTATTCATTTTCCAGCTGAGTTGCACTTCGGCCTCATCTGCCACAGAACTGCACCAGGGCTGATTTCCCACCAGAAACGCATCTCATTCCTTTCCTAGCTATGCCTTTGCCTCTGCCTCTGCTTGGGCTTTCCTTTCTGCAATCATCCGATGCTTCTGCTTCATTAAACACCTGCGAGCAGTTCCAAAACCACCAAGCTCATCATCTAAGATTAAAAAAAAAAATAGGTTACACTATAATCTGCCAAAAGGATTACTGTGCAGTGGCACTGCCAGCAATGAACTCCCTTGAAAGCCAGAGTTGTCCCTGACAACTCCTGACTCGCTGGGATTGAATGCCAATTTAAAAGGCTGCTTTTTATTGCTCCAAATGTAAAACAACTTGAAAAGAAAGCAGGCTCATTGCAGAATAGGGTACATGGGGGGACATTTTTGATTGTTTTTTCTTCATTAAAAACAATATTCCATGAAGTAAACTTAATTGAATTTCACAGCAAGTTGAACCCAAGAAAAAACTAAATTTTAAAAACATTCATGCATGGAAAAATAAAAGTCAAAAGTTCCAAGTCTTCTCCATAAAGAAGCCAGGAACAGTAACTCTTACGAAGCGCGAAGTAAAATAAACCAAAGATCGTTAAGACTCCCAATGCCTTTGACATATGTAAATGGGATCCTTACACCCAAAGGTTTTGAGAACCCCTGGCCCAGAATATGGAATCTGTTTCTTAATGTAAAAAAAAGGGGTGGACTTACATCGGTCCCTATAAGCTTTAGATACATCTTTAAATAGCTTTCGGTCCTTTGCACAATTTTCAGCCGCGTTCACGCCTTCCCGGACTTGGCAAGCACCTGCCCTCTCCCGTACGATTTTCACAATTTCCTGGTCAACATGCCTATGAAAAGCAGAAAGACATTTTGGAGAATGCTGGGTCACACGTATTTGTTCCTCCGGTTAGCCCTGCAACCTCAGCGCCCAGAATCTGTTTAGGCTCAGCCCCCACCCCCTCACTGAATAGAGGGCTCTTTTAATGGACCGGACAAGGGCTGTGCTCAGGTTTGAACCCGTAAGGCAGTGTTTCCCAACCTTTTTTGAGCCACGGCACATTATTCACATTTACAAAACCCTGGGACACATTGAGGGGGGGGGGTTTTAAAAAAAGTTTGGACAAAAAAATATCTCCCTTTCGCTCTATTTCTCTCCCTCTTTCTCTTCCTTCCTCTTTCCCTCTCTCTCCATCCCTCTTTGTTTCTCCATTCCTCTCTTTTTTGCTCTTTCTCCCTCCTTCCCTCCCTCTATGTCTTTCCCTCACCCTCCTTCTCTCTCTCTTGCTGTCTTTCTCCCCCCCCTCTCTCTTTTTTGCTTTCTCTCTCTCTCTACCCCCTCTTGGTTATCTCTTTCTCTTTTTTGCTTTCTCTTCCCCCCCCTCTTTCTCTCTCTCATACACCACGCTGCAGTAGCGGCATTGGGCAGTAGCTATGGGGCGGCGGCAGGGTGGTCAGCTGTGAGGCGGAGCTCCAGAACGGAGGCACCGACGCGGCGGCTGGACATGTTGCTAGACGCCAGCCACGCAATGCCAGCATGTATGGCGTACAACAACATGTCCAGCCGCTGCCGTCGGTACCTCTGTCCTGGAGTTCTGGCTTGCAGCCGACCACCCTGCTGCCGCCCAGCGGCTACTGCACACTGGTTGGGAAACACTGCCGTAAGGAATCCAGCCCAAAGCCAGCCCAGACTTATTATGATTCCTCCTTCAAACGATTATTTAAAAGTACTGAAGATTAGGCCGAGAGAGTAGCATTTTATTTTCATAGCTTTTCTTTACGAAAAGAACCACTTCTCGCTGTCCTGTACACACCTTTCAGACTGCAAAGATGAGCTTTCTGCTCTTTTCCTTAATTCCTTAGAGAGCCGGGGTGGTGCAGCAGGTAGAGTGCTGTACTGCAGGCCACTGAAGCTGACTGTAGATCTGTAGGTCAGCGGTTCAAATCTCATCACCGGCTCAAGGTTGACTCAGCCTTCCATCCTTATGAGGTGGGTAAAATGAGGACCCGGATTGTGGGGGCAATAGGCTGGCTCTGTACAAACGTGCTATTGCTAACATGTAAGCTGCCCTGAGTCTAAGGAGAAGGGCAGCATAAAAATTGAATAAATAAATAAATTTGTTTCACCACAGTAATTTAAATCCAGGGAAAAGCCTGACCCTGGGCCATTTTAGAAGCCGTCTCCTGGAATGCCTGGGGCCCTACTTCCATTTCCAAACTTGCCATCTTTCTAACTGCTGCCTGTGTTGGTAGTTACCTGACCGGCTACAAATACCTCAAGTAACTACTTAAGCACCTGAGCCTGCCCTTAACAGTGGCCTGCATAAGAGATCCCTTGGGAGGTACTCGGACAAGATACAGACATACCAATCTCGTTTCCACTGCTGCTCAGCCTCGTAGATGCACAGATAGTCATCCTCCATGCACTCTGTAATGTCTGGCACACGGCGGTACTCCCGGTGGTAGTAATAGATCTTTTTGTCGGAGCGCAGGCGTTCTATAAATTCTGTGAAGAGAAGAAGGGAACTCATTCCAGAGAGGAGCCAGCAAGGCCCTTTGGGGCAGCCGGGTGGAGGCGGAAGGGAGCGCCAGGCCCTTAAGACAGCTTGCCTTTTTTTGGGGTGGTGGGACACAATCGGTATTAAAACTCCTCACCAGAAGAGAAAAACGAAGGAAGTAGTGTGGGAGGGGGAAGGGGGGGAAGAGAAATAAGCACTAAAAGCATTGGCTGCCGATTGGTTTCCGGACTCAATTCAAAATGTTGGTTATGACCTATAAAGCCCTACATGGCATCAGACCAGATTTTTATTGATTGATTGATTGGATTTGTATGCCGCCCTTCTCCGTGGACTCGGGATTACCTGCGGGACTGATGTCTGCCACATGAATCCCAGCGTCTGGTCAGGTCTCACAGAGTCAGCCCTCCCGTCAAGTCCCACCAATAATAATAATAATAATAATAATTTATTGGATTTGTATGCTGCCCCTCTCCGTAGACAATGTCGCTTGGCCTAGAGCAGGGGTCTCAAACTCGTGGCCCTTGGGACAATAGCTTGTGGCCCCCACCTCAATATCAAAGTTTAATGTTAGTGCAGCCCGAGTTTGATACGAATGGCACTTTTCAGCGGTGCTGAATGTGGTTTCTTCAGTTTTCTATATCTGCCGTATTATTATTATATTATTATTATCATCATAATTTTATTTATTTATTACTAATTTATTTATTTCTTATGAATTTGTTAATTTATTTTTATTTTTTAACACAAAATAAGATGATAAAATAAAGACATTTGGTAACATTGGAATGTTTTTGTAAGAGCTTTTCTTGTGGAAAACCTGATGCGGCCCAGCCTCACCCAGACTCTACCTCCAGCAGCCCCGGGGTAAATTGAGTTTGAGACCCCTGGCCTAGAGGAAGAGCCTTCTCTGTGAGGGCCCCGGCCCTCTGGAATCAGCTCCCCCGCCCCGCCCACCTAGATTCGCACTGCCACCACCTCTTCCTCTTCCATAAAAGTTTGAAGACCTATCTTAGACCCTGGCCGTTTGGCCGATGAGTGTAGTATGTTTTGCCGTGGGAATGAATTATTTTAAATCATATTTTAAAAGTATTTTAATTCTATTAATTGGATTTTTAAGATATGTATATGGTATATTGTTTTAACATGTGTGAGCCGCCTCACAACTCGCAGAGGAGCGGCATAAACAACTAAATTAATAAGAGAAAGAGCAAAAGGTGGAAGACAAGGAAGAGGGAGAGAAACGACAGGAGCCGCGCCTCAGAGCCAAGCACGGAAGCGACTCGGGGGGGGAGGGGGGTCGAAGGGTACGCTGCTCCCCATCGGAGTCTCCGAGGCGACACCAGCGAGCGGAAGGACCCGCATTCGCCTGCCGCCGTTCCTGTCCGACGGAGCCTCAGCCGGTCAGGCAACTGGACTTCGGCTCCCAGAATCCTCAGCGATAGTCCAGCAAGCGGCGAAATTGTGGGAGCCGAAGTCCACACGGCTGAAAGAAGCCCCGCCTTTCAACCGCTGCCGCTGAGGATGACGGGAGTTGTAGTCGCGAAAGCGCCTCCCCGCCTCCCGGGAGCTCTTCCCCCTCACCTTTGTACAAGGTGACCGGCCTTTCTACCGTGTAGTAGAACACATTCTCGAAGAAGAGCGTCACACCGAAAGACGGCACCAGCGGCTCGGGCTTCGGAACATCGATCGGGGGCAGGTTGTACGCTGCCCGCTCCGCGTCCTTCGACATTGCCGCAGCCTTCGGAGCGCCCGGCCAAACAAAATGGCGGCGGGAGATAAGTGCGCATGCGGATGCTAGCGGGAACGCTTTCGCTTTCCGCCGGCCAATCGGTAGGGAGGCGTTTCTTCGCCTGCGCGCCGAGTGGGCGTTCCTTTAAGCCTTTAATTTTGAGGCCGACGCGACTAGCCCAGCAGTGGGCGTCAGAGCTCCCATCCGCAGGGTCGGCCTCTGAGGGCCGCTCGTCCGCAGGGAGGGGCCGGGGAAGAGCCAAAATTGGCCCCGCCGCCCCGGAAAGGAGCCTCTCAGCAGGCGAGCCTCCCTCTGGAAGGGGACGGAGCGCGTGCGCGGAGACCCCCGCTGCGACCCCGCCCTGCCGGTGGAGAGCGGCCGTCCGAGGCTCCGAGATGGTCCCGCCCGCCAGCAGGGGGCGCCCTTTGGCCGCAGCCCACATTCTTCTCTGAGGAACCCAGGCAGCCCCCTGCCCCCCCCCCCCGCGAAGCATAAGTGCACCTTTGTGCCTACCGTTCCTGCTCTAGTCTGTTTTTATCTTTTCTATCTCTACTTTATACTTATATTATGTTAAACATACTACAATACAATACTATATTTGTATGGCAAATTTTAAAAAAATAAAGCTCCCCTCAGTTGCAGAATCAACATACAGCTTCCTTTACCTTCAGTGCAGCTCAGTATTTTATTTATTTGTTTGTTTTGTACGTATTGGTGGTATACAATGATATGACAATGTTTATATATGTGATACTAGTGAGAAAGAAACATTAGACCAGGGGACGGAAGGCACGCTGGTGCACTTATGCAGGCCCCTTACTGACCTCTGAGGAATTGGGAGAGGTCAACAGTCTGAGGGTAAAGTTTTGGGGGTCAGGTGATGATACTACAGAGTCAGGTAGTGAGTTCCAGGGATCAACTACTCGGTTACTAACTCCTGCAATCGAATTTGGAGCGGTTTCCTTTCAGTTTGTATCCGCTGTGTGCTCTAGTGTTGTTGTGGTTGAAGCTGAAGTAGTCGTTGACAGGAAGGACATTGTAATGTAGAATATGATTTTACAGGCTATGCTTAGGTTGTGTTGAAGGCGACGTAGTTCTAAGCTTACTAAACCTGGGATTGTAAGTCTGGTTGCGTATGGCAGTGTTTCCCAACCTTGGGAAGTTGAAGTCCAAATATCTTCAAGTTGCCAAGGTTGGGAAACACTGACGTAGGGTGTTCTGTTGCGAGTGGAAGGCTCTTCTAGTAAAGTATCTTTGGATGTTTTCTAGTGTATTTATATCTGAAATGCGGTGCGGGTTCCAGACAGATGAGCTGCTTTCAAGGATTGAATACGTATACATCATTCTTCATAATTGGCTTTCCATGCCATGTCAGCCAGCCTGGGGGGTGGCTGGTTCCTTGGGTAACTCCAGGAACCAAAGGTTGACGGCTGCGGCGTGGTTTTGGATGACGGGCGTTGAATTGGGGAGCCAGCTGACTCCCTCCCAGCTATTCAATCTGTTGAATGTGTTTTTTTCCTTCCAGAGCAAATCAAACTACGGAAAATGCCTCCCGACAGGTTCCTGGCAAAGACTTCAACGTTTCCACTTGTCGAAAGAAGAAAAACCTGGTTGATGCTTTTTTGATAAGACAAAGTCTGAAGGTAGGGTAGGGCAGGGGGGGGATCTGCCGTATTTGTCAGGCGTGACCTTTCCTCTCCCTCCCAGTGTGCTCAGACCCCCACCAGCCCTCCCGAGGGTGAAATGGATAGGGCACCAGAGTGAAGCCAGCTGCTAAATTTATGTCTTGGGGGGAGAGAAACATCTTTGGCATGAGGCAAGCCAGGCACTTGCTGGGAGCCTCTTTCTCTCTCGACAGGGCAGCCTCGGCGGAAGACGTCGGATCATGGTACTGGCGAGCGATGGGCCCTGGCTTTGGGGGGGGGGCATAGGGGTAGGGGGTGGGGGTGGGGGGCAGCTGGGGTCTGAAAGGAAGGGCTCTCAGGAGGCTTTCCAGGAAAGCCCTTCTGCCCCTCAGAAGGCTTTGCCAGGGCCCCCCCGCCTCCCTCCTGGTCCGATTTCAGGGTCCTCCTGATTGTCTCCCTTCCCCAATTGGGTCCTTTCCATTTTTGCTACAACAGGCAGCCTTGCCCAACTCAGGATGATGAGGGCAGGGTGTAAGTTTAAGTTAGATACAGACTGGTCAGAATTAAAACTGGGAACAAATTCTTTCTTTCTTTCTTTCTTTCTTTCTTTCTCTCTCTCTCTCTCTCTCTCTCTCTCTCTCTCTCTCTCTCTCTCTTCCTTCCTTTCTATCTATTTGATTTGATTTGATTTTCATGCCGCCCTTCTCCTTAGATTCAGGGCGGCTTACAACATGTGAGCAATACCACTTTTTAACAGAGCCAGCATATTGCCTGGAATAAGAAGCCCTGAAATTCAGAAGTGCAGCTGGCGTCTAAGGCAGCCGCACAAGCCACCCATTGACAGGCTGCATCACTATAGAAACTGGCCCATGGCTTCTGCGTCCAGCCCAGCAGCCACAGGGAGAGCTGTCGTGAAGACTGACTCGGGGTTCTTGGTCAAAAGGATTTCAAGGGAATGTTGCTCAACAGCACCGAAGGAACGTGGCTGGGTCAAAGCTACTGAGCCCCAATTAAACCCCTGTTTCAATCCTAAGCGGGGCATCCCAAATGACAGTCTCAAAATGAGTGAGCAGTGTGGTCGGGCAGTAGGAAAAGCAAGTAGGATGCTTGGCTGCATAGCTAGAGGTATAACAAGCAGGAAGAGGGAGATTGTGATCCCCTTACATAGAGCGCTGGTGAGATCACATTCGGAATACTGTGTTCAGTTCTGGAGACCTCACCTACAAAAAGATATTGACAAAATTGAACGGGTCCAAAGACGGGCTACAAGAATGGTGGAAGGTCTTAAGCATAAAACGTATCAGGAAAGACTTAATGAGCTCAATCTGTATAGTCTGGAGGAGAGAAGGAAAAGGGGGATATGATCGAAACATTTAAATATGTTAAAAGGTTAAATAAGGTTCAGGAGGGAAGTGTTTTTAATAGGAAAGTGAACCCAAGAACAAGGGGACACAATCTGAAGTTAGTTGGGGGAAAGATCAAAAGCAACGTGAGAAAATATTTTACTGAAAGAGTAGTAGATCCTTGGAACAAACTTCCAGCAAACGTGATTGGTAAATCCACAGTAACTGAATTTAAACATGCCTGGGATAAACATATATCCATTGTAAGATAAAATACAGGAAATAGTATAAGGGCGGACTAGATGGACCATAAGATCTTTTTCTGCCGTCAGTCTTCTATGTTTCTATGACACTTAGGTTTGATGCAGGGAGCAGAGTGAGAGTGACGTCATTGAGTTTGTATTGTCAAACAAAATAAAAAAGAATGAGATGTATAGATAGAGACCATGTGAAAATTGTGTGCAGCAAACTGCCTATCTCTAATGGGCCTCTCATGCTTACAGGATCTCACCCAATTATGACCCTTAGGTTATCAGTTCCCAACCTGGCCTGCACTCCCCAAGGATTCATAGAGAAAAGAGTAGAGTAGAGTAGAATAGAATAGAATGTTGCAATCAGTAACGAATACATAATAAAACTTAATACCATAAACTGAATACATATATGAAAGAAAATATAAAATAAATTGGTCACATCGCTATGCATTTTACATATGTAATTATACTATATTGAAAATAACAAAATCACAGGTATCCAAAAGTACAAATTGTAAACGGAACTGGCTGGGGCACGCAGCGAGTTTGTTTAAGTGTGGGGGTATCAACTTCAAATGCGTAGGAATTAAAAAGAGATTACTACATGTGGCTTATGGTCTCAGCAGCCCATCTGTCCTTTTATCTCCCTTCTGGGACCTCTATAGAGCCAGACAGAACGCCTTCTTATATTTGGAGATTATAGTTCATCTTAAATATCTGGTGGGTCTAGAGAGGGCAAAAGAATTGGCTGGGACTCTATCCTTAGAAAGAAATGCCTGGTCTAGTTGAATATTGTCACCCTTAGTCTGTTGCCTCAAACTTCGTATTGCACATTTTATGCTTGAATCTGCTAAGCTGAGTTAGGGAGAATCCAGGGTTTTTTAAAAATGCCATTCTGCTCCAGATGTGTTGGGACTTTTACTTCCTGCCTTCTCTGACCAGGTGTTCATGATCTTTGCGAGATCACCATAGTAACCAGCCGCTCTTCCCCCCAACTCCCCTCACTTTTCCAGTCTCATCGGAAGTTTTCGGCTCCCAGGCATGGCCACCTGGGCTTCCTCCCTCATAAGAGGAGCCGCCGACATCGAGGGAAAGTGAAGAGTTGGCCCAAGGACGACCCCAGCAAACCGGTCCATCTGACCGCCTTCCTGGGCTACAAAGCTGGCATGACTCACATCCTGCGGGAACTTCACAGAACGGGACTAAGTACGTGCCACATTTGCTTAACTCTGTTCCTGTTTGAGGACTGTTTCTATATCCTAATGTTTCTATTAGGAAATTTCATGGACCTCGGCAACTGGAAGGGGCCACCGAGCCCATGCAAATTAGAGCGTGCCTGACCAGTAGGCCCACGATCAGACTTCTGCCTGGATTCATCCAGAAAAGGGCAGGCCACCGTTTCCTTAGGTGCTGGTTTCTTTGCCAAACTCCTCGTTCTTGTAAGAGTTTGTTTTCAAATTTAGTCTGTTGTTCCTCCTCCTCCTCAAGGTTATTTCACTCCTGGTTACATCCACATACTTAGGGAAGCGGTTTGCTTCTTGTTCTCTTTAGTCTTTTTGTCTAGGTATCACCCAGATTTTCTGACACTCTCCTAATCAAATACAGGGATACCTCGTCTTACGTACCCTTCTTCATATGAACTTTTTGTGATACGAACCCGGTGTTTAAGATTTTTTTGCCTCTTTTTCCAAACTATTTTCACCTTACGAACCCGAGCCGCCGCCATTGGGATGCCCTGCCCCTGGACTTCCGTTGCCAGCTGAAGCGCTGGGATTTCCCCTTGCCTCCCCTCGCTGGGAATCCCCATCTCTGGACTTCCATTGTCAGCCGAAGTGCCCGTTCTTGCATTGCTGGGATTTCCCTGAGGCTCCCCTCGCTGGGATTCCCTTCATTTTTGTCGGAGCTGCTTTGAATCCCAGCGAGGGGGAGGCTCAGGGAAATCCCAGCAATGCAAGAACGGGTACTTCGGCTGGCAACGGAAGTCTGGAGGCAGGGATTCCCAGCGGCGCAAGGCAAAAGGGGTGACTTTTGGGATGGGGTTGCACGCATTATTTGCTTTTACATTAATTTGTTCATGTTGTTTTACCATTGTTGTTAGCCGCCCCGAGTCTGCGGAGGGGGGCGGCATTCAAATCCAATAAATAATTTATTTATTTATTTATTTATTTTATTTTATTTTATTTTATTTTATTTTATTTATTTATTTACTTACTTACTTACTTACTTACTTACTTACTTACTTACTTACTTACTTACTTACTTACTTTACTTACTTACTTACTTACTTACTTACTTACTTACTTACTTACTTACTTACTTACTTACTTACTTATTGGATTTGTATGCCGCCCCTCTCCGGAGACTAGGGGCGGCTAACAGCAACAATAAAGCAGTGTACAATAGTAGTCTGATGTTAGAAACAATTAAAAACCCATTAATATAAAAAACCAAACATACATACATACATACCATGCATAGAATTGTAAAGGCCTAGGGGGAAGAGGGTCTCAATTCCCCCCATGCCTGACGGCAGAGGTGGGTTTTAAGCAGCTTACGAAAGGCAAGGAGGGTGGGGGCAATTCTAATCTTTGGGGGGAGTTGGTTCCAGAGGGCCGGGGCCGCCACAGAGAAGGCTCTTCCCCTGGGTCCCGCCAAGCGACATTCTTTAGTTGACGGGACCCGGAGAAGATCCACTCTGTGGGACCTAACTGGTCGCTGGGATTCGTGCATTAATAATAATAATAATTAATTCCTATGGGGAAAATTGCTTCATCTTACAAACATTTCTACTTACGAACCTGGTCACGGAACGAATTAAGTTAGTAAGATGAGGTATGACTGTACAGTCTTTGCCTAGGTTATTGCCCACGTCCCACAAAGTGGCAGGATCTTGGCTTATTTGAAATCTCCAGGAACTTGGAAAGTGTTACCATGTTCCATCCTTACTTTCAGCCACCTTGTAAGGTCCCAAGAACCGGGAACAACCTCTGGAGCTGCTTCTGAGCAGTTTCTTGCATTGCTCTTCACTTACAGACAGAATCTTGCCAGAATAAAGCAACTATTTGCATCACTATGGATGTACTTTGGAAATCATTGGGGAGGGCCATTTTTTAAAACTCTCTTTCTCCTGATCAAACTTTCCATGCTCTGTTGCCTCTTTGGAATATAGACCCTCCCTTGGGGAAATCCAGATTGCCTTCTACCACAGGTCTCTTCTCAAGGCCAAATGTACCCAGTTCTTTGGTCTCTCTCTTCCTCATTTCTTCCTCTTCCACTTTCAATCTTTCCTAGAATATTGTGCTCAGACCAGGGCAGAGTATGTATGTATGTATTCATTCATTTTGTCCAATACACAATGAGGGTTTTAGTGGGTATATATCTATATACACATAGTAAAATACATGATGAAGGTTATAGAGGAGATACTCAGAGTAAAATATATCTAAGAAATAATAGAAAAGAATATATAGTAATAGAACATATCAATGAAAGAATAGAAGAAGAGATATAGGAATAGAAGAAAGGTATAGGAGATATAGGAGAGCAATAGGACAGGGGACGGAAGGCACTCTAGTGCACTTGTACTCGCCCCTTACTGACCTCTTAGGAATCTGTATAGGTCAACCGTAGATAATCTAAGGGTAAAGTGTTGGGGGTTTGGGGATGACACTATGGAGTCCGGTAATGAGTTCCACGCTTCGACAACTCGGTTACTGAAGTCATATTTTTTACAGTCAAGTTTGGATCGGTTAATATTCAGTTTAAATCTGTTGTGTGCTCTTGTGTTGTTGTGGTTGAAGCTGTAGTATTCAAAGTAAGGTCTGACTAAGAACAGAATAGAATTATCTGATACTTGTGGGGAATGGAAACACTCAAGGTAGACATTTCTATTGGACTTAGTGTGGGGAATTTTGGGGTGGGGGGTAGAAAAACTACCCACTCCCAAAGTGTTGGGACTACCACCCACGTCCAGAGGGTTCATGGTTGGAGAATGCTGGTATAGAAAGAGGCCCTCACCAAGGGATATCAAATCGGAAATGCACTGAGCTACATAAATACTGTGCTTATTTGTGGTTGTTTTTTGTTAATTGAACAAACTTCAAGTGGCTAGTTTTTTGCAATAATTTAGCCATTACCCATGGCTTATATTTTATGATATGGTAAGCTTCATATGTTCCCTCCCAAAGAACTATAAATCATGATTTGTCAAAGAAACTACCTTATGGCTTAGTTGGGTATGGCAGCCTCCCCATGGAGCCTTCCTGGATCCTCCGTCTTTTTCCTCCCTTAATCTCCAGAAATCTCAAAGCGAGAGGAAGTGGAGGCTGTCACCATCATCGAAACTCCGCCATTGGTGATCGTTGGGCTAGTGGGCTATATCGAGACGCCAAGGGGGCTGAGAAATTTCAAGACCATCTTTGCAGAACATATAAGCGATGAATGCCGAAGACGCTTCTACAAGAACTGGTGAGGAGGGGGTCAGCGTGAGTGAGCAAGGATGAAGCCTTACTTTGACTCATGGATGTGCTTTGGAAATGCTTTGTGGGCTAAAAGTGTAATTATGAATACACATCCAATGTTTTGGAACAGTAAATAGCTGCTCAGAGTCAATTTTGGAGTGAGCAGCATATAAATGCAATCAATCAATCAATCAATAAACATTTGGAATGTTTTCCTGCAGGGTTGGAGGCATTTTCCTCTAGCCTTTGGTATGGCCCTTTTGTCATCCCAAGAGTGGCTACCAATCGCAATTTTTACTGTGATGGAGGAAGGAACAGTAATTTTCTTAAGTATATTCAGCACGATTAAAATAAAACTGAATTCTCATACAATGTGAGACTTCACTAAAATGGATTGTTGTTTAGCTGCTTTGGGAAAAGAGCCCTGACTTGTAAACCTCCAGTCAACGAAGCAGTGGAAGTGATGTGCCGGTGCCTGGAGGCTGTTGGGGCCTGGATGGGTGTCAACAAACTCAAACTCAACCCAGACAAGACAGAGTGGCTGTGGGTCTTGCCTCCCAAGGACAATTCCATCTGTCCGTCTATTACCTTGGGGGGAGAATCATTGACCCCCTCAGAGAGGGTTCGCAACTTGGGCGTCCTCCTCGATCCACAGCTCACATTAGAGAAACATCTTTCAGCTGTGGCGAGGGGGGCGTTTGCCCAGGTTCGCCTGGTGCACCAGTTGCGACCCTATTTGGACCGTGAGTCACTGCTCACAGTCACTCATGCCCTCATCACCTCGAGGCTCGACTACTGTAACGCTCTCTTCATGGGGCTACCTTTGAAAAGTGTTCGGAAACTTCAGATCGTGCAGAATGCAGCTGCGAGAGCAATCATGGGCTTTTCCAAATATGCTCATGTTACCCCAACACTCCGCAGTCTGCATTGGTTGCCGATCAATTTCCGGTCACAATTCAAAGTGTTGGTTATGACCTATAAAGCCCTTCATGGCACTGGACCAGATTATTTCCGGGACCGCCTTCTGCTGCACGAATCCCAGCGACCAGTTAGGTCCCACAGAGTGGGTCTTCTCCGGGTCCGGTCAACTAAACAATGCCGCTTGGCGGGACCCAGGGGAAGAACCTTCTCTGTGGTGGTCCTGGCCCTCTGGAACCAACTCCCCCCAGAGATTTGAATTGCCCCCACCCTCCTTGCCTTTCGTAAGCTACTTAAAACCCACCTCTGCCGCCAGGCATGGGGGAACTGAGATACTCTTTCCCCCATGGCCGTTACAATTTTATGCATGGTATGTCTGTATGTCTGTTTGGTTTTTATTATAATGGGTTTTTAATTGTTTTTAGTATTGGATTATTATTATATGCTGTCTTATTATTGTTGTTAGACGCCCCGAGTCTTCGAAGAGGGGCGGCATACAAATCCAATAAATGAATAAATGAATGAATCAATCAATCAATCAATCAGAATATCAGTTCAATATTTTCATAAACCAGTCTCAGAATTATGGGGGTTACCTGAAATGTAACATCTGGAGGCTTTGATAGGATTTGCCCTCCTGGGAGGTGATCCAACCAGTCATCTGAAGAGTCTAAAGGTCAGCCCCACTGTCCATGGGTTGGTTAACCCCCACTGGAGCAAGGGGCATCTCAAGCCACGGAGGCTGGTGGTGGATATCAGGATAGGCTCTGCACTGTTTTCTTGCCAAAGCCCAGTTAGAAAAAACTCCTGTTGTCCTTGGATCTGATTTCCCGCCCTGTCTATTCTTTTCAGGCACAAGAGCAAAAAGAAGGCATTCACCAAGTACTGCAAGAAATGGCAAGATGAGGCTGGGAAGAAGCAGCTGGAGAAGGACTTTGTGTCCATGAAGAAGTACTGCAAGGTCATCCGTGCCATTGTGCACACCCAGGTAAACATTTCCCACAGTTCTCTGGAGCACTCAGGTGAACACATCTATCTAGAAGGACTGTCTGGCCCAGTGGCTAGTCAAACTCGCTCATCAGTTGTTACTGGTTGCTTCTGCTTGATCGGACAAAGTCTTCATTGCCAGATGTTGTCTGCTGTGCAACATGGGTTTCATCTTCAGAATCTGAATACTGTATGTTTGTTTGTTTGTTTGTTTGTTTATTTATCAGCAGGCAGATAGCAAGTGTACGTATAAACCTAGACCTAAACAAGGGAAGTAAGTACAGATAAATGTAAGGCAGTAGGAGAGGGATGGTAGGAATGGGGTGAGGTCCATGGCAGGCAGCTTAAGGTTGAAGCTGTGAGGGTTTGAGGATGTAACAGTGGAGTTGGGTAGAGCATTACAGGCATTGACCACTCTGTTGGTGAAGTCGTATTTTCGGCAATTGAGTTTGGAGCAGTTTACCTTGAGTTTGTATCAATTGTTTGCCCGTGTATTATTGTGGTTGAAGCTGAAGAAATTGTTGACAGGTAAGACAAGGTAGTAGACGATTTTGTGTATTATGCTTAGATCAGACTGCAGGTGGTGCAGTTCCAGATGGTCCAAGCCCAGAATTTCAAGCCTGGTGACATAAGGTATTCTATTGTGAGTAAAGCAGTAGAGTACTCTTCTTGTGAAATACCTCAATCGTGTTAATGCCCAATATACAGTGTGGATTACAGGCAACTGAGCTGTATTCAAGAATTGGTCTGGCAAAAGTTTTGTATGCCCTAATTAGCAATACAATTACGGGAGAAGAAGCTTTGCAAGATTAGGTTAAGAACTCTTAATGCCTTTTTGGCAATGCTATTACAGTGAACTTCGGGGCTTAGATTGTTTGAGATGAGTACTCCTAGGTCCTTGACAGAGTGAGGGTCATCTACAAGATTGTTTCTGCCCAACTTGGTGTCCTGATGGTGTTCTGTCTGTGGGATGAATGCCTGACCGGTCGATTAGGAACCCCAGGAATTCTACTTTTTTGACTCCTGTTTTGCACTTGTCCTGCTTCACTTTGAGTCCCCTTTGTTGGCATCATCCCAGCACCTCACTCAGCCTGCTCATGAGTCCCCCAAGATGAGGACATCATCAAAATAAGGAACCACTCCTGGGATGCTGTTGAGTAAACATTCCATCATGCTCCGGGGCCACGCTTATTCCAAACTGCAGGCAGTTGCATTTGAATGCTCCCCTGTGTGTGACAATAGTCAGGCCTCTGCAGTGGCTGTGGCTACCGGTAGCTGCTGGTACGCTTGTGCCGGATCCAGTTTGGCAAATATTTTTCCGTTCCCTCAGGAGTGCAGTAGGTATTGCACTCTAGGCAATGGATAAGCATTTTGTGGAGTGTCTTATCAATAATGCATTTATAGTCAGCGCACACACGTATTGATCCATCTGACTATAGGGGTCTCCCCCATGGCATGGTCAGCTGGCTCTAGGACCCCTTGGGCAATGAACTTTGGGCCAGAGTGCCCAAGTGACTCTTCGGGGCTTTGTAATTATTATTTATTAGATTTGTATGCCTTTAGGCTTTACTCTAATGGGGGCGACACTGGTATCTAGGTTAAATGAAATGGGTTTGCCTAGGCTCCCTTTGAAAACGTCTTGGAAATAGGTCAGCAGTTTGTCCAGTTCACCCCTCTTTGTTTGGTGTAAGACAGCAATGCCGATGCCTAGAGATTTGAGCCATTCCATGCCAAGTAGAGTTGACCAGCTTCCCTAAATGACAGTCAGAGATAGCTTGCCTCTGAATTCTTTGACATCTCTACCCTTCCCAAGACTCCCAAGTTTTGGAGAGACTAACCTTTGTGGCCAGTTAAGTGTTGAACACGAACCTTTGCTGCCTCTGTTGCCCGGTGCAATTGTTGAGCTTTTTTGGTTGCAGATGAAGCTCCTGCCAATGCGGCAGAAGAAAGCACATGTTATGGAGATCCAGCTCAACGGGGGCTCTGTGGCAGAGAAAGTGGACTGGGCTCGGGAGAAGCTGGAGAAGCAGATGCCTGTGCACAGTGTCTTCAGCCAGAATGAGATGATCGACGTCATTGGAGTCACCAAAGGGCATGGGATGAAAGGTAGGAGGGGCCAGACCCAAAGGCTGATTGATAGGGAGAGGTAGGACTACAAATTGTACTCCGGATGGATGACTCTGGAAACCCTTCGAGGTATGGGGAGAAGTGGCCTTTCCTTTATTTCTGATCAGAAATGTCCACCCCGTCCCTGGGGCCTGATAGGTTCCCTCCTCAGCCTCACTTCAAATTCTTTTTAAGGACCGGAGGGAGAATTCTGGTAGTTGAAACCACACATCTTCAACCTGCCAAAGTTGAGAAACATTGCTTTAAAGTTTGGCTTGAAGCATCCATGTTTTCTGCTGGAATAATATTTTAGAAGGGAGTCAGGAGATGGCTAAACCCCACAGGAG
Organism: Erythrolamprus reginae; assembly: GCF_031021105.1. Classification (NCBI taxonomy): domain Eukaryota; kingdom Metazoa; phylum Chordata; class Lepidosauria; order Squamata; family Dipsadidae; genus Erythrolamprus; species Erythrolamprus reginae. Next base: position 42,068,089 of record NC_091958.1, on the reverse strand, counting down.
GCAATGACCCCTTTCACGAGTGGTTGCACCCTATGTTGTGTTGGGAGAGGGGGTCAGCTTGCCATTAAGAGCCAGTTGGTAGAGACCATTTTGGGGAAAGGGGAGGACAAACCAGTTTGTGGCAGCTGGCAGGGCTGTTGGCATAGACAAAAGGGTGGGGGGTATAAAGTAAACAGGAAATAAAAACCAGGACAGCCATTTTGTGAGAGTGCCTACAATACGCTTCCATAATTCGGGTATGATTTGTTCTTTTTCAGTCCCTTTTCTTCCCTAATAAAGGGATGCCAATCCTCAATCCAAAAAAGGCCAGGAAAGAGGGATGGCTGGCGTTACAGAGAGGTTCTTTATTATTGTAGGGTAGACATGGAATCTTGGATGCTGACTGCACCTTATCCCAAACAAAAAGGAGGGATTTTGGATTTCTCAGTTGCCTTTTCTAAAACTCTTCTTTGAATGCGTCATTCATTTCCTCACCATCTGAAGGCTAGATTGCTTTGTCCTTCTAGATATTGCAGCAATCCTTGGTTTACAAACATTCAATTAGTCACATAGTTACCATGGCAATGCCGAAAGTGACAACACCCAGTGGCAGAATCCCTACTGTCACACAATCAAAATCCAGATACAGTGGTACCTTGTGATACGAACCCCTCGTGATACGAACCTGGGGTTCAGAAATTTTTTGCCTCTTCTTACGAACTTTTTTCGGCTTATGAACCCACCGCAGACTGCAAAATGGCGCTCCGCCGGGCGCCGCCGCCTGGCTGTCACCTTTTAAAACAGCCGGGGGGCTTATCGGCGTTCTCCCGAACCCGAACCTGCGGGTTCGGCGTTCAGGAGCACGTTTAGAAGCCCCCCAGCTGTTTCAGAAGGTGACAGCTGGGCGGCGGCGCTTCTCGGCAGCCTCCCGAACCCGAAAAGTTTGGGTTTGGGTTTGGGTTCAGGAGAACACCGAGAAACCCCCTGGCTGTTTTAAAAGGTGACAGCCAGGCGGCGGCGCCCAGCGGAGCGCCACTTTGCGATTTTTTTTCTTTTTGCACGCATTAATCGCTTTACAAACTTTTCGCCTTACGAACCTATTTCCGGAACCAATTAAGTTCGTAAGACGAGGTATTACTGTACTTGGCAACTGCTATTATGACGGCTGCATCAACTGTCCCAACTAGTGCACCCAAAAGAAGTAAACATTCCCCCAAAGTGAAACTTTATTAGATGTGCCATCTTGGTCCTGGAGAATCAGAACCAGCCCTGGCTTTCCCGTGTGAATGTTTGCCCAGTTAAACAGTAGATTCCCTTCCTCCCTCCCCCTGAGGGATCACATTGTCCAATTACGAGACGACGTCTTTGTGTTATGGCAACAGTCCCCCTCCTTCTCAAGCACCCGCAGTCGGGGCCTTGATGGTGTCCAGGCTCTTAGGGCCCAGCCTCATCCCACCCTCCTCTCCCCTGGGTCCATTGGCCAAGGCTTGAAGGAAGCCGAGGGGTCCAGTCTGCCCCATCCAGGGCTTCTGTGATTGACAGTTACGACTTACCCAGGTGAGTCTGCGGGGGAAGCCCACAGGGGGAAGCCGGATCCACTTAGCCACCATGTAACTCACTTAGCGACTGTGTTGATTTGTTTAATGGCCGGCAGCAAAAAAGGGTCACGGAATTGTAGAAGCTCACTTAGCCACCACACTTAATGGTGGAAGTTCCCCTCCCAATTACAGCATGGTAGCTATAACTCAAACACCAGTGGCCCCACCGGCGTAGCTCCTGGGGAAGGCGGGCAGTCCAGTTTCCCCTCCCCGCCTTAGACGCTTAGGGGATCGTCGGCCGGCCCCTGACCTCACGGCTGCCTCTCTGCAGGGGTGACGAGTCGCTGGCACACCAAGAAGCTCCCCAGGAAGACTCACAAGGGCCTGCGGAAGGTGGCCTGCATCGGAGCCTGGCATCCTGCCCGGGTGGGCTACTCGATTGCCCGGGCTGGCCAGAAGGGCTACCATCACCGCACAGAACTCAACAAGAAGGTAGGATTCCCCGCCCCCTCATTGGATAGCCTCCAACTGGCAGAACAGAAGCTGCAACTTCCTGGTCCCTCTTTCCTCCTCCTCCTCACCCGCCAGCTGTTTGATATCCATGCCTGGTGGCTGTGATGCTCTTTGCCTTAGCAGGTGATGTGGCCCGTGAGAGCAGCATTGAGGGCCAGGAATCAGGTGTGCAAAAGAAGGCAGGGCTCAGGCATCCTTGGGGAAGGCCACATCATGGCCAGCTTTCATCCTCCTGTTTGTTGGATAACTTGGAAAATCACTTTGGCCAAATATTTTTTTTCCCCCTTCAGGTTTATCGCATCGGCCGTGGGATCCATGTAGAAGATGGCAAAGTGATCAGAAACAATGCATCCACCAATTATGACCCAACAGAGAAAACCATCACCCCACTGGTAAGGAAGCCAGAAGGAAGGCTAATTCTTCTGGAGAGTAATTATCTTTTGGATGTCTCGTCACAAATCCTTCTTTTCATGGACCATCTTAAAAAGGCGAAAATCTTTGCTTTAAAGCAATGTCTTGTCTTCAGAATCCATTTCTCTCCCCCCCAAAATTCATTCTAATACTGTTCTGGGAACAGCGGGAGAACTTTTGGAAGTCCTGACCCACATTTCAGGAGGTGCACAGGTGAGAGCGCCGAGTAGGTGCATGTTGCAGTATATCAAGCTATGTTAGGATAGGATTTTTATTAATCTGGAATTCTAGCATGGTGCAGGGCTTCCCTATCTTGGCTGACTTGAGGTTGTTTTTAATAGGAAAGTGAACACAAGAACAAGGGGACACAATCTGAGGTTAGTTGGGGGAAAGATCAAAAGCAACATGAGAAAATATTATTTTACTGAAAGAGTAGTAGATCCTTGGAACAAACTTCCAGCAGACGTGGTAGATAAATCCACAGGAACTGAATTTAAACATGCCTGGGATAAACATGTATCCATCCTAAGATAAAATACAGGAAATAGTATAAGGGCAGACTAGATGGACCATGAGGTCTTTTTCTGCCGTCAGACTTCTATGAAGAGGGCAGAGATGGAAAAGCCCCTTCTGGGCTGGAGACAACACTAGCATGTGGTGGATCCTGGGGAGGAGAGCTGTCAGGGTTGGAGGGGTTAGCTGGATCAGAGGACTCAGGATGGTCTACCAGCAAAGGGTCAAAAAAGGTCAAAATGAGGGTCAGGACTACACTGTTGAAGACCACCACCCCCTTTTTTTTTTTACTTATGCCATGCATGCATCACATGTTAAAAGGGGGCAAGGCATCAACTGCAGGATTGTAGCTGAACACTTTGATTTTTTAAATCTACCCAGCAGACACATACCCTGGGCCTGTAGACATTTCCTGCTATCTTCTACTTTTTTAAAAAAAATCAATTTTATCTTAAGTTTAAAAATCCACACGGAATGCTATAATTGTAGCACAGAGGTTACAAGGCAGCCTAGCAGGCTGACTCTGCCCACAGCCAGGAGTTTGATGCAGACTGGCTCCAGCCTTCCAGGATTGGTTAAATGAGGACCCAGATTGTTGGGGGCAACAATCTGTAAAAAACTCTTTGGAGCAGGTTATGAGTTTTAAAGGCAGTTGCTACTGCTAGGAAGCCGCCTGCTGCTTCTGGAATTTTCTGCACATTAAGTACCATAATGCTTTAGGATCCCATTTGCGCCCATCGACGTGATCATAAAATGACTGCAACTGGAAAATGGGAATAAGCTGGCGGGGCACGACAAGCCTTATCAAAGGGGTTCCACTCGTGGCTTTGGCGTGTTTACCACGGTGTGCGCTGGTGACCTTTCTTTGTGGCAGCTGTGTCTTTTGAATCCCGCGAGATGCTTCCCAGGTGTCAAGAGATGCCTTCTGGGGTACGGGGTGGGGGCGCTGTCTCTATCCGGGGTCCTCAAGGCATAAATGCCTCCCTCATCCCCCCAATGTCCCCTCGGCCTTTCTGTCTTCCAGGGTGGATTCCCTCAGTACGGAGAAGTCAACAACGACTTTATTATGCTGAAGGGCTGCGTGCTGGGCACCAGGAAGCGGGTGCTGACCCTGAGGAAGGTGAGGCCCTGGGAAGGACGGTGGATGCGCCCAGGGAGGAAGGACAAGCCGGCTCTTGGGTGGGAGGGCTGCTTTGTGGGGGTTGGTCGATCCGGAGTGGCCTGCTCTGCAGAGGGCGAGGCTGGGGGGCGGGGGGGCAACCTGAGCAAACTGAGGGCTTCAGCCGCATCGGGAGGGCAGCAAACCGGGAGGACATCCGAGAACAGCTCAGCAGGGCCGTTGCTTGCATGATGGAGAGGTCTTGTGCAGGGATCACCCCACAAGGGGACAGGGAAGGCAGTAGAAGCCCCTCAGGAATGGCCTTGGTTCCTCAGAAGAAACACGGGAGGCGTTTTATTCATCATCATCTAAGTCAAATATCTAGGCCAGAGGTCTTCAAACTTGGCAACTTTAAGACTCGTGGACTTCAACTCCCAGAATTCTCCAGCCAGCTATGCTGACTGGAGAATTCTGGGAATTGAAGTCCACCACAAGTCCTAAAGTTGCCAAGTTTGGGGTCCCCTGATCTAGGCCCTCCAGACTGTACCTAGTTTTGGGTTCAATTTTCCCTATGAAAGACTTTTGCAATCTTTGCAACCTAATGATTGTGCATTAGTTAGAATACGTTCTGAACTATGGCGAAAATGGCATGAATGGATCTGCAATAAAAACTAAGTATATCAATATAGAGTATAAGTGTACTTTTAACAGATTTAAATATTATAGGATTTATTAACTTACCGAAATGTATATGGTTTGCTTAAGATACAGAGATGTGATTTGTCATTTTAATATGCAAAATGAAACTGTATTGGGCCTGTAATAATTATATGAATTATCCCTTTTTTAACAATAAAAGTTTAACTAATTTTTATTTTAAAAAGAATACATTCTGAGCACTAAATTCCAGTGAGGGCCATGGGGATTTCCCCATAGATTTCTAGCTACTCTCCACTATGAGCTCCAGCTTCCAGATCATGTGCATTTATATCGAGGTCAAGGCAGCAGAGATGGGGGTCCCCCTTCCCTTCATGGCCACACAACATAGCCGTGTGTGGAGAAAACGGCCCCGCTGACCTTCCAGGGCTGAGGGGGCAGCTGCCTGCCCGGTGCAATGCCAGTCTGTCGACCTCTGCCCTGTTTCCTGGGTCCTCCCCAGTTCTGGGGCTCTGGGCTGCCTCTCTCTCCTCTGGGCCCCTGCCGTGGTGACCCTTTCCTCCTGCCTCCCCTCCAGTCCCTTCTGGTCCACACCAGTCGGAAAGCTCTGGAGGCCGTGGAGCTGAAGTTCATCGACACCACCTCCAAGTTTGGCCACGGCTGCTTCCAGACCGCCCAGGAGAAGCGGGCCTTCATGGTGAGTGTGTGCTGGGGAATAGCCCCCCCCAAAGCCGGTGGGAGGGGGATTCTCTACAGGAAACCAGGGTTTGTTTTGGTCATCCTAGATTGGGAGAGTTCTGTGGGAAGTATTCCGCTGGTGCATTCGCAAATTAGCCTCAGGATTCGATCCAAACTGGTTATTTCCTTTAGCAGCTAAAAACCGGCCTTTTCGTTAAGAAAGGAAGCAGTGAGGTTCAGAGTGAGATTATTCTGGTATCCAATGCCATTTTTCTGTTTATTTTCATTATACAGTAGTACCTCTAGATACGAGCTGCTCCACATGCGAGTATTCCAAGTTACGAGCCGAGACACGAGCAAAATTTCTGTTCGACACCCGAGCTCAAATTCAGGATACGAGCCGAGCTTCCACTAGGTGGCGCAAGAATCTCCTTGCTTCCAGTTATCTCGGCGCGAAAAACAAAGTCTAAAGGCATTCGTTCGAGATGCGAGTTGATCGACTTACGAGCTCGGGTCTGGAACGAATTAAACTCGTATGTCGAGGTACCACTGTATATGGTAGTAAAGCTTGAATCATCCCTCTATTTGCAGTTTTTATTCTAAGGACACCTGGGAAACCTATTTCCATTCACAAATTGTTCCTAATGAGGTTCAGTTCTAACAATTATGTTTTTAAATCAAGATTCTAAAGGCTTAAGAAATATTCTCATCTATTTCTTTCCTTTGTTGCTCAACAATGACACAGAAGCCCTTCCTTAGGCCTCATCTACATCCTCCTTGTCTAAGACACCCTCCCTTTGCTGCCAAAAGAGAACCTCCCTCTTGACCCCAGCAGAATTGGATCAAACCTCAAACACTTTAACCTTAAACTGTCCACAGCCGGCCTCTCCCCATTCCCACCAGGTCTGTAAGGGTCGTGCATAAGCGCACCATCGTCCCTGCCCTTCTGTCTATTGTTCCAATTTACCTGTACCTGCTTTGCTTTTTTAAAATGTTCATACCAATCCCTGCTATCTTGTACTTGTTTTGACAAATAAATAAAATAAAATAAAAAAGTGCCCCACCAAGAAAGCTTTTCGGTCAGGAAGTCTAACTTAGCCCTATGCCAGCCCGAGTTTCGGGGTGGGGGGCACCTGAGGTCAGGAGGCACAGCCACAATCGGCCTCTGCCAGGCAGGCCCCCCCTGCCCACAGTGGTCATCTATCAGCCTTGGGAGAAAACCTTCGGCCGAGCCAAGTTTGCATTTTCCTGGGGATTACTTTTTTGTCACATGGAAGGCAGAAGAGAATTGCATGTAAAAATACATTAAATTTTGCAAGCTGGGATTCTTCCCACATGGCAATTAGACACGGCAGGTGTGGGGCAATACGGGGGGGGCAACCTAATCCCGCTCTGTCTTCAGGCCTGGCCTTTGCTTCCTTTCCTGCCCTCTGGGGACGGGCGGCTCCTCTCCCAGGCCGCCAAGTCACTAAGGTTTCTATAGAACCGGTCCAAACGGAAGGAACCAACCTCTAGTGTAGAAGGTAGAAACATAGACGACTGACGGCAGAAAAAGACCTCATGGTCCATCTAGTCTGCCCTTATACTATTTCCTGTATTTTATCTTACAATGGATCTATGTTTATCCCAGGCATGTTTAAATTCAGTTACTGTGGATTTACCAACCATCTCTGCTGGAAGTTTGTTCCAAGGATCTACTACTCTTTCAGTGAAATAATATTTTCTCACATTGCTTTTGATCTTTCCCCCAACTAACTTCAGATTGTGTCCTCTTGTTCTTGTGTTCACTTTCCTATTAAAAACACTTCCCTCCTGGACCTTATTTAACCCTTTAACCTATATAAATGTTTCGATCATGTCCCCCCTTTCCCTTCTGTCCTCCAGACCAGTGATTTTCAACCTTTTTTGAGTTGCGGCACATTTTTTACATATACAAATTCATGGGGCACATTGAGCGGGGTGGAGTGGGGGGGCTTAAAAAAGTTTGGACAAAATTTTTTTCTCTCTCTCTCTCTCTCTTCCTCCCTTTCACTCTATTTCTATCCCTCTTTCTCTCTCTTCCTTCCTTCCTCTCTCTCTCCATCCCTCTTCCTTTCTCTCTTCCTTCCTTCCTCTCTTTTTTGCTCTTTCTATCTCTCCCTCCTTCCCTGCCTATCTTTCTCTCTCTCTCTTTCTTTCTTTCTCTCTCTTTCTCTCTTGCTTTCTCTCTCTCTCTCTTGCTTTCTCTCTCTCTATCTTTCTCTCTTGCTGAGCTTCGCGGCACACCTGACCATGTCTCGCGGCACACTAGTGTGCCACGGCACACTGGTTGAAAAACACTGCTCCAGACTATACATTTTGAGTTCATTAAGTCTTTCCTGATAGTTTTATGCTTAAGACCTTCCACCATTCTTGTAGCCCATCTTTGGACCCGTTCAATTTTAGGTAGGCAGGCCTTTCCACAGAAGTCCATCAGGAGCCCCTGACCTGCAGTTTTGCCCATTTCATTGTAGCAGGCATTGACAACCCCCCCCCCTCTGCTTTGGTTTCAGGGCCCCCAGAAGAAACATATGCTGAAAGGGAAGCCGGGGACTCCAGAGGAATTGTGAAGGCCTTTCTCTGAAGGAGATTCTTCTATGAATTGTTCGTGTCTGGGGCTAGATCACATACGAGTGCAAACACAGTCTCTGTTCTTGAAATGGGATAGTTTTCGTCAGCCTGAAGAAAAAAGACCACTGCGTCGAAAGAGAAAACCCAATGTTTATAATAAGGCTTATATGGGGAGGATAAAAAAAAATCAAGATGGCACTTGTGATGTACCACGATTGGAGTGGTTGTCATCTTGACTTTTTTGACCATTCCTTCCATGGACATTTCTGGACAATCCGGGCGTTTGCTTATATTTTTGTGCTTTTGGCTGGTGCTGATTAAAAAAATGGTCATAATTATGCAAGATTGATTTTTTTTCCTTTCGCTTTCTGAAATCTCTCAGGACTTTGTTGCAACACTGATCACTTATGTGAGCATACAGTATATCTGGCCAAATGAGCAGATGTTTGCTCACAACTTTAAAGAGAAAATTCCAGTACAGTGATCCCTCGATTATCGTGAGGGTTCCGTTCCAAGACCCCTTGCGATAATCGATTTTTCGCGATGTAGGGTTGCGGAAGTAAAAACACCATCTGCGCATGCGCGCCCTTTTTTTTCATGGCCGCGCATACGCAGATGGTGGAGGTGGGGAGCGACGAAAGTGCGGAAGCCGACAGATTGCTTTGAATGTCGGCTGCCCCCGCCCCCCCCAGCACCCGCTCGCCCGCTGTTCGCAGCACGCACGCCCTTCGCCTGCCCTTCGCCCGGCCACCCGCCGTTCGCTCGCTGCTCACCCGGGTTCGGGGGGGGGGTGCTGGGAAGCCCCCCCAGGCCGGTTGCGACCTTTTAAAACAGCCGCGCCGCTTCCCAGCTGAGTCCTGAAGCCAAACGCGGAAGTTCGCCTTTCGCGTTTGGCTTCAGGACTCAGCTGGGAAACGGCGTGGCTGTTTTAAAAGGTCGCAGCCGGCCTGGGGGGCTTCCCAGCACCCCCCGAACCCAGGTTGGGGGTTCGGGGGGGGTGCTGGGAAGCCCCCCAGGCTGGCTGCGACCTTTTAAAACAGCCGCGCCGCTTCCCAGCTGACTCCTGAAGCCAAACGCGGAAGTGGCTTTTTTTTAATTAATATTTTTTTTAAAATCGCGATATAGCGTTTCGCGAAGATCGAGATCGCGAAAATCGAGGGATCGCTGTAATTAGATCAATCACTTTCCATGGAAGTAATTTTTCCCCATTACAGTACAAATACTTGATTGAATTGGTTCCTTCTTCACCTATGAAAACCTTTTAAAATAATAAAGAATAAGCAGTTTGATATTGAATATTATCTTTTCAGGTTACCAGAGGAACATTCATGAGCAAAGGGGGGGGGCACCAAAGGGGAAGTGACATCATCACATTTGATATGCCAATCCAATGTGAAGATAATGCTACTCATGTGGCTTCCAACCAGATCATAGGAAATTTTGATTTTCAAGACACTGCTAACGTCAATTAGTTAAAAGCCTTTAAACAAAGAAAGGTGTTTTAAAACTTTATTTTTATGCCAATCTCTAGATCTCAAGTAAATAGTCTTTACCCATGAAACATGAGGATTAAAAAAAAAACTTGGAAAAAGCGTGACCCTTAGGGTGTATTAGCTATGGCTTATTTAATCATGTTTTGTTGACTAAATTCAAATCCATCCTACATAAGTGGTGCCAGAATGCTTTAATGTTTAATTTCTCTGCCACATGAGTAATAATAATTTATTGAACATATATACTGCCAAACTCCCGGTGATTTTGGGCATTTAACGATCAAGTGCAGCAGGAAGGGGGGGGGGGGAACCACTTCAAGGACTGATTTGAGTCTTTGTTTCTTTCACCTCCTTCCCTCCTGTTCTTACAGCCATCGGATGCCCATATTAGCCAAGATTGGCAAAGCCCTTGTAGAAGTGCCCAGTTCCTGAATGTCGGCCTGTGCATTGCTATGGCTTTCTTGAAACGTTGCATTGGTGCAAGGGGACAAGACGGCAGCAGCAGGCCCGGTGGAGCTGCTCTGTGGCCCTGGGCCTCCCCAGATCAGCTTCAAGTCTCCTGCAGTTTGCTGTGCGTGTAGATAGGAAGACAATGCGCGCGGGGGAATGGGGGTTGGGGGGGAGAATAAAGGCTGTTAGGGAATCCATGCCACTCAGGTAGGAAAGCGCCTGGGTCCCCTGGCGGCAGCAGTCGGTGCTTTCAGCTAACGCCCAGAGAGGAGGCTCCCTGCCAGCGCCCACCTTCTCCCTGGCCCCAGCAGTTTCTGAACTGAAGCATGTTTTAAATCTCAAAGTGGGTCATGTTTCATTTGAGACCTTTGGATCAGGACTGAGGAGGGTTGCCCCGTATTCTTAGTCTTCAGCCCACACTGGGGTCAGAATAAGTTCAGGATCAAAGCGTCAGTAGCCGGCTCTCAGGCTGCCGATGGCCCAGAAAGTGCCATTGAAGACTGTGGATAGCCCAGATGGTGTGGTAGGACATCTTGCTCGTTCTTCCAAGCATCTTTCCTTCCTCAAGGCTGAAATGGGAATTGCTGAGCAGTTTTGAGTCCTCAACTCCAATCAGCTTCTGTCTCCCCTACCCGGAGGGGTCTTTCACACTTATTTCCTCCTTCACAGAGACCCCGTTCAACGTTATTGCCATTGAACCGATACTTAAAACTAAAGTTACTTGCAGAGATGCAACATGGAGAGAATCCCAAGCAGCCGGGGGTCCTGGCATCTCCGCTGCCTTTTCTTTCTTGGCCACACAGGGTGTTTGTCACCTACCTTTTGTATCTTCTTCCTCCGGACAAATCCCCTTTGTCTGAAGACAGTTCCAGAGAGAAGAGAGGCCAGCAGGGGCCCCTGGAGGAGAACCTTTGTCCTCCTACGACCAGGTCACCGGTTAGCTCCCTCCAGAAACGAGAGCAGGGCAACCACCTCTCACAGGGTTCTGACATCCTCAGCTAGAAGTTTTTCCCGTGGTCCTTCTGTCGGAGGCTGGGACTCCAAACCAGAATGCATCAGAGGTAAGATGAGATCATCCATATTTGGCATCACTAAAATTTTCTGATGGGAAGGAAGAATGAAAAATTGAAATTAAATCTGCCTGGAAGCGTGCAAATCAAAGGCTTGATGAAGCACTGTAGCCTCCTCCACTCTTACTAAGGGGGTGGCTGTGGAAAGGAAGCCAGTGGTCAAAGTGGCGGAAGTGAACCTTTCAGAGGATGCAGAGCGACTGTTAACAAGGGCGGCTCCTTGCTATTTTATTATTTATTTATTTTATTTATTATTTAGATTTGTATGCCGCCCCTCTCCGCAGACTTGGGGCAGCTCACAGCAAAGTGAAAAACAGTTTATAACAAATCTAAATTACTATTTAAAAATATTTTAAAAAGCCCATTTTCTAAACAAACATACATCCAGACATACCATTCATAAATTGTAAATGCCCGTGGGAGATGTCTCAGTTCCCCCATGCCTGATGACAAAGGTGGGTCTTAAGGAGCTTACGAAAGGCAAGGAGAGTAGGGGCAGTTCTAATCTCCGGGGGGAGTTGGTTCCAGAGGGCCGGGGCTGCCACAGAGAAGGCTCTTCCTCTGGGGCCCGCCAACCGACATTGTTTAGTTGACGGGACCCGGAGGAGGCCAACTCTGTGGGACCTAATCGGTCGCTGGGATTCGTGCGGCAGCAGGCGGTCTCGGAGATATTCTGGTCCAATGCCATGAAGGGCTTTAAAGGTCATAACCAACACTTTGAATTGTGACCGGAAATTGATCGGCAACCAATGCAGACTGCGGAGTGTTGGTGAAACATGGGCATACCTAGGTAAGCCCATGACTGCTCTCGCAGCTGCATTCTGCACGATCTGGAGTTTCCTGATCGTGCAGAGTTTCCTGATCGTGCAGCTCCCCCCAGAGATTAGAACTGCCCCCATCCTCCTCGCCTTTCGTAAACTCCTTAAAACCCACCTTTGCCGTCAGGCATGGGAGAACTGAAACATCTCCCCCGGGCCTATACAGTTATGTATGGTATGCTTGTATGTATGTTTGCTTTTAATAATGGGGTTTTTAATGTTTTTTTAAAATTATTAGATTTGTTATATATTGTTTATTATTGCTGTGAGCCGCCCCGAGTGTACGGAGAGGGGCGGCATACAAATCTAATAAATAAATAAATGAACTCCGGTAAGTCTGAACTGAAGGTTTGTCATCACTGCCCTAAAGGAAAGGGGGGAAATGACTCTGCTTTCCCCAGGAATAACTGTTCCCGGGGGTCCCCTCTATCAGCTTTTTAGCCACTTCCATTAACGTTACCGTATATGCACAACACATTAGTTTGGTTAGAATTATCGTCACTTGTTTCTTGGGTTTGGGGCATGATTTAATATGCTGCAAATCAGCCCATTGTGCAGTTTAACAAACTGGGTCAAGAAAACGGCCTCACAACCCCAATTATATACAGTGTGTGGTATGAACAGTCCCCGGGGTTCAGTCCTGTACTACCCAAAAGGGCCGGTGGTTTGCTTTTTCCTTTCTGCAGCAATTAGAAAAGGGGGAAGCTTTCCATGTCACCTAAACCTCTTGCCAAATTGAACAGGGAGAAACGAGCCTTGCATCTTAAAAGCTTCCTGGGGAACGAGGTTCGGCCATCACACCTTCAGTTGCCTCCTGCTTGAGTCCTTGTCAAATGTGCTTAATCGGGGAGCTCTCAACGCCTCTTAGGACGGCAAGAACTGCCCAGGTTTATCGCTAAAGGACCTGAGATGAGTCCAGCTTACGATCCCTCCCAATCCTTCCCCATCGACAAGTACCTGAAATTCATGCTGGAGCTTCTTCTCAATCCACTCCGTGACGTGGGGGAAGGTGACCTCCCGTTCTCCTAGCTGTGGCCGCACCTTCATATCCAGCTGTGGCGGGATCCGGAAGCTGTACCTGGGGCAGGATGGCAAAAGTGGTTTTACTTCCTTTCCCTCTGCAGCATTCTTACACTCCCTCTGTCTTTTCTGCTGGAAGTTGCATCTTTTCTGTTCTGCCTGACTCGCTCGGCAATGCGTAATAGTCCAGTGAAAAGAAATCAAACACACACGTGCTCTGCTAATCAGCAAACTTGTATTAGATAAACAAAAATAGCTGACTCAAAAAACAGTTCTTAATGTCCGAAAACAATGCAAGGCTTACTTCAGCCGCATACAAAAAACACAGGGAAAAACAAACAAAGACAACCTGGAATGAGCAAAGACGTTTCAGGAGTCCTTTTGAATCTTTGAAGCACACAGCAAGTCCCAGAGTTTTCACCTCCCACTTATCTGACAAAGCTGGGTTGAAAACTCCAACGGCACAGAAACTTCGAAGCAGGAACCACAAAACAACACAGATAAATAGTCACAGTTTGCCTTGGCCCTAGTTCCCTTTTTATCCCTTTAGCCCTCATTAAGGGAACCACACCCAACCCAGGTGCTCCTATAATGATTTGTAATACTCCTTAAAGCGATCCCTTCTTTGCATAGCTCTTCGGCTACGTAAATCAATGTATTGATCTGCAGACGAACTGAGCGAGGACAGACTGTCTGAGGGACTGCAGGCCAAATCCCCTGGGCTGTCTGCTGAATCCTCCTGACTGTCTGCCACATCTTCCTGGCTGTCTGCCACATCATCCTGGCTGTCAGCCAGGCTTTCACATTCACTTTGTGCCGCGTCTCTCCCATCTGTGGGAGCAACGGCTGGCCCAGGCCCAAACACAACATTTTCCAGTAGGCAGAACAAACACGGAACGCCATATTCACCCCTTCTTTGCTCAACTAAAATGGGACTGCACCTGGGGACTAAAGGCTCTCTAGTTCCCAATGGGAGTTCAAAAGAAAAAATCCCGAAGTTATCTGTTTACAACTAGCCCTCTGCCTCTTGTTACACTTCTGTCTTATTCATGGCCCAGATCTGGTTGAACCACAACTACCAACATCTCTCAATATTGGCTTTGCTAACCACGTTTCTAGGAGCTGTACCATATTTATAGAAAACATTGAATTAACGATGGCTACATCTTTCCTTTCCTGTAAATAAATACATAAAGTGGGTTATATTTAAGTAAACCCAGAGGATCTCTAGTTCTTTAATCTTGACGTATTTAACTAGTCTCTAGTTAAAATCAGTTGAGGTTGAGAGTGAGCACAAGGATGGGCCATTATTTCACATAGGTTGGAGATGCCTGGAATCAAATTCTATTTTGTAAAAGAATATTGAAGGTAGATGTGGAAAAAATATAATCGCATGTTTTGTTCCTTGACAGCATCTGTTGCTTCACTTTTGCTTAATCCATATGGAGAAGCCATGTTTATGCTCTAGAACAGTGTTTCCCAACCTTGGCAACTTGAAGATATCTGGACTTCAACTCCCAGAATTCCCCAGCCAGCATTCGCTGGCTGGGGAATTCTGGGAGTTGAAGTCCAAATATCTTCAAGTTGCCAAGGTTGGGAAACGCTGCTCTAGAAATCCAGAACTCGGGAGAATTTAGGAGAAGAGCTGCCAGGACCATCTCAACCATTCATTCATTCATTCATTCATTCATTCATTTTTTTTTTAATTGATTGATTGATTGATTGATTGATTGATTGATTGGATTTATATGCTGCCCCTCTCCGTAGAGTCGGGGCGGCTAACAACAATAATAAAAAACAGCATATAAATCCAATACTAAAACAACTAAAAAACCCTTATTTTAAAACCAATCATACCTACAAACAAGCATACCATGCATAAATTGTAAAGGCCTAGGGGGAAAGAGTATCTCAGTTCCCCCATGCCTGACGGCAGAGGTGGGTTTTAAGGAAATTACAAAAGGCGAGGAGGGTGGGGGCAATTCTAATCTCCGGGGGAGTTGGCTCCAGAGGGCCGGGGCAGCCACAGAGAAGGCTCTTCCCCTGGGTCCCGCCAAACGTCATTGTTTAGTTGACAGGACCCGGAGAACTTTCCTTTTATGAATTTTCCTTCCGCCTGCTGCTGTCCTGCCTACTGTCAGAGAGATACTGTATGGTTTACTGAAAAGTCTTCACTTCTCCTTCCAGTCCATGATGCCTCTTTAGGATAACGCTCAAAGCTCATGCAGCCTCATCTTTGCTAGACTCAACCAGAAGGTTTGGTCCCCTACTTCTACTCCCTGGGCACCTACCAGATTCGATCTGTTGGAGGTGGAGGGATGTTCACAGCCAATGTGCCCATGAAATCTTGGACCTCCACAGTCAAAAGCAGTGGAGTGTTGGAAACCTCTTCCATCTTCTTCTTAATGAATTCATTTTCAGTAGCTTTCTGGAAATATTTGGACTTGGCAATCTTGTCCACAAAACGCAAAATCTTCCGACTGGTGCTGCCACCACTAGTGTAGCTAAGAAAAAAGTAGAAGAAGATCACTTTTGGCTACTCAAAGAACGGTTGCTGGAATTGGGTATGTCTAGTTTAATGAAAACAAGGACCAAGGGTGACATGATAGCAGCCTTCCATTATCTCAGGGGCTGCCCCAAAGAAGACAGAGTCAGGCTATTCTCCAAAGCACATGAAGGTGAGAGAAGAAGAAATGGAGGGAAACCAATCAAAGAGAGAACTTAGAACTAAGGAGACATTTCTTCATAGTGAGAACAATCAACCAGTAGAACAAATTGCCCCCAGGAGTTGTGAATACTCCAGCACTGGAATTTTTAAAGAAGAGATTAGACAACCATTGGTTGATCAGTCGGAATCTTGACATTTGTATGAAATGGTACAGGGTTTCCTGCCTGAGCAGGGGGTTGGACTAGAAGATCTCCAAAATCCCTTCCAGCTCTCTTCTATTCTAAAATTCTATATTAGAAAGATGGACTGTTGCCCAGAGGATGAACGGGGCCTTGTTCCTCAACGGTCGCAGTACTAAACACACGAGGGATATCTTTATTGAGTACTTCCGCCTTTAAGTACAGCCTGTTACATCTAGGCTGTCTCGTCTCCCTGGTTCTAAGTTTGACCTTTCTAATAGGCAGGATACCTTTCTAAGCTCATTCGGAGCCAGTGTCAGCGGCCACATCCTGATTTTTCTTGTATTCCATTCTGTGGACGCCATATCAGAACTGAGAGTGATCAACTACCCTTTGCTGAGACCCTTGGGGCTAAAACCCTTCTCTATCAGATACCATAATCCTGACGGCATCGCCACGGATACATGCCATGTCAGATGAATTCTAACCTCAATTTAACTCTTGGCAAAGAAAATATTGGTACCGTCACTACAAAATACAGTATATCTATACCTCAAGAGCAAAGCTAGTGTTTCACTGAGAAGGGCTTCAACATCCCTTTGCCTGCGTGTCCTCCGCATATCTCAAAAGGAAAGAGCTTTGTAAGTTCTTTGCCTAACAACTTCTCGGCGATTGGTCAAGTGGGGGACATTATCTATTATGCCCCCCACGACTCCATTTACAATGAGTCCAGAACCAACCAACCAAGTTGGAATTTAGAAAGAAATACTTAAATTCTTAATTAGAATCATAGAATCATAGAGTTGAAAGGGACCTCCAGGGTCATCGGGTCCAACCCCCCATGGCTTTCTTTTATTGCAACCCATTACATCTATTACTTTTTAAGAATTTTGTTTATAATTTTACCATTATTTGATTGTATTTTCTGGCCCAATGCTATATGTTTGTTTATTTATCCTGCCTTGTTTTTATAAATAACTCAAGGTGTTTGCCGCCTTCCTCTTCCTTCTTTCCCAAGAACCCAGTGAGATGGGTTGGGCTGAGAGATCGACTGGCCCACGATCAGGGGGACATGATCGAAACATTTAAATATGTTAAAGGGTTAAATAAGGTCCAGGAGGGAAGTGTTTTTAATAGGAAAGTGATCAAAAGCAACGTGAGAAAATATTGTTTCACTGAAAGAGTAGTAGATCCTTGGAACAAACTTCCAGCAGACGTGGTTGGTAAATCCACAGTAACTGAATTTAAACATGCCTGGGATAAACATATATCCATCCTAAGATAAAATACAGGAAATAGTATAAGGGCAGACTAGATGGATCATGAGGTCTTTTTCTGCCGTCAGTCTTCTATGTTTCTATGTTTCTATCACCCAGCAGGCTTTCATGCCTAAGGTGGGTCTAGAACTCACAATCTCCTGCCTTACTTACTCAATGCCTCCTAGCCAGGGGTTAAGTCCAGCAGGTTCTGACAGGTTCTGGAGAACCGGTAGCGGGAAATTTGAGTAGTTCTGAGAACCAGCAAATACCACTTCAAATACCATTCTGGCCCCATAATGGGGTGGGAATAGAGATTTTGCAACATCCTTCCCCTGCCACGTCCACCAAGCCACGTCCACAGAACCGGTAGGGAAAAGTTTTGACTGCTCCCAACATTCCCAAAACCTCCCTCTGCTCGCACCCAAAGCAGCCCAGCGGATCTCTCTCTCAGATAACGGGTGTGTGCTCTGGTGCGAAAGGACTGGCAGAGTTACCGCTAAGGACCGGGGCTCCGGTTCTCCCCCTCCTCGGCTGGACACGAGGCCCACCTGCTCAGACCAGGTCGTGACGGGGGAATGCTAGAGGTGATTGTGGGGACACGGGCGATGGCCCCCCAGGAGGTTAGTTAGTTGTTTGTTTGTTTGTTTGTTTGTTTGTTTGTATGCCGCCCCTCCCGTAGACTGGGGGCGGCTAACAACAATAGTACAAAACATCATGTAAATCCAATACTAAAACTAATACTAAAACAATTAAAAAACCCTTATTTATAAAACCAAACATACATACAAACAAACAAACAAACAAACAAACATACCATGCATGAATTGTAAAGGCCTAGGGGGAAAGGATATCTCAGTTCCCCCATGCCTGACGGCAGAGGTAGGTTTTAAGGAGCTTACGAAAGGTGAGGAGGGTGGGGGCAATTCTAATATCCGGGGGGAGTTGGTTCCAGAGGGCCGGGGGCGCCACAGAGAAGGCTCTTCCCCTGGGGCCCACCAAACGACATTGTTTTGTTGACGGTTACCCTTCAGCGCCGCCAGGAGGGACCTTCCTTTCTCCGTGGGCCCCCGGGAGTTCCACAAGGGGCGGGTCTTCCTCCTCCGAGGATCCGGCGGTGGAGGACTCCGCATCACTCTCGGCCAGCAGCTCCAGGCGGGGCCTCATCCTGCAAGGAGAAGGAGACCCAGGTGAGCAGCTTTAGCAAGGTTTGTCCTTGGCACTGCCATGGGGGGTGGAGAGGGTGTCAGGATTAGAGACTGCACGGCGGTTCTAATTCCTTTCCCTGATATTAAGGAGGGAATCCTAAGGACAGGGACGTACACACAGGGTGAGGATAAAAAGGATTCGGTCACAGGGGGAGGAAATGGCTGGAGAACAGAGCGGCTTCCGAAGTAGCTCGGCAGGGGGCCAGGGAGGGCCCCACCCCTGGAGGCTGCGCATCCCTGCCTGTGCCCCCGTGCACCCCCACACACGGGAAATTGTGCTTCCCCATGTGCAGAAGCCGAATCTCACGCGATACACACGCGCCCGCCCACCGGACATGCACCGTTGCCTGGGCCAGTCTCCGGGAGAACGCCAGGAGCGAGGAACCGTTGCCTGACGGTAACCAATAAAAAAGCCTTTCTTCGCCTCTGCTCATGCGCAGGAGCAAAGAAATCGTCGAAAATCTCATGCGAGCTTCCTCCCGTGAGATTACGGCAATTTCCACCTGACTTCTTTGCTTCCACGCATGCACAGAAGCAAAATCCCGCGTGGGGGAGCAGCTAAGAAAAGGTCCCAAGAACTCTCACCCTTTTCTGTCCTGATCTGCCGTCCCGTTTTCTTCCTCCGGGTCTTCTTTGCCTAGTTTATACAAGTTCATCTTGGTCTCCAGGGTCATCTTCAGGGTTCCTTGATAGGTCACCTCCATATCCACCCAGAGGCCTGCAGAGCCAGAAAGAAGCCCAAAGGAGAGTTACAGGGTGTGGTTTGCCTTCTGGGGTTTGATCTGGTGCCAGCTGGGCTGGATTATACCTGAAATGCAAACGGTTTATTGCAGAACAGTGTTTCTTAAACCTTTTCCTTCTCAGGATCCCTTCCCACATTTAAAAAATATGGGGAATCCCAAAAGATCTTTTGCTTGTGTGGGTTTTAGTTATCAATATTTACTGTATTGCCACACGAATCCCAGCGTCCGATTAGGTCCCACAGAGTTGGCCTTCTCCGGGTCCCGTCAACTAAACAGTATCGGCTGGCAGGGCCCAGGGGAAGAGCCTTCTCTGTGGCGGCCCCGGCCCCCTAGAATCAACTCCCCCCAGATATCAGAACTGCCCCTACCTTCCTTGCCTTTCGTAAGTTGCTAAAGACCCATCTTTGTCGCCAGGCATGGGGGAACTAAGATACCCCCGGGCTCATATAGTTTACGCATGGTCTGATTGTATGGTTTTAATGTTCGGTTTTTAGATGTTTTTAATATTCGATTTGTTATACTGTTATTATTTTGTTGTGAGATGCTCCAAGTCTACGGAGAAGGGTGGCATACAAATCTAATAAATTATTATTATTACTATTACTATTATTATTATTATTACTATTATTATTATTATTATTAAATTAGCACATTTTTTGCTCCTACCATTTTTTACAAATGTTTGATGAGATTTTAATATTGTATTATTTTTCAAAATAGGCTGACAAATAATTTTGGTTTTATGGGCATCTGAGAGAGCCTTAGGGAATCCCAGGAGCTCTAGGACCAGACTTCAAGAAACGGTGCTCTCGGAAAATGGCTGGTGGAAGAAGGAAGATCATTCCTGGCTGATGAACGACTTCAAGAACAGATCGGGGATTATGGATCTCCTCTGAATACAGAAAATCCCCACTGGAGTTCTGTCCTCCCTTCTCAGGTTGAACGTCTAAGGCCACCGAGGGCTGCTCCACCTCCTGTCCTCCAAAGAGGGTGGCTGACTTCACAGGGCACGTTAGGCCCCAGGATTGCTCTGCTTTAACTCTGCCATTGCTACTGGTAACAATGACTTGGTATGCTATAGCTTTCATCCTTAAAGTATGGCTAAATAAACCGTGGCTAACAATAATGTGTAAACCCACCCAGTGGTAGGATAAGTGAAACATTGCTCTGAATCACGTTTCATATTTAACTCAATCACTTTTGTTTTGTTTTGGTATAAGACCTTAGTATGTGGACAGAGGCATTCACAAGGAGCACGTGGCATCCTGTGCATCATGACCTTCTTGGAGAAATTATGCAGACTGACATCATGATATAAGGAGGGTCTCCTTTTGGCTTTGATGCCTGCGTGCCTGGAGGCAGGAATCACTTGTTTGGAGGCAAAGCATCCTCCCCAGGAGCAGGTGTTCCAAATCCTGAGTGGCTGCTTTTCTTGAAGGAATGTGGCACATATCCAGGCTGGTCCTGTCTAGAGCCTGAATAATTCCTCCTTTTGTTAACTGGATTTCTCCTTTCAGTTTTCAATCTCTCCCATCCACATCATGCCCCACTGTTCCCAGCTATGCAAGTGTGGAACAGGCCGCTTGCAAAAACAGAGCTCCCTCCCAGAGAGGTTTGGAGGGAACCAGCCAATCCAGGCTGCTCCCCTTCCAGGCATTTCCCCCAAAGCCCCCTCCCCCCCACTTTGGAGACCCACAACATGAACAGAGGAGGGGGTGAAGAAGGCATGGGATCGTCTAGATGCCCAGACCATGAACGGACCTCTCTCTCTCTGCAAACAGGGAAGGATCATTAGCGGGATCATTAGCCCGCCAACTCTTTTTCCCCCAAAGCCCCCCCCCACTTTGGGGACTCTCCATATGAACAGAGGAGGGGGTGAAAAGGGCATGGGATCGTCTAGATGCCCACAGCATGAACGGACCTCTGTCTCTCTGCAAACAGGGAAGGATAACTCAAGAGGAGGCGAACTGTCCCATTCTTTCCTTCCCAAAGTAGCATTTTGTTAGGACTGTTCTGATTGGACGGTGGCGAAGTGTCCCATGTGGCCAAAAGGCTGTGGCTGAATGTGGATTTTTGTGACGAAAGGGCTGGGGCGAAGAGCTAGGGGCCTTTTGGCGAGGGAGAAAACGCAGCGGCCTATCAGCTACTGCGGAAGAAAGAGCTTCATCCAACCGGCGGAGGGAAAAAGTCCCATCCCCTTCCAGGCTCACGTGGGCCACAAGAGAAGTGAGAATCACCGGCTGACCGGTCACCAAAACCTACCTCGGCTGTCCACGGTGGGGCCGGAAGTGCTGAGTATGTGTGGGATGGAGGTCCCCATTTCCAGGTCCGTCAGGGTGAGCTCCTCCATGAAATACGGCAGCTGCATCAGAGCAAAGGAAGGAGGAAAGAAGCTGACCATCAGGAGAGGCAAAGAGAGGAAGGAAGCAGCTGCCAGGCTGCCCACAGGCACAGAAGGCAGCAAGATCCAGAGCGTGTCCCTTGGTTGGGTTTCTTGCAAATAAAAAGGGACCGGGCAGCACGACCTTGGAAAGCAGATTTGTCTGTTTGTACCTCCCTTCATCATGCAGAATGTGGCCGCGAGAGCAATCATGAGCTTTCGTAGATATGCCCATGTCTCATCAACACTCCGTGGCCTACACTGGCTGCCTATCAGTTTCCGGTCACAATTCAAAGTGTTGGTAATGACCTATAAAGCGCTAAGTGGCATCGGACCAGAATACCTCCGAGACCGCCTTCTGCCGCACAAATCCCAGCGGCCGATTAGGTCCCACAGAGTTGGCCTTCTCTGGGTCCCGTTGACTAAGCAATGTCGTCTGGTGGGACCCAGGGGAAGAGCCTTCTCTGTGGTGGCCCCCGGCCCTCTGGAATCAACTCCCCCTGGAGATTCGAACCGCCCCTACCCTCCTCGCCTTCCGCAAAATGCTGAAGACTCACCACTGTCGCCAGGCGTGGGGGAATTGATGCCCCCCTTTTTTTCTGACTCCTGTTTTATGACTAGTTGGATTGAGTGTGTATGACTGTAGTAGATGTCTTTTGTGATAATGTATTTTAAATTAGTTTTTTATTTTTTTTAATATTAGATTTGTGCTGTACTATATTGTCGTTGTGTTGTGAGCCACCCTGAGTCTTCGGAGAGGGGCGGTATACAAATCTTATAAATAATAATAATAATAATAATAATAATAATTATTATTATTATCAGAGAGGACATCATGTCTTTGAGCCACTTTCTAACTGCCTCTTGGCTTGAGGTGGGAAAGTTACTAAGTATTTAGAAGCTACAAAAGGAGTCTGCTCTTCTGTAGCATTTCACAACTGTCCACCAGTCCCATTCCCAGAGCCAGCTAATTCTCTGATGGAACCAGTATCTGCCTCTCTAGTGCCTTTGTTGTGGTCCACCATATCAGCCAATCCATTTGCATGTAGCAGCGTCAGTATTTCACGCCAGTAAAACTAGCACACTTCCAGAGGAAAGGGAAAGGAAATTGCTGGCATGGTTGCCAAATAAAAGGAGTTTTTATGCATATGCTCTGGGAATGTGTTGAAGTTCAAAAATTTTGGAAGGAAGTACAGAATGAAATAAATAATATGCTAAACATTAATTGGATAATTACGAAAAAATTAGCAATATTAGTTAAATATGGGGAATTACGAGAATTTAAAGAAATCAAAACAGCAGCTTTGGAAAGCGCTCAAGCAGTAGTGGTATTAGGGTGGAAGGATAGCAATAAATGGACAATCCAGAATTGGTACTGGTACATGGTGGACCACACCCACTTCGAAATTATGGAAATAAGATTAAATAACTTTGATGAAAATAAATTGGAGAAGCTGATGGCACGATGGAATAAGGTGAAAAATTATATCTTAAGTAGAATTTATGACGACAATGTGAAAAATAAATTCCAATCACTTTTTGTATGTAAAGAAATGTAAACCGGAGCTAAGGAAGAAATTGAAATTTATTGCAAAAAATTTAACCCCCTAAATGGCGGTGGGGTTTTATTGGTGTTGGGCACGTTTTCTTTTAAGTATTTTTTTGTGGTTGTAATAAAATTTAATTAAAAAATTTAATTTTTAAAAAAAAGCCTCTCTGGCTGCTTAAATCTAAATACGGTGACACAGTCGGCAGCACTCAAAAATTCAATGCCGCTCTAGGAGAAAGAACTGAGCTCTTCACCCTATGGTTTACTCCACTGGTTTGGGGCATGTCGGTTTGCTTTACTTACAAAACCATCATCTAATAATGTGTGTACTGAGTTGCCTGACGTTCTAGGCTTCAACATGGTTGGTGAATTCGTGAGTGTGCTGTGGGGATGGAGGGTGGAGCACATGCCTACATCATGCGGATGAGCAAATCTGCTTCCAATTCTGCCTTTGGAGGCAGGAAGCAAAGCCTTCTGCGTGTCTTAGTCTTCTTCCTGGACAGCAGGGCTTCTTTGCCCCCTGGAAGTTTGCTCAAGAAGACAAAGGTGTTCTGTCTGGGTTCCCCCAGACGTCAACACCAACTAAAAAGAGTATCCAGACACGCTGGTAAAAAGCAAAGTCATTTTATATCCTTGAAAACAAACACAGATAACAAAAACTGTTCTTACAAACTGGAATGCTATGAAGCTTCACAGAAAAGTCATGACGGCCAGACAATACAACAGGCTTCTTGCTGGCACACACACCACTGTAGATAATAAAACCCACGCCTCTCCCAAGTTTTCAGCCTTCGAGGCCACAAGCCAGAATCAGAGACGCCAAGGATCGAAGCAAGGTCACAGGACTCCCAAAAGATAACTCTCCACAATACAGGAAGGGCGGGCCTGCCTTTTCAACCTTTCTGAGGAGAACCACACCCAAACCCAGCTGTTGCCTATTAGGGATGGCAAAACCTGGCTAATTGTCCCCTTCTTTGTGCTGCCCTTCTCTGCCTCATATCTATGATGGCTTGTGCGTTCTCATCTAATGACTCCAGGCTACTCGCTGGGGAGAGCTCCCCCCCGGGGGTCTCAGGCTGTTCTCCCTCCTCCTTGTCCTGACATTCCTCTTCCCCATCTGCCTGGTCCTCCTCCTCCACCTGTTCCTCGTCCTCCCCCTCTGAGCCTGGAGCCGGCAGAGTTCCAGCCGTTCCCTGAGGAGCCTCAGACTGAATCACAACAAAAGGAAAGCCCCTTTTCTCACCTTGATTCTGCCCAGTTTCTTCTGGATTTTATCTGAAACTTGATCTGCCCAATATTTCTCCCTTAGGAAGTCCCAAAACATTCGCCCGAGCATTGCATTGACCCAAACTGTGGCTGGGTTGTTGGGGATCAGATTTTCATCCCCAGGGAGCTGAAAAGAACAAAAGGGAAATAGATCACTCATCTTGCTGGATTATTATGGCCACGTGCACTGGCAAGATTTAAACATCATTTAAAGTTCTCACTAAGTAAATCAGGAGAACTGGCGAAAATAAGTGGGGGCATTTTAAAGGCTGGGAAGTACATCATACATAAAATCAAGAGAGGAATTTCTCTTCTTAATATTTATGACTTCCCCTTTTGCAAATGGCCTTGAGATTAGGCGGTATTTTATTTTGTTGGAAAGATGGTATGTTTACTTTATGGGTTTGAAAGTTGGCATTCAAATTATTTCAGCAAACTCTGAATACTTGGGAATGGTACCATCGGCTTTAAGTTTTCAACAAATTGAATGTCACACACTTTACCATAAACTCAGTGCAGTCTCTCTCTCTCTCTCTTATCAAAAATTAGGAGATTTTAAAATTTATTTTGTAAGACGGAAGATCTGAGAACATAAAATGGGGAGTTTTGGAGGAGCAATTTTGGCTGGAAGAGAGAATAAACTACTTCTAAATAGCAAAGAATAATAGGTATCTTACAAAATGTCCAAAATAAATTCTGAATAATCAAACCTCATTGATCACAGTAGACCATTGTTGTTGTTCAATTTTTTTAAAAGGAGCTTTGAAAAACAATTCCTAATCTTTAAATTGCATTTGATACATTTTTAAAAAAAATACTGCGTTTAACTTGTTCAATTTTATATAAAGATAATAATCCTTGTTTAACAACTGGCTCGTTCGGTGACGGTTTGCAGTTACAACAGTAGTGAAAAAGTAACTTTGCAACCAATCTTTTATAAGATCAAACATGCAGTTGCAGCTTCATTCACTAACCGCTTTTCCTGCGATTTCCACAAGATTCGCTCACCTTTCTGGGCCCAGGGCTGTCTGCTACATTGGAGCAGGACTTTGGGTCGGAGTCAGTCACTGACGGAATGATTTGGGACATATACACATTGTAATCCAATAAGAGTTTCTCTCGGCTATCGATGCTCAGCTCCTGGGGCTTCGTGGCAGGGAGCGCGTCTTCGGTGCTGCTGCTGCCGTGATCAGGGATCTCTTTTCCGGCAGGAATCGACTGGATGATACCTGAGCAAGAGAAGGAAGGACCATTATAACAGTTAGATGACAGGACTGGTCCGGACTGGGAGTGCAGCAATATCAACGTCATGAATTTTGGGGCTGCTTGAGGAAATAACAGGAGTGGTTGCTGATAACCAGAATTTGCTGTCTTTAACAGGAGCTTTTATTGGTAAAGGTTTTGCTTTTAATGAAAATCACTCCAATCAGGTTCAGGATTCCAGAGAATACTACAAACAACACAAAAAGCCCCAAACAAATGTATCATCAAACCAAGCAACCCATATTTCCCACCTGAGGCACAAAAGAGAGACTCAAATCATCACATTTAGGCCACATTATGCAAAAGACAACCCCACAGCAAGACCAATGGATTCAGTTATAGTGATGATGGAAGATCTGAAAGACCAGATTAAGCACAGAGAATCACAGGAAAAAAACCCACCACTTGTGGTTGTAGACTCATTGGTGCCATCAGGCTTGGGGCCATTAGATCCTAGCCCCCTGGCCGATGAATGAAAGGTACCTCTGCTTGTTTGAATGGGAATGGTTGGTTTTTAAAACGAGTTTTAGGCTAGCTAGTTTTAAATTTAATTGGATTTAAGATATTTTGTATTGGGGCATATAAATCCAACAAATAAATAATAAGTGAGAGACCCCTCAGTAGGTTCTAATCCAGCTCGGTCCTCAGTGGTCCTTTTACTTCCTCACCCCACCCCACCCAATTTTACGCTTGTTAACTGAAGAAGCAGCTGCTGGGCTCAAGTGAGACGATGTAAAAGTTTGCAGCCCCTGGGGAGGGAGTCAAAGAAAGCCAAGAGCCCCCACACTCTTTTTTTAATGCACAGCTTTTTTTATTCCCCCCCCCCCCCACCTGTGGATGCTCTAGCACAGTGTTTCCCAACCTTGGCAACTTGAAGATGTTTGGACTTCAACTCCCAGAATTCCCCAGCCAGCATTTGCTGGCTGGGGAATTCTGGGAGTTGAAGTCCAAACATCTTCAAGTTGCCAAGGTTGGGAAACACTGCTCTAGCAGTGCAGCCTGACCCTTAGGATGCCCCCCCCCGGGCCTAGGACAGAGGGGGCAACAAAGACATGGATTGGGTCAAGACGAAAACAGAGGCCATTCAATTGAATTAAACAAAACATCCCAGGATTTCCTCATTCTGTTCCTGCAAATGAAGAGGCCAGCTATTCAAGGACCCCGTGAGTTGGACCCATGGTTCCCAGCCTTTACCTGAGAGGAGTTCGCCTTGGCTGGTGTGGGGCAGTTCATGGGGTTCCGCTTGGCAGGCCCTTCGGAGATATTGATACCACTCCTCCTTATCCCTGCCCGTTCTGCCAAAAAGATAAAGTATCTGTTCTGGGGCTTCAGCTGCGCTTTGCCCTGATGCTTTTGTCTCCTTCGGCTTCTCCTCTCCTGGAGAGTCCACGCCTGGGCCTTCGGTCTTCAGAGCCGCTTCTCCGGGGAAAAGGAGGCATATGGGGTATTTTTTGTTCCACATCCTCTTGCGAGCCAGCCCAGGTGGGGAGAGGAAGACCTGGAAAACAAAAGGCAATTTAAAAACACAAGAGAATCCAGCCACCTTCTCCATGAAAAAGCAGCAATAACAGCAACCTTTTCACAACTCAAATTTATTTATTTATTTATTTATTTATTCATTCATTCATTCATTCATTCATTCATTCAATTTTTATGCCGCCCTTCTCCTTAGACTCAGGGCGGCTTACAACATGTTTGTTTGTTTATTTATTTATTCATTTATTCATTTATTCATTCATTCATTCATTCATTCATTCATTCATTCATTCATTCGTCCAATACACAAATACATAGGAAGAAAAATAGACATGTGGTAATATATATAAGGATAAAAGTGAACTTAGAGGAGAGGATATATGAAAGGAAGAGAATATATATGATAGGTGAAAGAAAGGAAAGACAATTGGACAGGGGATGAAAGGCACACCAGTGCACTTATGTACGCCCCTTCGAGCAATAGCACTTTTTAACAGAGCCAGCCTATTGCCCCCACAATCCGGGTCCTCATTTTACCCACCTCGGAAGGATGGAAGGCTGAGTCAACCTTGAGCCGGTGATGAGATTTGAACTGCTGACCGTCAGATCTACTTCTCAAGGAGTCCTCCAGGAATCTTTGAAACTTTGGGGTTTGAATCCCCTGAGACCTTGCTGTAGAAGGCCCAAATCCTGTGATCCCACGGCAAGAATGATTAGCCTAAGACCTCTCCCATAAAGTCTCCCAAATCTCACAAGAATGGGTCACTCAATGAGTTCTGAGCCATTTCAATGTTAACTTCCTTCTGAAAGTGTTTTGTGGGGCAGGAGCTGCCTGATCATCCTATTTTATAAGTAATAAACTAAAAATATCTTTGAGAAGTTAGTACGGCAGCTAGGAAACTAAACTAAAATTTGAATCAGTACAGCAGGAAGAGGAGGACTTTATTTATTTATTTATTTATTTATTATTTAATTAGATTTCTATGCCGCCTTTCTCAACTGACTCAGGGCAGCTTACAACAAAATAAATACAAATACAACATGCATGAGAAATCTAATGTTAAAAATACTAAAAATTATAAAAAACCCATTAATCCTAAAAAACACAACCATCCACATTCATTCCGCTGGATCTAGTCATTCATAACATAGGACGGAGTTGATTCTTAACACTCAGAGCCCCCACAGGCCTGCCGGCAAAGATGGCTCTTCAGGGCCTTGTGAAAGGCCAGAACAAATCTATGGAGGGAGTTGGTTCCAAAAGGCCGGGGCCACCACAGAGAAGGCTTTTCCCTTAGGCCCCGCCAGATGACATTGTCTGGCTGACGGTACCTGGAGTAGGACGACCCTGTGGGACCTGACTGACTGCTGAGATACTTGAATCCCTTCTGGATCACGATAGAAGAAAAGCTTCATTTGCAGAAAGGGAGAACTTCCTGTGGGGGTCTCTAAAACGTCCAATTTATCTATGGGGCACCTCTTAGGCCGAGCCATACCTGCAGCTGGAGGAATGAAAGGCTGAAAGCTCTCCTGGCCTCTCCACCAGATTTAATATACGTACTTACTACACATATGTCTACACCAGTGTTTTTCAACCAGTGTGCCGTGAAGCTCAGAGAGAGAGAGAAAGAAAGAGAAAGAAAGCAAGAGAGAGAGAGAAAGAAAGCAAGAGAGAGAAAGAGCGAGAGAGAGAGAAAGAGAACAAGAGAGAGAGAAAGAAAGCAAGAGAGAGAGAAAGAGAACAAGAGAAAGAAAGCAAGAGAGAGAGAGAAAGAGAGGGAGGGAAGGAGAGAGAGAAAAAGACATAGAGGGAGGTAGGGAGGGAGAGAGAAAGAGAGCAAAAAAGAGAGGAAGGAAGGAAGAGAAAGAAAGAGGGATGGAGAGAGAGAAAGAAAGAAAAAGGAAGGAAGGGAGAGAAAGAAGGAGAGAGAAATAGAGCGAAAGGGAGGAAGAGAGAGAATTTTTTTGTCCAAACTTTTCATAAATGTAAAAAATGTGCCGCGGCTCAAAAAAGGTTAAAAATCACTGGTCTACACCATTCCATCAGATACGTTGTCGAGGAAGAATACCTTGGCTCCACTCATCTCATAAAGTCGGTGGGTCACAAAAGCCACCTCAAAGTTTTCTTCCCCAAAGGTGGCTCGCCGGGGGATGCTGCTTTGGGGATAAGATAACGTCAGGTTGGAGTTTTCCAAGGTCACAAATACGGAATGAGTCAGAGAAGGATGATAAGTCTCAGGGTCATAAAAATGCATTTCGTTCATCCATCCCTGGAAAAGAAGAATTCATTTTAGTCGGTGAATGTTCCAAAAGAAGAGTAAAAACCTATCTGTCTCTATCCTGCTTGATATTATTCATTGACCTGCATTTGTTGGAATAAAGAAGGAGCTCTCATATCCACTTTCTTTAGAAATTTATTTATTTTATTATTTATTTATTTATTCAATTTTTATGCCGCCCTTCTCCTTAGACTCAGGGCGGCTTACAACATATTAGCAATAGCACTTTTTTAACAGAGCTAGGCTATTGCCCCCACAATCCAGGTCCTCATACCAAGGAGGGAAAACCTCTTTCTGACAACTGCAGAAACCAGGTGTGTACAGCAGTGTTTCCCAACTTTGGCACTGTACACCAGTGTTTCCCAACCTTGGCAACTTGGCAACCAGTGTTCCCCAACCTTGGCATTGTACACCAGTGTTTCCCAACCTTGGCAACTTGAAGATATCTGGACTTCAACTCCCAGAAGTCCCCAGCCAGCATTCGCTGGCTGGGGAATTCTGGGAGTTGAAGTCCAAATATCTTCAAGTTGCCAAGGTTGGGAAACACTGGTGTACAGTACACTCCTGCCCTACTGATGAAAGGAGGCATTGTAGTGTGTACGGCTCTGTGTACAAAGCTACCACACGGTTGTCCACCTCAACATTAAAGTAACTGCCGCATGAAAAAAAGTCCCAGAGAAATTTGCCTGCATTTTTTGCTAACAGTATAATGAATCGGCTTCCTACGTTTTGGTCTGAATGTCTTGACTCGCATCCCTTCCTTGTCTCTCCATCTCCTTGCATCTACTTTAGTTATCCACATTTCCCAACCTGACACCTTCTTTAGGGTTTAATGAAGGTACCCTCAAATTATTGCAATCACTTGGGTAGTTTTTCATGGCCAGTCTCAAGGCTTGGAAGTGCTAGAAGGCTACACACTGTTCAAATGAAAAGGACCAATTCAAAAAAAAAAGGGGTGGGTGGGGAGGTAAATTGCATTGTATGTAAAGAATTACTGTATTTTTCACACTGTAAGATGGACCGGACCATAAGACGTGCATTAGCTTTAAAGGAGAAAAACAAGGAAAAAAAATTCTGCCTCTGCTTCCCAGCATCTATCCGGTATTCATCTGGCCAGCGTCCTTGCAGCACAGGGCAAACAGCCTGGCCAGCTTCAGTTCCTTCTTGCAGGTCCAGCATGCGGCTCCTCAGTGCTCGACTCCATTGCAGCCACCACTGGTCAACTGAGCTGAGCTGCTGCCATCGCTGGGAAATACCGGACTCTCCACTGCCGAGCAGCTGATTGGTGGTTGGAGTTTGGTCCCCTGAAACACCACCAATGAGCTGTCTTAGGTGGGAGGGGATTGCCACCATTGCCATCGTTTGCCACCAATGCTTGCCTCCACTGTTTGCTGCTGTTGCTGTTCGCCGCCTATCGCTGCTGTTTGCTGCCGCTCCCCGTCACCATCGCCTATGGTCAACGAAGGCTCCATCATTCTCAAGTGGCAGCAAATGCCGAGGGCAGTGACTGGCCGCAATCCCCGCCACCTACAATAGTTGATCGGTGGTATTCCGGGAGGCCAATTCAATTGCTCATCAGTTGCTTGGTAGTGAAGAGTGAGTTGTACCGGACTGCTAAACCCTGCTAAACTGAAACTGAAACTAGCTGCAAGGAGGCAAATTGCTGAGAGAGACATGCAGATTTTTATTTTCTGCTGAACTGGATGTAAGGATGTCAATAGAATGTCTGTAGAATGTTCAAATTATTACTTAGTTTTTTAAAGACTGCTTTATTATTGCTCTAGACCAGTGTTTCCCAACCTTGGCAACTTGAAGATATTTGGACTTCAAGTCCCAGAATTCTGGGAGTTGAAGTCCAGATATCTTCAAGTTGCCAAGGTTGGGAAACACTGTTCTAGACAACTTAACAAACTGAAGAAGTTTTTAAAATCAATGCTTGATCTGAAGGGGCCCAGTGCTATTTTGCAACCACAACCTACCTTGAGCACGCGGTGGTCCCAGGGCTGCTGAGGCGCCACCTGCGAGGGCGGCATGGCCAGAAGAGGGGGCCACTTCTGTGGGGACCGGGCACGCGTTGGCACCAGCAGCGAAATGACCAGGAGGCCCAGGAGGAAGCCGCAGGCTAAGCCAAGGCAGAGGCCAGAGACATAAGGAGGCAGTGGGAGGACCAGGTAATTGTAGGCCAAGAGGGCAATCCAAGTGAGGACTTTGCATGGCACGGGGCTACAGCACTTGGGGGGCGGGGGAGCCTGCCTTTCCCCTGTGGCCTTGCCTTCTTTCCCAGCCGTCTCGTCTTCCTCCTCCTGGTGGGCATCCTCACAGGACCCCTCCTCTTCGAGCTGGCCCAGGGGAGAGGGGTCCCACTCCCGCTCTCCCGTTGCCCCTCTCCCCGATGAGATGGTCTCCCTCCAATCGGTCTCAGGGAAGGGATGCTCCAAATTGCTCTCCAGGATGGGAGACCCCTTGAAGTGATGGGAAAGGAAATCAGCCCCTTGCTGGTGCCCGGAGAGGGGCAACCGAAGCTTGGGGGACACGTTGTTCTCGTCCCCGATGATTTTGCTGAGCCTGCTGAGGGGCTCCTGCATGGCTTCCGAAAACCTCCGTTTGGTGTCCTCAAACTTGGCCTCCTGAGCCTTGAAGAAGCTGCCCTTGCTCTCGGAAGGAGAGTCACTGGGAGAGGAGGGGGCCGTCCTGGAATCGCCATTTTTGTTCCTGGGCTGGGTGATTTGTCGCCAGAGGTGAACGTTGAGCTTCGAGTCGGATTTGGAGAGCGTCACCTCGGGCTCCAGGCGGGAAATTTCAGTGGAGATGGATTTGACCAGGCTCAGCAAAGGCTGGTGGGGCTTGAGCGAGGCGCCTTCCCGAGGCTCGATTTCAATCGAGGGGGACTTCACTAGACTGATGGAGGGTTTGGGGCTGTGGGAGTTTTCCAGGCCAGCTGATCTCCGAGATGCCGAGTGAGTTGGAGAAAGGGAGTGAGAAAGGGGGAGTGCAGGAGAGAAGTCCGATTCAAGGGGAAATGGGGGAGAGGAGGACAATCCACAGAAGGGGGCTGCTTTGCGGTCAGCTTCCTTAAAGGAAAAACCGTTGGCTGAGTCTGAAGCGGGAGCCTCCTCCTCCTCCTCCTCCTCTAAGGCAAAGATCAGCTCGTTTCCAGATGCGTCTCTCCACCCGACGTCTGTTCCAGGCTCAGCAGCTGAGCGATGGCTGAGCCTTTGGGAAGGGGGGGCTGTCTCTTCCCAGGGAAGGCAAGAAACATTTGCTGTGGAAGGACCGGATGGCATCCGAGGCTGGTCGGTCATCTTCCACATCCTCCCCGGGGCTGAGCCTGTGGAACAGGAACATAAGAACATAAGAAGGCCAATAATCAGGCCAAAACCCATCAAGTCCAGCATTCTGTGTCACACAGTGGCCAACCAATTGTCCATGGGGATCTTGAGCCGAAAGAGAAGGCAAAACCCTCCCTTTCCTTTGACCCCCAACAAATGGTATTCAAGGGAATCCTGCCTGCCTTAACCAACATAGAGGGATAGACACTTGGACATCCATTTAAATAACCACTGACACACTTGGCATCCATGAATCTGTCTAATCCTGCCTTGAAGCTATCTAGGCTGACAGCTGTCACGACCTCTTCTGGAAGTGAATTCCATAAACCAAGGACCCTCTGGTTGAAGAAATATTTCCCTTGATTTGTCCTCACTTTCTTACCTGTGAGCTTTAGGGAGGGCCCCCTCGTCCTAGTATTGTGTGATAGAGAAAAGAATTTTTCCCTATCCACCTTTTCTATCCTATGCATGATTTTATATGATTTTTTTAAACTCTGTTTTTCAAGGCTGAAGAGACCAAGGCGTTGCAACTTGGTTTCATGAGGGAGGGTCTCCATTTCCTTGATCATACGTTGCCCTTTTTTGCACCTTTTCCAGTTCCATTATATCCTTCTTGAGGTGAGGTGACCAGAACTGTACACAGGACTCCAAGTATGGTCTCACCATTGGAAGAGACACAGAGGCTGAGAAACCTTCAACCCCAACCTCAAATCCTTTCAAAGCAGCCATTTATCCTGTTCGTGTTTTCCCCCACTTCTTTCTCTCAGTCTCTTTCCCCATCTCTTTCTTTCTCTTCCCCCCTCTTTCCCTCCCTTGCTGAAAGGAGCCAGCTGCTGGAGCCATTCCATAAGGCAGTGTTTCCCAACCTTGGCAACTTGAAGATATCTGGACTTCAAGTCCCAGAATTCCCCAGCCAGCATTCGCTGGCTGGGGAATTCTGGGAGTTGAAGTCCAAATATCTTCAAGTTGCCAAGGTTGGGAAACACTGCCATAAGGAACCCTGAAAAGTCCCTACGCTTCAAGCTGATCGGATCCACAGATCAAGGGTTCATTTGGAAAGGGGGCTAAGGTCCAGCAACAAAACTAGAGGGGGCGGGGGGAGCCCCAAGTGGCAGGAGACGAGGGACAGCTCCTTGGTGGGGGGGCAGGAAAGGGGAGAAGGAAGGGGAAAGGAAAGCAAAGAAGGGAAGGTGTGTGTGCTACATCTACCTGATAACACTAAGTGGGGATGCTGACACTTTGGATGAGCGTTAACCTTAGGAGGCCGTAGGCAGTAAGTAGAAAGAGGAAATGAAGATCAGGCACAGGCAAGAAAAAACCACGCACGCAGATATAGAATAAGGAGAATGTGGCTCCACAGGGACAACTGGGAGTAGGATCCAGGTGTCGTAGTGGATCAGAACTCAGTACAGTAATCCCTTGCTACTTCGCAGTTCATCTTTCGCGGATTCGCTACTTCACGGGTTTTCAAAGGGGGCTTAAATCCATTGAAAATTTGAAATCTATTACAAATTCATAAAATTCTTCTACAGGGCTACTGTACTCTATTAAAGAAACTGGTAGGATATCACATGTAGTTCCAGCTGAGAAACATTATAGAATAATTGTTTAATGCAAAGGGTAGGTTTTAAAAGTCCAAATACTTGTTAAACACATAAAAAAATATCTTTCCTCTACTTCACCAAAATTCGTTTTTCACGGGTGGTCTTGGAACGCATCCCCCGCGATAAACGAGGGATCACTGCTCTGACTTTTATTCTATTTGGAACAAAGTTTATATATGGATAGATAAGAATAAAGTTCAATATAAGGTTATGAAAACTGTATGAATATAATCCAAAGTTACTGATATTTTTAGCTGTTGATATTGTTTGTTGGGTTTTTTTCTTTTTTCATCAATTTAATTTTAAGTGTATTAGAATGTGTAAACAAAATTCTTCTTTTCAATTAGAATATTATTTTGACTTAAAGATTTAAGATTTTATCCTTTTTATCTGTATTAAAAATTGACTTCTAGAAAAGAGGGGTAATTGTAACCCCTACTATGTGTTTAAATATTTGTAAGTTTGTATGTCTTTTTATTGAAAATTAATAAAGTTTATATTTTAAAAAAAGTAAATATTTGTTAAGTATAAGAAGTTTCCAACCTTTTAGTCTTTCACAATGTAAGACCACACAAGGTCACTGTCAAGATGATGTACCAGCAAGCCCATCCTCCCCTGCCTGCCACTGCAGCCTCCTGCAGCTCTCCCTCCCTCTACCCCCCCCCCCCCTCTTTTTCTTCATAGGGCAAAAAATCAGATGCAGGGAAAGATGTAGATTTTGCAGGTTTACTGAACAAATGTTTCTCCAGTTTTTGCCCTTAGTCCTGTGCTGGCTTCTTTGCAGCTTGGATGCAACAGTCCACTGCAGCATTTTAGTGGCAGATGATAGACAGGTGAGAGCCAAGAATGAGATGGGCAGCTCTGCCATGCTGAATTCAGCATTATTATGCCTGACAACACCCAATACATTGCCAACTGAACGAAAGGGACTCTTTTAAAAAATCAGACGCAACACCTGAGCTGCATATAGCCCTAAAACTCTGACCTTAAGGAACCTCCAAAAGGTATCATCAAATTGTACATGGGATGGGGAATTGCTAAATAAAAGACTGAAGGTATTAATTATGTTTTATTTTAATTATATGTAAAATGGCAATAGCTAAGCAGCCCACTCTGAGCTCTGATGTCAGTTTGGCCTCGTTGATATTTAGATGGGAGACCACCAGGGAATCCCAGCTTCCTAAGTGCTAAGTTTAAAAAAAAACAACAACCCCACAGATGAAAGCAATGACACCCCCAGCCATATATGGAACATTTCTGTTTTGGAAGCCTCGTCAATCTAAATGACTATAACAGTATTAGCAATCCCTATTGCACAGAAAACCACATGGCTTGGAATCAAAAGAAATGAGAAGTCATTTTGTCCTGAAGAAGAAGATAAGGAGTTGAAACCTTGTAAACAAATTTGAATATTGCAATAAACAAAAGCAAGACTTTATATGTACATCCAAGTTAAGTTTTGTTTTGCTGTGGGCACGTTGGCCCCCATTCAAGGGCCGAGGGTCTTGGGGAAGGAGGGAGGGGAGCTGCCTGAAGGGGCAGAGCTCTGAGTCCCAATCCCGCCTGCCATCTCGGTCAGAGGGGCCTCTCCTTACTAGCAGAGGCTCCTCCTTGGACTGGAATAAGTTGGGCCGCCCTGGTTCAAACTGGTGAAGGAAGGCGGGAAAGCTCCACTAACCTCCATTC
Source organism: Erythrolamprus reginae (assembly GCF_031021105.1). Classification (NCBI taxonomy): domain Eukaryota; kingdom Metazoa; phylum Chordata; class Lepidosauria; order Squamata; family Dipsadidae; genus Erythrolamprus; species Erythrolamprus reginae. Next base: position 42,032,375 of record NC_091958.1, on the reverse strand, counting down.
CCTGCCCCACCCGAATTAGGGTGAAGGCAGGACCATGGGTGGGTCCCATCCTTCCCATCGTTTATTTTATTTATTTATTTATTTTGTCCAATGCACAATAATACGTAATGAAGGTTACATATAGTAGAGAAGATAAGGAGATATTGATTGATTGATTGATTTTGTCCAAAACACAATGAGGGTTTTAGTGGGTAAACACATAGTAAAATACATGATGAAGGTTATAGAGGATACACTCATAGTAAAATATATCTAAGAAAAAATAGAAGAGAAGATATAGGAATAGAACGTATCAGTGAAAGAGAGATATAGGAATAGAAGAAAGGTATAGGAGATATAGGAGAGCAATAGGACAGGGGACGGAAGGCACTCTAGTGCACTTGTACTTGCCCCTTACTGACCTCTTAAGAATCTGGATAGGTCAACCGTGGATAATCCAAGGGTAAAGTGTTGGGGGTTAGGGGATGATACTACAGAGTCCGGTCATGAGTTCCACGGTTCAACAACTCTATTACTAAAGTCGTATTTTTTACAGTCAAGTTTGGAGCGGTTAATATTAAGCTTGAATCTGTTGTGTGCTCTTGTGTTGTTGTGGTTGAAGCTGAAGTAGTCTTTGACAGGCAGGACATTGCAGCATATGATCTTGTGGGCAAAACTTAGATCATGTTTGAGGCGTCAACTCCCCTAGGTTGGGTGGGCAGGGGCCTCTTTCTTTCCCCAGAGCCTTCTCCCTTCTGGGAGTGTGTGTGTAAATTTGGTGTGTGTGCAAAGAAGGCCCTGCACCTGCCCTCTCCTGAAGGGACTCTGCCCTTCCAGGCGCACCAGGTAAACTGGGGGGGGGGAGGATGACAGCCACTCCCCACCTCAGGAGAAGGAGGGAGGGGCCAAGTCTGAGACCCCCTCTGGGGCAAAACCATCCAGGCTTCTGAAAGGGGGGGGGGTTTAAAGCCCCCTTTTCTTTTTTTTTCAGGATCCCCAGCTGGCCCTTTCATGGAGGGAGCCTCGCATTCCCTTCCCTCAGTACAGAGGGATATGAAGGAAAAGCCAGTGATATTCAAAGAAATGTGTCCTTGTGTGGGATACTTGTGGCCTTCTCTCTCTCTCACACACACAAGCACAGCTTTTTTCTGCTTATGAACCCTCCCCTTTTTCTACCCTTTGCAGCAGCTCTTTTACCATACAAATCTAAATAATAATAATAATAATAATAATAATAATAATAATAATAATGCACCTGTGTGCCCCCCCCCCCCTTTCCAATGTTCGCCAAACTCACCCGCCTTCTGCGGCCTCCCAGGGGCTCTCCGGGGCGGCCCCACTGCGGGCTCTCCTTCACGGAGCCCGGCAGCTGCGGGCTGCCGGCTTCCCTCCCCGCTGGACGGCTAAGGCTGCGGGTGCCTCGGCCGCGTCCGAGTGGAGCTTCCGGCACCCACGTGCCGCCTCCGCCCTCCCCTCCCCTCCCGCGCTGCAGCCCGGCTCTCCCACCAGGCTGAGGGGGGTGCCCCGGGGTGGCCTCGGAGGGTCTGCCGCTGCCGCCCAGGCCCTTCTGCGGGGGAGGCCTCCGGGAAGGGCCCCGCGACGCCGGCAGCCTCCCGGAGGAGGGGGAGGAGAAGCCCCTCAGAAAGCGGCCCCGCCCCTGCGGGGGTCCTGCGGGCATCCCAATGAACAGCCGCCGGGCTCTCCTGGCGCCCGTTGGCCCCTCCCGTCATGGGGGCTCACAGAGGGCAGCCCCCCCTCACTCCAAGTGCTCCTCTCACCCCCGCACTCCAGCCCCCCCAAGAAGCCCATCGGTGCGGACACAGGAGCCCCGCCCATCCCGAGAGGAGGGCCGCCTCCCCCCCGTAGCTAAGCAACGGAGGCCGCGCTGCTACCACCCAAACGCCTCGGCAGGCCTTCCCTGTGGGGGCTCCGTAGTCTCAGAAGCGGATCTCCCCCGCCTGCAGTGCCTGCTCCGTCCCTACGAACGCCCAGGCCGCCCCTTCCCTTCCCGCGACCGGCTTCAGGAGGCCCGGGGCTCCACCGCCTTCTGCGGCGCCTTGCAGCCCCCGGGAGCCCTCCCTTGCAAACACCCCCCCCCCCCAAAGGCTGGGAGTCCCTTTGCTTCAGAGCCCCAATGCCTGAATGGGGAGGAGGGTTCCATCCTCGGGGTTTGGGGCAACCGTCCAAGGCCGGGAGAGTGGGAAGAGAATCTCTTAGTTGCATTTGCACGACAGATTTGCCTCCTTTTCTGGTGTGCAGGTAGTGAAGGGCTCCCCACATTTTTACTACCACACTGTTGGCGTAACACCTCTCGGTGCAAATTGGGGGCTCTGGGGTGTAACTCCATTTTCACTACCCCACTGCGCCCCCGTCCAGGCAGCACCCCCCACCCCCGTGTGCAAGTAACCTAATAATATACTAATGCACTAAGCTCCCCAAAGCCTTGCCCTGCCTAGCAGCTTAGCGCGTTACATAAAGGAAAGCCTGTTGTGCTAAAGGCTAAATCTTCACTCAGCTGCGGGGGGGGGGGGGGAGGCGAGAGTGCCACTGTGTCATTGAAGCTTTGCCTGGTTGCCGTTTTCACTGCCATCAGGATGCCTTCACTTCTCCTCTTGGGATTCTGCTGCTTAGTATGCGAGTGGGACTCCCTCAGTGACCCACATGAGGAGTTGCCCTCGTGTTGTGCAAGGGACTGAGGCCCTGGCCGCTCTTCCGGGCCCTGAGGAGATTTTATTCTGTCTGGGGAATTCTGGGAGTTGAAGTCCAAATATCTCCAAGTTGCCAAGGTTGGGCAATTATTATAGCAGAGACATATTCTTTTGTCATGTTTCAATAACATCTCAGAAATAGAAGAAATATTTTGGTCTGCAAGATTTAATTTTAATTGTTTTCAACAAACTTTCTAGTATCCTCAAGACAAATGCTTGAAGATTCCTCCTAGGTGGAATATATTAATGTTTTGAGCTAGGAGGGTTACTCTTTCAGTCAAATGTGGGAGCTTTGCAAGGTCAACTCCAGGGGGAGTTGATTCCAGAGGGCAGGGGCTGCCACAGAGAAGGCTCTTCCCCTGGGTCCCGCCAGAGGACAGTTTTGTCGACGGGACCCGGAGGCCAACTCTGTGGGACCTAATCGGTCGCTGGGATTTGTGCGGCAGAAGGTAGTCCCGGTCATAGGATACGAGTTCTTATGCTCATTATTATGTCCCAGCAGCAATGAATCTTGACACGGCTGATGTTTTGGGCCAGTGATTATATTGTTTCTCAAAGGCTTTTTGAATAGAGGCTTATTCAAATAAAATCCCAGAATCCTTAATAAGAATGGCACACTTGGTCCATGGCACACTAATAGAGGCTCCCTTCCTTAGGACAGTTGTCCTTCAGGAAACCAGAACAGGCTCTTTCGTCCCAGAAATGCTGATCTTCAGCCTAGAGAGCAAAGCTTGAGGGAGGGCTGAGGATCGTGGATCAAGATATGCAAACGGAGGGTGACAGTAGCTCCTGTCTTACAATAGCTGCTGCATAGTAGTTGCTCTACCTTGTACAGTCCCGGACCATTTCAGGACTATCTGCATACAGGATTTCCCCTCCTGCCATGAATGGATCTGTTGCCCCTCAGGATGTGAACTAAGGGATCTTTGATGAAGGTGGGATTGTTCACATGCCAAAATCAAATCTGTCTTATATTTGTTACAACTTCTACTGAATAGAACAGGATTCTTTATTGGCCGAGTGTGAATAAACTCTGGGGAATAAAAGCTCCGTGAGTGGAGAGTCGCCTTCTCTCTACTGAAGGAGGCCGAAGGGCAGGCGGCGGGTGGGGAGCCCCCGGAGGGTGGTAGCCATGGGGAGAGCCGTGCCGCGCCCGGCAGCAGCGCAACGGAGGAGTCGCTTTCCCGGCCGCCGGCGGCCTTCCCCTCTGGGGCCAAGCGGCGCTGCCCGCAACCCGGCCCTTCTCCGCTCTGGGGAAAACGGCGCTGCGGAGCGGGAGGGAGGGTTGTAGGCGGTCACGACAGAGAGGCGGTCTCTCTTGGGCAACTCCAAGCACGCGGCTCTCCCGAGCCCGGCCCGCCTCAGGCCCAGCCCAGAAACCGCCTCAGCCAGGGAGGCCATGCCTGCGCAGCAGCGCCCCCCGCAAGCCGCGGGCACGGGGCGGGCTCAGGACAGGAGGCGGGTGAAGCAGGGCGGCTCTTCCTTCCCTGGGGCGGCAGACGGGGGTACGGAGCGAACGGGGGCAGCAGCAGCGATGGCCTTCTGCCGGTTCTTCGGCGGGGAGATCTATCATAGCCACTTCGAGGCCGGTAAGGCGGGAGGGCGGCGGGGAGAGGGCGCTCTACGGCCCCAGGCAGGCCCGCGCTGACACCCCCCTCCCATGCAGGCGCTCAGCTCCCTCCTGGGATTTGGGGGTGGGGAGTCGAGAAAGCTTCGCCTTCGGGGCTCCCCGGAGATCCCAGGCCCGGAAGTGGGGAGGAATGTCTGTTGCCCTTCCTGGGCCCTGGACCGAGCCGGATCCTGAGAGGGGCTAGACAGGAAAGATCTGCTGGCTCCCCCCCCCGCCTCTATTCATAGCAGAGCACAGCCCTGTGAGGTAGGACAGGGTGAGACCGCGATGGCCCCCCCTGACCTTCAGCTTGCAGGGTGACCCTCTCCTGTGGGGGTCTCTGGCTGGCCCTTGCTGAGGGGCTCCTGGAAGAGGAAGTCCTCAGAAACCACCCAGGCTTGGTGGCTCACCCATGTCACACACACTCCCCTCACGGCAGAAGGTCTTCCTGGAGTTGCCCAAGCCAAGGGTGCCTTTCCCAGCAGCTCTTCAGTAGCCGAAACCTCAGGCACACACACACACCCCTATAAGTTCCACCGGGAGGGGCTTCTGGGGACCCGGCAAGAGGGCTAGGCCCCGTTTCCAAAGCCAGAAGGAAAGTTGCAGTTTTGGGGGGGGGGGGGGGGGTGGACAAAAAAAATTTCTCTCTCTTCCTCCCTTTCGCTCTATTTCTCTCTCCTTCCCTCTTTCTCTCCCTTTCTTTCTTTCTTCCTTCCTTCCTCTTTTTTGCTCTTTCTCTCTCCCTCCCTCCCTCTGTCTTTCTCTCTCTCTTGCTCTCTCTCTCTCTCATTCTCTTTCTTTTTCTCTTTCTTTCTTTCTCTCTTTTTCTTTCTTTCTCTCTCATTTTCTTTCTCTCTCTTGCTTTCTTTCTCTCTCTTTCTCTCTCTTGGCTTGCTTTCTCTCTCTCTCTTTCTTTCTCTCTCTCTCTTTCTTTTTTTCTCTCTCTCTTGTTTCTTTCTCTCTCTGAGCTCCGCAGCACACCTGACCATGTCTCACGGCACACTAGTGTGCCGCGGCACACTGCTTGAAAAACACTGATCTAGAGAATGTTTTGACCGCTCTCCAACTCAAGCTTCTTTCCAAGATGGCCTAGCAATTATTCCAGAATATTTAGCCTGGCAGGTCGTGTGCTTTCTAGGACCAAATAAAGTGTTGGCTCTCTCCTATGTACAAGTTGGCCTCATAAGTTGCCCAAACCCTGCAATACTGCCCCACCCTTGTTGTGATTAGCTCTGGCCCAGCTCCAAGAACTGTGGAGGTGGATGTGGGGGGAACATCCAAATGTCACAGGCCTGTTTTGCTGTTTTTCGGCCAGTGAAGAAGGAAGTGCTGGTGGGATGGATGAGGGGGGCTTAGCAGACAGCCCAGGAAGAAGCCAATCCTCCTTATCTTCATTAGATTCGGATGAGGAAATAATGATAGACCCACGCATGTGTAGAACTATGCATAGGAGAGAACAGCTTCAAAAGTATTACAGAAGATAATTGAGTCCACCTGTGTTTGGGTGGGGTTCAAGTAATTAGGGGCTGCTGTTAAATTGGCAGCGTGCCAGTCTCATAGTGTGGAAGATTATCTGATCGTACTTGTTTGGACCTGCTGTTCCAGGACTTTGGGATATAAATCATTGTGAGTTTTTACAACGTCTGAAAAACAGTAGCTGTGACGAATTTCCCAGTTGCTGGTTTATTGCCTGGATTTCTTTCTTGCCTTCGTTATCTTACTGTATTCAAGTGTGCTTTGTACCAGAAATCCCTTTGAACTTAAAAAGGGAGTTTTGCTGCTCTTTTGTTTGGATAAAGAAACTTTAACTGCATTCTCTCGCGTGTGTGTCTGCTTTGGCTATATTTCCCTTTAATTGAAGGCTTGTGTCATAAGCCAGCTGAGCAACCCTGGCCCTCCAGCTTTTCTGGTTGCGCCTGGTGCGCCAGTTGCGGCCCTATTTGGACCGGGAGTCATTGCTCACAGTCACTCATGCCCTCATCACCTCGAGGCTCGACTACTGTAACGCTCTCTACATGGGGCTACCTTTGAAAAGTGTTCGGAAACTTCAGATCGTGCAGAATGCAGCTGCGAGAGCAATTATGGGCTTCTCTAAGTATGCCCATATTACTCCAACACTCCGCAGTCTGCATTGGTTGCCGATCAGTTTCCGGTCACAATTCAAAGTGTTGGTTATGACCTATAAAGCCCTTCATGGCACCGGACCAGAATATCTTCGGGACCGCCTCCTGCCGCACGAATCCCAGCGACCGGTTAGGTCCCACAGAGTTGGCCTTCGGGTCCCGTCGACTAAACAATGTCGTCTGGCGGGACCCAGGGGAAGAGCCTTCTCTGTGGGGGGCCCGACCCTCTGGAACCAGCTCCCCCCTGAGATTAGGATTGCCCCCACCCTTCCTGCCTTTCGTAAACTTCTTAAGACCCACCTCTGCTGTCAGGCATGGGGGAACTAAAACATCTCCCCCTTGCCCATGTTGTTTTGTTGATTGATTGACTGTGTGCCTGTTTTTTATATATATCTTGGGATTGTTTTATGAAATTACTAATTTTAAATTGTAATTAGATTGGTGGGCATTGGATTTGTTATTATGTACTGTTTTTTATTGTTGTTGTGAGCCGCCCCGAGTTTGCGGAGAGGGGCGGCATATAAATCCAATAAATCTAAATCTAATCTATATATGACCATCACATATATAAGACCACACCTGGAGTACTGCATTCAATTTTGGCCACCCCGTTACAAAAAGGACATTGAAACTCTAGAGAAAGTACAGAGAAGAGCAACCAGAATGATGAGGGGACTAGAAACCCAGACATACGAAGAGATATTGCTGGAACTGGGCACAAACCCGAGGGCCAGAGTCCAGCAGGAGGTTGAAGGCAAAACACGAAGCTGCAATCATGCAGCAAGGAATCCAGCAACGCCCCTTGCTTTGTATGGAGCTGGCAGCACCACATTGGGTGGGACGGCCCCCTCTCCTTTCCGCCCTGCACATCCTCGGATAGAAGGGGGGAATGTGGATGGCGCCTCTTCCTCTTGGTTGACCGCAAGCAGCTGCTTCTGCTGTTCCACTACTGCAGCTGGGCTCCCTCTGCCTGGGCTCAGCTGTCTGGTCCTTCGGCTGGAGCCCTCCTCCGCTCCCCGGTCAGCCCGCGCGTTCCCGTACTCGGTGCCGGGCCCAGCTCATCCCTCCCCCCTCCGCCTCCCGCCGGGAGATCCCTGACAGACAGTCACAAAACACCCTCTCCCACTGACCCGTGGGAGGCCCAGTTTGAGGCATGAAAGGGGACTCCTCTACACCAGCAATGCCGCCCTCATTCTCCTACTCTGCCCTCTTGGAGCGTGAAGTAGTAAACGGGGAAGCTTCCTCCTGGGCAGATCAACTCCTGCGCTCTGTCGTTTGCTGACTGTCATGAGACGAAAGCAGAAGTTCAAAGGATCCGCATTGTCTCTAAGAAGTCTCCCTGGGTATCCACTGAATTTTCCCATTGGGTTGCTCTTCACTGCCCATTTTTCTTTCTTTTGGAAATCTGGGCTGGATGAGGGATGAGCACAAGCCTAGGCTTCCCTCCTCCTCTCGTGCCCCCCCCCCCTCCTGGCCAGCTATGGTGGGGTGGGGAAGGTGCGCACTAGAGGAGGAGGAGGGGAGCTTTCCTCGCAGGTTGTGTTCATTCCTCAGCCAGCCTGGATTTCTAAAGAAAAAATTGGGTTTCAAAAAGCCCCAAAGAGAGCATGCCGGGCTTTATGAGAGAGTGAGAAGAGACACAAAGACAGAGTGAGAGAGAGAGAGTGAGTCAGCGTTCCAAATAGCATCTGAAAATGGCACATCTGGGGGGGACCCAAATCCCATTGGTTTCTCCATGCAGTTTAAAGCTCCCCCAGGTTTATATCACATGGCCCAGTCTGGTTCTGCCAACATGTCCAAACCTCCCATCAACGTCCGTGCAGTTGCTGAACAAAGGATGACCTTGCGCATCTAGAAGGAATTTGTTATTGCTACAATTTTACAACCCTCATGCAACAGCCCCTCCCAATTCGCACAGAACCCATGCATCCTATATTGTAATTGTAATTATTATTATTATTATTATTATTATTAATTAGATTTGTATGCTGCCCCTCTCCGTAGACTCAGGGCGGCTTACAGCAATAATAAAACAATGTACTGTACAACAAATCTAATATTTAAAAGTAACTAAAAACCCCTTATTTAAAAAGTAAAAAGTAACACTATTGGATTTTATTGTATATTGTTCATGATTGTTGTTAGCCGCCCCGAGTTTTCGGAGAGGGACGGCATATAAATCCAGTAAAACTTGAATATGTGGGAGGCCAAAAGTCTCCAACTCAGACGATGGCTTCGGCCAGGCAGAGAGAGAGAGAGAGGAATGAGAGAGAGGCTGATAGGGAGGTAGAGAAAAATGACAGGTGTGAGAAAGACGAAAGGGAGGGAGGGAGGCAGAGTGACATAGAGGAAAAAGGGATGAGAGAGATTGAGAGGGAGAGACCTACGTGTGAAACTCGAAAAATTACAATATGGTACCAAAGTTCATTTATTTCAGGAATGCATCTTAAAAAGGTGAAAGTAATATATGAGAGAGGCTCATTACATGCAAAGCAAGATTGTTCTAGCCGTGATTTGTCGTAATTGTGATAATTATGGGGTTTGTAAAACCTGGGATGATGATCAGATTATTTCTGGTTGATATTTAAGATGAGTAAAAGGAGACATGCTTCCTGGGAGTGTGTGTCTGTTTAATTCCTCCATGTCATATTCCTTCTTCTTCCTCCCCATCTCCATCTTTGCTCACAGGAATATACGTTTGTTCCAAATGTGGCTATGAATTATTCTCCAGCCAATCCAAATTCCTCCATTCCTCCCCTTGGCCGGCCTTCACGCATCCTGTTCACGGTGACAGCATCGCCAAGCGCTTAGAACGCCCGGGAGCCTTCAAGGTGAGGACGCGGCTGGGGCTGCAGTGGACACCAAAAATTTGTGATATGTATAACGTTGAATATAACACACGGTGAAATGTGAAGAATAACTTTATTTTCATTAATTGAGCTTAATTATTTTAACCATGATTGCATGATTAATAGAAAATATTTGAAATTTCAGATTTTTTATATTAGTATTGTATACAAATAGAGATTTTATTGATAAGTTTACTTTTCTGTATTGATCTAAATAGAATTAGTTTTTTCATTTTTGTATTAAGAAGACTTCTATAATAAGATAAGAGGAGCAATGGTAGCTCCTATATATGTTAAATGTTGTTTGTTTTGTTTATCTTACATTTTAAAAAATCAATAAAAATTATTTTTTTTTAAAAAGAATTTGTGACCCTCAGGTGGAGCTAAAGACTCTGGGGTTCCCAGAGTTGCATCTGAAATTGTGGGGATAATTAATTAAAAATAATAAATAAATTAATAATAATAATAACAACAACAACAACAACAACAATAATAATAATTTATTAGTCCTCTCCGAGGACTCGGAGCGACTCACAACAACAAAATACAATATGGTACAAATCCAATATTAAAAAACTAATTTAAAACCCATTATTACAAAAAAACATTCAATTCTACACAATCACACCATTCTCAAATGCTAGAGTCAGAAAGATGGGGGGGGGATTAGTCCCCCCATGCCTGGCGGCATAAATAGGTCTTTAACATCTTGCAGAAGGCAAGGAGAGTGTGGGAAGTTTGAATCTCGGGGGGGGGGGTTGATTCCAGAGGGCTGGGGCCGCCACAGAGAAGGCTCTTCCCCTGGGTCCCGCCAGACGACATTGTCTAGTCAACGGAACCTGGAGAAGGCTAACTCTGTGGGACTTTATCAGCCACTGGGATTCGTGTAGCAGAAGACGGTCCCATAGGTATTCTGGTCCGATGCCATGTAGGGCTTTATAGGTCATTACCAACACTTTGAATTGTGATCGGAAACTGATTGGCAACCAATGTAAGCTGCAGAGTGTTGACAAGACATGGGCATATCTGGGAAGGCCCACTATTGCTCGCGCGGCCGCATTCTGCACGGTCTGAAGTTTCCGAACACTTTTCAAAGGTAGCTCCATGTAGAGAGTGTTGCAGTAGTCGAACCTCGAGGTGATATGGGCATGAGCGACTGTGAGCATTGACTCCCTGTCCAAATAGGGCCGCAACTGGGGATAGTTCCCAGGTTTGGCTTTGCAGAGAATCTCTTTATTCAGAATACAAGCGGCTTCTGTAACAGGGTGTCTTCTTTCATAATGGGATGAGGTAGAACTATCCTCATGTTTTGACTTACTTTTTATAGCCAGTATTGATGCCAGTGGATAAAAGTTTAAGCATTTTTTATTGTCTTTCTTTGTTTTTAAAAAAACCAGGTTTACAGTTTTCCTCAAAATGTGAATTTACTTATTTTCTATAGATGCCTGTCTCAGCCAATTGATTCAAATTGTTTTAATTCTTATACAAAATAAAATATATACAGCAGCTGAGAAAATTGCAACACAAAACTGTCCAAAATAAAATATATACAGCAGCTGAGAAAATTGCAACACAAAACTGTCCAAAATAAAATATATACAGCAGCTGAGAAAATTGCAACACAAAACTGTCCAAAATAAAATATATACAGCAGCTGAGAAAATTGCAATACCAGACTATCAATTGCCAAAAAACAGGACCCATAACCCATTCGGGGGGCCAGGCTCAGACACATGGGCAGCTTTTTAAAGCCTTATGAAATTTTGTAAATGTGTTTCGAAAACATCATAGTGCTTTTGAGATTTATTTATTTTGTTTTTTTACTTATTAGATTTGCATGCCGCCCCTCTCCGTAGATATTTTGTACATACCATATTTTCAGTTAGAAGCTTCTTGAATGTACTGGTCACTGCTTAAATATTATAAATAGGAAGAAGACAAAAGAACTAAGAATACTAAGAAAGCAATTGGAAGAAGAAAGTCCTAAGTGGGGGCTGCAGAGGAAGTAGCATTTTCTTCTGAACAAATGCAGAGAAACATAGAAACATAGGAGATTTTCTTTGTATTGCTTTTAATTCTTTAGAAGACATTATCCTTTTTAATTGCTATGTTGCATTGATAGAAGTCATCGAAACATCGAAGATTGACAGCAGAAAAAGACCTCATGGTCCATCTAGCCTGCCCTTATACTATTTCTTGTATTTTATCTTAGGATGGATATATATGTTTATCCCACGCGTGTTTAAATTCAGTTCCTGTGGATTTATCAACCACGTCTGCTGGACGTTTGTCCCAAGCATCTACTACTCTTTCAGTGAAATAATATTTTCTCATGTTACTTCTAATCTTTCCCCCAACTAACCTCAGATTGTGCCCCCTTGCTCTTGTGTTCACTTTCCTAGTAAGGCACTTCTCTCCTGAACCTTATTTAACCCTTTAACATATTTAAATATTTCGATCATGTCCCCGCTTTTCCTTCTGTCCTCCAGACTATACAGATTGAGTTCATTAAGTCTTTCCTGATACGTTTTATGCTTAAGACCTTCCACCATTCTTGTAGCCCGTCTTTGGACCCGTTCAATTTTGTCAATATCTTTTTGTAGGTGAGGTCTCCTGAACTGAACACAGTATTATTCCAAATGTGGTCTCACCAGCACTCTATATAAGGGGATCATAATCTCCCTCTTCCTGCTTCTTTTACCTCTAGCTATGTAGCCAAGCATCCTACTTGCTTTTCCTACTGCCTGACTGCACTGTTCACCCATTTTGAGACTGGCAGAAATGACTACCCCTAAATCCTTCTCTTCTGAAGTTTTTGATAACAGAGAACTGCCAATGCAATACTCAGATTGAGGATTCCTTTTCCCCAAGTGCATTATTTTACATTTGGAAACATTAAACTGCAGTTTCCATTGCTTTGACCATTTATCTAGTAAAGCTAAATCATTTACCATATTACAGACCCCTCCAGGAATATCAACCCGATGGGATTGGACATGGATTACTCTGTTATGGACTATAATTCTGTTTTTCAGCTGATTGTAGAAAGAGGGTCTTTGTATAGAAGAGTTTCTATTCTTAATTCCCTCTAATTTCCTTGCAGGTCTCCTGTGGCAAGTGTGGGAATGGCCTGGGCCATGAATTCCTCGACGATGGTCCCGAACAGGGCCAGTCTCGTTTCTGAATATTCAGCAGTTCTCTCACGTTTGTTCATAAAGGTATTGTAAACCTACCACCTGCTCCCACAACGTCCGGAAGAAAACTCATCCTCTGGTTGATTGTTCTCACTATCAGAAAATTTGTCCCTATTTCTAGGTTACATTTTTTCTTTTTCAGTTTCCATTCATTATTCCTTGTCTGGCTTTCAGGTGCTTTGGAAAATATTTGTGGCAGGCCCTCAAATACTGGAACACTGCTATCATGTCTCCCCTGGTCCTTCCCTTCACTAGACCCGCCCTGCCCAATTCCTGCAACCGTACATCGTATGTTTTAACCTCCGGTTAAACAGCAGAATTGAGGAGAAGCAGCTAGAGAAATTAGTGAAATACAAAGATCTAAAAATTGAGCTGCAACGACTCTGGCATAAGCCAGTGAAAGTGGTCCCAGTGGTACTTGGCACGCTGGGCACAGTGCCAAAGGATCTCAGCAGACATTTGAAAACCATCGGAATTGACAAAATCTCCATCCGTCAATTGCAAAAGGCCGCTTTACTGGGATCGACAAACATAATTCACCCCTACATCACTCAGTCTTAGGTGCTTGGGAAGCGCCCGACTGGTGATGAAATACGAAATCCAGCATAGTGATCTCGTTTGCTGTATTGTATTGACATAATAATAATAATAATAATAATAATAATAATAATAATAATAATAATAATAATAATGTGGTACTAATACCACTCTTTAAGCCTGGTTTCACCCAGTCTATATGTACTTTTGGTTTTTCTTGCCTAATTTTTTCTTACTTTTCTCCACATTGAATTTCATTTTGTTAATTAGGGCCTGGTGTTCATGTGTTCTTGGCAGTGTTCTGTCAAGATTCTTCTTCTACAGCTCTCTCAGGTTAATTTCTTTTTCTGAAAAAAGAGGGATCACCCTTCACATATAAAAGCCATGTATCCCTGTGTACAATTTTCACCAGCGAATTCTCTCAGCAACTGACCTTGGAAGTCTCCCCAAATATGGTGGGATGTTATTTAATTGGCCAATTTTTCAGAGTGGAAAGTCCAACTGTTGCAGTCCAGGGCAAAGTACATCTTGACGTTCAACAGTTTACTGAATCTATTTTGACTTGCCGCCAAAGAATGATTCAAATTTTATCTGTAGCAAAGTAGCTCCTAAAATATCTGCTTGGAATGAGAAGAGTTGAACTTGTTATCTCTTTTATTTTCCAGCTCAATCTGGGAAGAACATGGAAAAATAAACCGTCTGACAGTATTTTGACCCACTCCACTCCTGAGCCTTCGGGGTTGGATGGCAAGGTTCCATTGCAACGTGGTTTTGAACCGAATGAAACCAACTCGCTGGACTTCGCTTCCTCCACTCAAATCCAAGTAGCCAGCACCTGGTTCGGCCACGAGATGCTGGGCAGAGTGTGCTCCAAGTGCTGGAAAGCCACAACCCCAGAATTCCCCCAGCAGTTCCCTATGCCAGAATATTTTGCCCCAATTCAGTTGTGAATTGGACTTGCTCAGGTTATTCTGCTTAAGCTGGTGGGCCAGGGACCCCTGTCTTAATGGAATGTGGCAATGGTGTTATTCAGCAGCTCTTTTCAGTGGTGATTCCGACTCCCCCGCTTCCCACTGCTTATGTTTTGCCAGAGATAGGGGAGTTACTACCAATTGCAACCCAACATTTGACCCTCTTCCTTTACTGGGTCCTAAATGAACCACCGCCTAGCCTTCATGTCCATATGGAATCAAAGAGATGGGCCGTGCCCTGAGAGATCACCTCTACTTCCGAAGCCCACAAGAAATGTGGCAGGAAGCAGTGGTGCCTCTGGGGAAATGTTTAAAATGTGCATTGTGGTGTTAAGACCGCTGTGTTGCATCAGATTCCACCAGTCATCTCCCTCTAAGCACATTCCTCCATCACAGTGTTTCCCAACCTTGGGAACTTGAAGATATTTGGACTTCAACTCCCAGAATTCCCCAGCCAGCGAATGCTGGCTGGGGAATTCTGGGAGTTGAAGTCCAGATATCTTCAAGTTCCCAAGGTTGTGAAACACTGCTCTATCAGGACTCCTCCAGCCATTCCTGGAGGTTAAGCAAAGCAATAAGTTTAACGGTCTTCTGGACAGAAGCTGCCTTGGCTGTTGTAAGGTTTACAGACGGGCTCTGTCTTGAGGTTTTCCAGAAGACCCCCTTTCCCCTTCGGCAGTCTACATCCCTGAGTCCCTTCTCCACGACACTCTGGAACTCTCCATCATCTTTCCTCGGGACCCCTCCACACATTCTCAGAAATGTCTTTTCCTGCGGACTGACCGCCTCTCAATGTGAGCAAAACCTTCTGGCGCTTGAAACCACCCTTCTGTCAAAGTGAACAAGGGGCGTCCTCCCTGTTCCCTGGTGAATGCCCCAAGCATCATAACACCACTTGCACAAGGGTCACTGTGGCTTCTGCCCCATATAATTCACATTGTTCCCATGATTAGATTAGATTTATTGGATTTATATGCCGCCCCTCTCCGCAAACTCGGGGCGGCTCACAACAAAGTAAAAACAATACATAATAGCAAATCCAATACCCACCAATCCAATTACAATTTTAAGCTAAAAAATTCATTAAAAAACAACCCCAGAATATTAAAAAAACAAGCACACAATCAATCTAACACCAAAACAACATGGGCAAGGGGGAGATGTTTCAGTTCCCCCATGCCTGACGGCAGAGGTGGGTTTTAAGGAGTTTGCGAAAGGCAAGGAAGGTGGGGGCAATCCTAATCTCGGGGGAGCTGGTTCCAGAGGGTCGGAGCCGCCACAGAGAAGGCTCTTCCCCTGGGTCCCGCCAGACGATGATGTTGCTATGATGCTCATGATGTCGCTTAACTTTCCCCCTAGGCATCCCATGTCTACGTATCCCGGGGTGGGTGGGTATTTTCTGGTGTAGCATCATGGTATGAATCGCCCCATGTAAACCCATTCTGGAAAGCAGGGGCGAGGAACGTTCATATGAGCCGCCTAGAAAATGCTACTAAGAAAAGTTATGGACTGTGTCGAAGCAGACATGACGACACTCAAAATAAACCATAAAGAAGACTCCGAATATTATAAAACATAGAACGATTTTTATGAATGGTTAAAAATAAGAAAGAAACAAAAATGAGATATTTATATGAAATAGATATATATATACATATTTTTTTTAAAAAAGGAAAGAATTTACATAAACGTTAAAACTCTTTGAGACAAATTATGAATAATTTGATATATAAGAAATGTATTATTATACCTATGATGGATTCTAAGCGGTCAAAAGCACAACAAAGTCGTAAGTTAAGTGAATAACCAAAACCAATTTTCTTACATTATCGCTCGTGTTTGATGGATATGTACAAAATAATTAATCATGATATTTTGTTTGTTTTGTTTTGTTTGCATTTTTTTTCTTTGTTTTGTTTTTAATGTAAATAATTCAATAAAAACTATTTTAAAAAGAAAGAAAATGCCTCGGGGATATTCCTTTTGCACAATAATACAGAGCTTTTGCACACGATACGGAGCAAGTATCACCTATGTCAGTGTTTCCCAACCTTGGCCACTTGAAGATATTTGGACTTCAACTCCCAGAATTCCCCAGCCAGCAAATGCTGGCTGGGGAATTCTGGGAGTTGAAGTCCAGATATCTTCAAGTGGCCAAAATTGGGAAACACTGACCTATGTGGGACCTTAGACCCACAGAACTCAGGAAAAGAAAAGGCTCGGGTGGCGCAGCACGTAGAGTGCAGTACTGCACGCCACTGAAGCTGACTGTAGATCTGTAGGTCAGCGGTTCAAATCTCATCACTGGCTCAAGGTTGACTCAGCCTTCCATCCTTCCGAGGTGGGTAAAATGAGGACCCGGGTTGTGGGGGCAATAGGCTGGCTCTGTTCAAAAGTGCTACTGCTAGCATGTAAGCCGCCCTGAGTCTAAGGAGAAGGGCAGCATAAAAATCGAATAAAAACAAATAAAATAAAAAGCAACCTAGTTGCTCTTGCTAATAGAAACATAGAAGTCTGACGGCAGAAAAAGACCTCCTGGTCCATCTAGTCTGCCCTTATACTATTTTCTGTATTTTATCTTAGGATGGATATATGTTTATCCCAGGCATGTTTAAATTCAGTTACTGTGGATTTATCTACCACGTCTGCTGGAAGTTTGTTCCAAGGATCTACTACTATTTCAGTAAAATAATATTTTCTCATGTTGCTTTTGATCTTTCCCCCAACTAACTTCAGATTGTGTCCCCTTGTTCTTGTGTTCACTTTCCTATTAAAAACACTTCCCTCCTGGACCTTATTTAACCCTTTAATATATTTAAATGTTTCGATCATGTCCCCCCTTTTCCTTCCGTCCTCCAGACTATACAGATTGAGTTCATTAAGTCTTTCCTGATACGTTTTATGCTTAAGACCTTCCACCATTCTTGTAGCCCGTCTTTGGACCCGTTCAATTTTGTCAATATCTTTTTGTAGGTGAGGTCTCCAGAACTGAACACAGTATTCCAAATGTGGCCTCACCAGCATTCTATATAGCGGGATCATAATCTCCCTCTTCCTGCTTGTTATACCTCTAGCTATGCAGCCAAGCATCCTACTTGCTTTCCCTACCGCCTGACTGCACTGTTCACCCATTTTGAGACTGTCAGAAATCACTACCCCTAAATCCTTTTCTTCTGAAGTATTTGCTAACACAGAACTGCCAATACAATACTCAGACTGAGGATTCCTTTTCCCCAAGTGCATTATTTTACATTTGGAAACATTAAACTGCAGTTTCCATTGCTTAGACCATTTATCTAGTAAAGCTAAATCATTTACCATATTACAGACGCCTCCAGGAATATCAACCTTATTGCACACTTTAGAGCAGAGGTCCCCAACCTTTTTTGCACCAGGGACCGGCTTTCAACTAGACCAGTTTTCCATGGCCCGGTGGGGGGGGGGGAGCTAGCTGTCAGCGGCGCCGTAAAAGGGGCGATCAAGAGAGGAATGGGTGAATGAATGGACGGAGGGTGGGAAGGAAGGAAGGAAAGAGGGAAGGTACAGGAACAGAAGAAGGGTGCAAAGAAGCAAAGAAAGGTGTGAAAGGGGAGAGTAAGAGAGGAAGGAGTGAAAGAAGGGAATGAGGGAGGAAAGAAGGGAGGAAGGAAAAGGAAAGCAAGAAATGGAGGGAGGAAAGGAAGGGAGGAAAGGAAGGAAGGAAGGAAGAAAGAAGGAAAGAGGGAAGGGACAGGAACAGAGGAAGGAAGCAAGGAAACTTATGAAAGGGGAGAGTAAGAGAGGAAGGACTGGAGGGAGGGAGGGAAGAAGGTAGGAAGGAGAAAGAAAAGAAATAGAGGAAGGAAAGGTAAAAGAGAGAAAGAAAAAGAGCAAGAAAGAAAGAAAGAAAGAAAGAAAGAAAGAAAGAAAGAAAGAAAGGCAACTTCAAAGAAAGGCTCACTAAGCATCTCTCACTCTCTCTCTCTTTCTATCCCTCTTTCTTTCTTTCTCTTCCTTTCTCTCTCTCCTCTTCCTTTATCTCCTCTTTCTCTCCCCCCTCTCTCCCCCTTTCCCTCTCTCTTTCTCTCTCCCTCTCTTGCTATCTCTCCCCCCTTTCCCTCTCTTTCTCCCTCTCTTTCTCTCTCTCCCCCCTCTCTCTTTCTCTCTCTCTCCCCCTCTTTCTCTCTCTTCTTCTCACTTTCTCTCTCTTGTTTTCTTTCTGTCTCTTTTGCTTTCTCTCTCTCTCTCTTTCTCTCTTGTTTTGTTTCTCACGCTCTTTCTCTCTCTTGTTCTCTCTCTCTTGCTATCTCTTTCTCTCCCCCCCTTTCTCTCACTCTCTCTTTCTCACTTTCTCTCTATCTTGCTGTCTGTTGCTTTCACTCACTCTCGTTCTCTCTCCGTTCTTCTCAGCGGTGACGCGCGCACGCCCTGCCCGCCTCACATTTGCCGAGAGGACTTTCGCCCCGGGCTCTCAGCAAGGGGGTTTGCATGAGAGGCGGGGCCGGCGGAAGGTGATATTCAATGTCGGGGGCGCACGGGCGGTCTTGCGCGCGCTCCCTATCTCCCTGCTAGCCCACTCGGAATACGTATTCAAAATAAGAAAAGCCTTTGCCGGCGAAGGCTTTTCTTATTTTGAATACAGTATTCCGAGTGGGCTAGCAGGGAGATAGGGAGCGCGCGCAAGACCGCCCGTGCGCCCCCGACATTGAATATCACCTTCCGCCGGCCCCGCCTCTCATGCAGCCCCCTTGCTGAGAGCCCGGGGCGAAAGTCCTCTCGGCAAATGTGAGGCGGGCAGGGCGTGCGTTCCGGGTGCGGGAGGAGCTGCGGTGAAAGGCAGGAGGTGGCAGAGGAGCAGAGGGGGCAAATCGGGCGGGCGGTGGGCAGCGCGGAAAGGCCGAGGGGGCCCTGGCGCCGCGGACCGGCTGAAAACCCCCAGCGGCCCGGTGCCGGTCCGCGGACCGGCGGTTGGAGACCCCTGCTTTAGAGTCATCGGCAAATAGGCAAACCTTCCCTACCAAACCTTCCCCTATGTCACTCACAAACATATTAAAAAGAATAGGACCCAGAACAGACCCTTGTGGCACACCACTTGTAACCTGACTGCGCAGAATAATCGCCGTTAACAATAACACTCTGATGTCTACCCTTCAGCCAGTTGCAAATCCATTGAACTATCCAGGGATTAAGTCCAATCTTCACTAATTTATCTATCAGCTCTTTATGTGGAACCGTATCAAAGGCTTTGCTGAAGTCCAGGTAGGCAATATCCACGGCACCACCTTCATCCAACTGTATGTTTGCATACAGCAGAAATGAACTAAGTTTCCAAACTATTGATTGGGAAACGTGAATTGGGTGTCCTTTTGACATCAATTTGAGCCCACTTCAGCTGCCACCAGGATCCCTTTGTGTCCCCATTAAAAGCAGGACACAGGAAGGCGAATGAGAGCTTTGCTTCTCAGAGCTGCCAGTGAATGAGAAGTGCATGAAAGCAGAGGTTGTTTAAGTCACTTACGGTTTCGGTGTTTCCCAACCTTGGCAACTTGAAGATATCTGAACTTCAATTCCCAGAATTCTGGGAGTTGGTCCAAATATTTTCAAGTTGCCAAGGTTGGGAAACACTGTTCTAGAGCATACAGTGGGTGACAAAGTTGGATCTAAATTATGATTGAATTGCCTTTCGGTAGCCCTGCATCAAAGAAAGCATCATCTGACTGGTGGTCGTTTTCTGGAGCAAAAATTGGCATCCCACCACACGTGCAAGCTGTAAATGCTAACCTAAGAAGACAGCGTGATCTCTCTGCTCAAAGGGCTAATTGCATAAATATTACAGGGATCAATCACTCCCCCTTTGCCTCTGCTCTGTGGTGACCATCCTTCCTGGAGTAGGTGGGTGAGGCTGGGGCTTTGGGGCACCCACCTGTGGAAACCCACCTCTGGCTGTTGAGCTTCCCTTTGATGGAAAGGGTGAGCTGAAGTGAGACAATTAGAGGGCTTCCTCCCATGTTTTCACACTCATTTTTTTCTTGCCTGTGCTGCCAGATAACGTCCAACAGAGTTAGCAGACTTTTAAAGTACGATACAGTGGTACCTCTACTTAAGAAGTTAATTAGTTCCGTGGCCAGGTTCTTAAGTAGAAAAGTTCTTAATATTGCTTCTTCATTGCTTATTTGACCCCTATGACAATCATTAAGTGTTGTATCACATGATTCTTGACAAATGTATATTTTATTTTATGTACGTTGAGAGCATATGCACCAAGACAAATTCCTTGTGTGTCCAATCACACTTGGCCAATAAAAATTCTATTCTATTCTATTCTATTAAGTAGAAGCAATTTTTCCCATAGGAATCAATGTAAAAGCAAATAATGTGTGCAAACCCATTGGGAAAGAAATAAAAGCTTGGAATTTGGGTGGGAAGAGGAGGAGGAAGAGGAGGACAGTTGTTGCCGAAGGAAGAAGGTGAGGTGAGGGGAATCAAAAAAATCCAAAACTTTAAGGCTTAAAAAAGAGGGACTCTAAGGCAGTGAGTAGGATCACACGCCTCCCATACACTGCACCAGAGAAACCCAGGGAGAATGGCAGGAAACTGTCCAGGCCTTCATGCCGCTCTTAAATTTCCTGGGAAATTTTTCCAGGCTCGGGTTCATCATCATCATCATCATCATCATCACCACCACCACCACCACCAGTATTATTATTATTATTATTATTATTATTATTATTATTATTATTATTATTATTATTAAGATTTGTATGCCGCCCCTCTCCGTAGACTCGGGGCGGCTCACAGCAATAATAAAAACAATGTACAATAACAAATCTAATATTTAAAAAAATCGAATATCTTCTTAGTAGAAAATGGTTCTTAAGAAGAGGCAAAAAAATCTTGAACACCCGGTTCTTATCTAGAAAAGTTCTTAAGTAGAGGCGTTCTTAGGTAGAGGTACCACTGTACTCTCAAACACGAACAGTGTAGAAACTGAATTATAAGGACACCGTAATGAACAGCAAAATCCCCTCCCTCACCTTCAGTTCTCAAGCCTCATCACAATTTAATAAAAAGGACATCTCTTCAAGATTGATGCTTGTGAAAGGTCTTTTGCTTCCACCAATGCTGTTGATATTTTATGCAATGATTAATCTGTGCTTTTTTTGCTTTTATGTAGATTGTTCTGAGTTCGGGTTTTGCTCCGTGTAATATTTTGAGTGTCTATGCTACGTTTCGGTGAAATCACATTCACCATCATCAGGCTGAAGTTTCAAGCTTCGTGCTGTTGTAAATATGGAATTACACGGGGCAAAACCCGAACCAGATTAGGTCTCGCAGTGTTCGCCTTAGAACAAGGACAGAAACACCAGCCTGAAGATGATGAGTGGGACCTCATACACATACACACATACACACACACGTAGTAAAATACATGATGAAGGTTATAGAGGAGATACTCAGTAAAATATATCTAAGAAAGAATAGAAAAGAAGATATAGCAATAGAACATATCAATGAAAGAATAGAAGAGGAGATATAGGAATAGAAGAAAGGCATAGGAGATATAGGAGAGCAATAGGACAGGGGACGGAAGGCACTCTAGTGCACTTGTACTCGCCCCTTACTGACCTCTTAGGAATCTGGATAGGTCAACCATGGATAATCCAAGGGTAAAGTGTTGGGGGTTTGGGGATGACACTATGGAGTCCGGTAATGAGTTCCACGCTTCAACAACCCTATTACTGAAGTAATATTTTTTACAGTCAAGTTTGGAATGGTTAATATTAAGTTTAAATCTGTTTTGCGCTCTTGTGTTGTTGTGGTTGAAGCTGAAGTAGTCACCGACAGGCGGGACGTTGCAGCATATGATCTTGTGGGCAATACTTAGATCTTGTTTAAGGCGTCTTAGTTCTAGGCTTTCTAGGCCCAGGATTGAAAGTCTAGTCTCGTAGGGTATTCTGTTTCGAGTGGAGGAGTGAAGGGCTCTTCTGGTGAAGTATCTTTGGACATTTTCAAGGGTGTTGATGTCTGAGATGCGATATGGGTTCTAAACGGATGAGCTGTATTCGAGGATGGGTCTGGCAAAAGATTTGTAAGCTCTGGTAAGCAGTGTGTTTCCTATTTTAAATTTAATAAGAGCTCAGGTATCAACCGCATGGCTACAGGGAAGAGGGGATGATTCTCTTTTGGCTTCAGGGTAGGGATTCCACCTTGAATAAGCCTCCGGTAATCACCTTCCTTTGTTCTGAGAGAGCTGCTGCTTTGAAAAGCAGAGCCAAACAACCAGCTATTTCCAGTCCTGCCTTGTGACAAGCTGAGCTTTTGGACTTGTTCCATAAAAGATCAGTTGGGCATGTGAGAAGTAGGTCAAAGGGTTCTCCTGCTATATTAATTTCCTACAATACCAAAGACTCTTCACAATCTTGTTGTGAGCTGCTCCGAGTCTTCGGAGAGGGGCGGCATACAAATCTAATAAATAAATAGATTAAATAAATAGGCAAATTTGCCCTGCTCCTTTGTTCTGAAAACAGCTGAAAATAGCTTGGATTCCTTGTCTTGCTCCATCGTCTCTTCTCTGATGGATATAGCAGCAGTTTCAATACTAGCTGCAAAATGTTAGCAGAGGAAAGTGGGATGAAATCTGAAATAAATCAGACCACACAGGAATCCTTAAAGACGGTTCCGTTTATTCAGCTCTCTTGCAAGTGACTTCAGCAAGGAACGCGTCTGGCTGTCAATGTCAAAAACAGCCCTATTTATACTTTAAGGGCTCGCGCCTAAAAGAAACGGCCGCGCGTCTCAACCAATCAGACGCGACCTTGATTTATTCACATTTTAAATTGACAGAGACAATATTTTTACAGAATTTCTTTTTTACAGACTTAACACCCCTCCCTCATTGGTTGAGAACAACTGTCAATCAGTGAGCCATGTGATGTAATCCTCCAGTCTGCTTGGCCTGCGTGAAGTCCGATCAGACCTGCGCAGATCATTCGCGTCCGGGATTTCCACGGAGGAGGATGGCTCGTTGTGCTCTCTTGCTTGCGGCTGGGCCCGAGTTGGGGCTCCGGCCTGCGATCGCGGATATGTTGGCGTTGCACCGATTTCAGATGAGGAGGTCGGCTCGGAGTCGTTTGAGGATACTTCTGGCCGTGGTGAGTCCATTTGGTAATCAAAAAGTTCAGGCTGTGTGTGAGAGTCTGCTTGGGGGAAAGAGTTTTTGTTAGCGGCCTGTTTGTTGTCAGGTGTTATACGCCCCCGCAAGTGATCTATGTGCCGCTTCCATGTGCGGCCATCCTCTAGCAGAATGATATATGTTTTAGGAGCTGTTTGCTGGATTATTTTCCCTTTGAGCCAATTTAAACCCCCATCAAAATTTTTTGCAAATACATTTTGCCCTAGGTACAAACTTCTTTCAGGATTTACACAGATTACATCATTATAATTATTTGTACAATAACGGGGGTGCAACCTGTCCAGAGGGGACCTTATTTTTCGACCCAATAAAATTTCTGCAGGACTTTTGTTCGTGATGGAATTTGGGGTTATATGCTGCATTAATAAAAATTTATCTAAATTGTGTTGTATTTCTCCTGGGCCTGCCCTACGTAGTGCCTCCTTGGCTACCCGAACATAACGTTCTGCCAGACCATTAACCCATGGGGAATAAGGAGATGTGAGGGCGTGTCTGACCCCCAAATTACTTAAAAAACATTCAAATTGTCTGGCAGTCAATTGTGGCCCGTTATCAGAAACCAGGATGTCTGGACACCCATGGGTGGCAAACAAATGGTACAGAGCCTTTATAGTGGCGCAAGTAGTGATGTTTTGCATGGCTATTATTTCTACCCATCTAGAGAAAGCATCTACTACAATCAAGAAATTCTGAGATCCAATAGGGCCCGCAAAATCGATGTGTATACGTGACCATGGCCCAGTGGGTTTCTCCCATTCAACCGGTGTTGTCTTAGGGGGATTGGGACGTGACTCCTGGCAAGGGTCACAGTTTGCTACCCACTGCTCGATGTCAGTGTCTAGGCCTGGCCACCACAAGTGTCCCCTGGCCAAACCCTTCATTCTGACAATGCCTGGGTGGCCCTCATGCAGCATACATAACACTTTCTGTTTTAGACTGTTGGGAATGACCACCCTGTCACCCCATAACACACAACCCTTCATGTAGGACAATTCCAACCTTTTTGTTTTAAAATCTGTTAGTCCTGCTTCCTCAGGGCCTCCCAACCAACCCCTTTGAATACAATTGATTACTTGTAGTAATGTTGGGTCCTTCCTGGTGTATTCAGCTACCTCTTTGGCTGTGGTCAAAGGGTTTTCCTCGAAGTCTAAAAGCAATATGTCCTCTGACGGGGTTGGGTCTTTAACTAAGTCTGCCATGGGGCATCTGCTTAAGCCATCTGCATGGTTTATTGCTATTCCACCTTTGTGGGATAATTCGTATTGATAACCTGATAAAAATAGTGCCCACCTAATTAATCTGGGGGACATGAAAGGAGGAGTTGGCTTGTTAGAAGCTAGTAGACCTAAAAGGGGTTTGTGATCTGTGATTAGTTCAAATTTCCTCCCACACAGGTAGTTGTGAAATTTCTTCACGCTAGATACTAGGGCCAATGCCTCTTTGTCCAGTTGGCTATAATTTCTTTCGGCCATGGACAATGTCCTGGAGAAAAAAGCGATTGGGGCTTCTGTTTTGTTAGGCATTATATGGGCCAATACTCCGCCTACCCCATAAGCCGAAGCGTCACATGTAAGCCTTATGGGCAATATTGAGCTGTATTGAACCACTACGCTTTTAGATGTTAACAATTGTTTTATTTTGCGAAAAGCTTCGCGCTCAGGTGTGCCCCAGGTCCAGGGAATTCCCTTCTGCAGCAGTCGGTGTAGAGGTTCTGCTGCCGTTGCCTTCTGTTTTAGAAAGACAGAATAAAAATTAAGAAGGCCCAGAAATGCTTGGAGTTCTGTCTTATTATTTGGCTCGGGTGCTTCTGTTATGGCTTTTAATTTTTCTGTTGTGGGGTGGATTCCCTCACCGTCTATTCTGTAACCCAGGAATTCGATGCTGTTGGCTCCCCATACACATTTGTCTGCTTTTACTCTCAAACCCCTAGATTGTAGCCTGGACAATACTTCTCTAATTCTTTCATTTAATTGTGATTGGTTTTCCCCTGAGATAAGGATATCGTCAAAATATGGGGTGGTTCCTTTGATGCCTGCCAGTAAGCGCTCCATGAGGCTTTGGAAAATGCCTGGGGCTATGCTAACCCCAAATTGTAAGCGGGTGCATCTGAAAGCACCCCTGTGAGTTACTATGGTCTGTGCCAGAGATGTGGCCTCATCGACCGGGAGCTGTTGGTATGCCTGCGCAAGGTCGATTTTAGAGAAGACCCTTCCTTCCCCTAGTGAATGCAGGAGCTGTTGGACTACTGGAATTGGATAAGGGTGGTGTTGGAGGGCTTTGTTAATGGTTGCTTTGTAGTCTGCACAGACCCTTAACGAACCATCAGGTTTAAGCGGTGTTACTATAGGGGTTTCCCATGGCCCTTGCTCCACCGGGACTAAGATGCCCTGAGCTATTAGTTTATCCAGTTGGATGTCCAATTTAGGGAGGAGCAGTAAAGGAACCCTGCGAGGCTTGAGTCTGACAGGGGGAACCTTGGGGTCTAGAGAAAAAGAAATAGGGGCCCCATTATACGTGCCCAATGTAGGGCTGAAAACCTCAGGGAACTCATGCACAAAATCAGGAATATCATTATCAGCATTAATTTTACAAATTCCCAATATTTCAATGCCCAGAGGAGACATCCACGTTAACCCAAGGAGGGAGTGTTTAGCTCCCTCAACCACAACCAATGGAAGAGAACATTTACATTGCTTAAATTGGACAGGCACATCCACTTTCCCTAATACAGGTATAACATTTCCCTGAAAATCCCTTATGACCAGAGTTGTCTACAGAAAATCAGTTTTCAGAAAATTAGGCATATACATTTTAAATTTGTCCCAAGGCATAATAGAATACTTTGACCCTGTGTCCAATTCGAAATTACAAGGTTTGCCATTTAAAAGTAACGAAATGACAATTTTGCTCCCTTTTTTCGTATTTGCGCAATTTACGTAAGTTTGTGCGTTACCTCGTGAGTAGTCACGGTTAGCGGTGGAGTAGTTTCTTCGGTTGAAGCCTCTGGAAAATTTGTTGTCTCGCGGTTGTTGTGCCTGGTTGTTAAATCTTTGCTGGCGGGGTGCAGAGAAGGACTCCTCGGGAAGGGGCGCTCTGCATGCCTCGGCGATGTGCCCGCGCCGGTTGCAGCGGCGGCAAATGGCATCTCGGAACGGGCAGCGTTGTCGTGAGTGGTTCCCTCGGCATCTGGGGCAAGGGTTGGATGATCGTTGGTATCTGGGCTGTCTGGGTTGGTCAGATGGCAGCAGGAGACAGGTGTCGTCGTCCGTAGCAGCTGGGCTGAGGTCATCCGGTGCCTCGGCGTGGGAGACAGCAACGGAGATTTTAGAAACAGTTTCTTTTTTCTCGTGTTCTTTGAGTTCTTTTGCGGCCGCGTCAGCTACTTCGGCAGTTTGAGCCAGCTTAATAACAGATTGAAGCGTTGGCTCGTCTTCAGTTAGGATTTTATTGCGGACTGCGGCGTTTTTCATTCCAAAAATAAGAGCGTCGGTGAGGTGAGCTTCCGGGCTGTCAAATTTGCACTTTGACAGCACCGTACGAAGTCGCGTGGCGAATTGGTTTATGGATTCCGACTCACGTTGTGTCATTCTTGAAAATTGGTGTCTGTAGACTACGGCAGGCTTCGTCGGCTTAAAGTGATTGGCGAGTCTTTCTTGAAGGTCGTCCCACGGAACAGCTTTAGCCGGGAGCAGGTCGGTCAGCGTTTGGACGAGGTCGAAGATTTCTGTACCGCAATAATTGAGAAAAATCGCCCGCTTCCTGTCGGCTTCGGCTTCTCCCATTCCTGCCGCTTCGAGGAAAATCTCGAATTTTGCCATGTAGGCGTCCCATGATGACTTTTCGGGGTCGAAGTAGTCGGGAGCCCGGCCGATCTGGAGGTTGTTCATTCTTGACACGTGGATTCGTCGTTCTCTCGTCGCCAGTGAAATAAATCAGACCACACAGGAATCCTTAAAGACGGTTCCGTTTATTCAGCTCTCTTGCAAGTGACTTCAGCAAGGAACGCGTCTGGCTGTCAATGTCAAAAACAGCCCTATTTATACTTTAAAGGCTCGCGCCTAAAAGAAACGGCCGCGCGTCTCAACCAATCAGACGCGACCTTGATTTATTCACATTTTAAATTGACAGAGACAGTATTTTTACAGAATTTCTTTTTTACAGACTTAACAAAATCTGTGACCAATCATATTAGATTTATTGGATTTATATATTTATATCTTGAGATATTTATTTATTTATTTATTATTTATTCATTTGTCCAATACACAAATACATAGGAAGAAAAATAGACATATAGTAATATATATAAGGGTAAAGTGAACTTAGAGGAGAGGATATATGAAAGAAAGAAAATATATATGATAAGTGAGAGAAAGGAAAGACAATTGGACAGGGGACGAAAGGCACACCAGTGCACTTATGTACGCCTCTTGAAAGATCTTAATACTGGATCTCTCTGTTTCCAAAGATTTTGAAGTCATACTACAAACGAAGGCTGCAATTTATCGGCACTCTGGAAAACAAGCCTTGACACACCTTGTTCAGAAGAACACGAGAGAAGAAATTTTTCACGTGTTATTGAAAAACAGAAAAATCACTAGAATGCAGGGGCATTTATGGAGGTGGGAAATACCAATATATACTTAGCCATGGTTTCTGAATTGTGGTTTTCTTTTGACTTAAGAAACAAGCAATGTGCAGTGTAGGGGATGTATGCCGCCCCGAGTCTGCGGAGAGGGGCGGCATACAAATCTGAATAATAATAATAATAATAATAATAATAATAATAATCCTGCGGTCTCTGCTTAGAAGACCAGGTCACCCGGCCACCTTCACAGCATGTCCAGTCTGTCATGTCTACCCTGCTAATTTTCACTCATAGCAAAGGTACCTGATCCAGGATTTCCTTTATTTCTCCAGTACTGGCCTTGAGAGAGAGAAAGATTTAATTAATCAACAATAGGAGCAGGTAGGAAACAATAAAAATTAATTAATTAATTAATCAACAATAGGAGCTGGTAGGTGTTGTGGTTAGCTCCTGCCCCAAGGACTGTGGATGTGGGGGAGACATCCACATGCTGCAGGCCTGTTTTGCCCCCCCCCCCGGTGGAATCTGCTGATGAAGGCTCCTCTGACCAAGAAGACATGAGTGACAGGGAGGAGGAGAATGTGGCAGACAGCTCAGAAGGAGATCAGTTATCTAGCTCCTCCTTGGATTCAGAACAAGAGTTAATGATACAGCCACGCATGCGGAGAGCGATGCACAGGCAACAACAACTGAGAGATTATTATCAAAGAAAATGAGGCCACCTGTGGTTGGGTGGGGCTGTGGTAATTAGTGAGGCTGCTATAAATAGCAGCCTGTGGGTTTGGCCATTGTGGAGGATTATCTGATCGTTGTGTTTTGTGACTGCTTTACTAACTTTGACTTTTTGTGTGCTGATTTTTCCCCGCTTTGAAACTAAACCAGAGCAAAGTGTGTGTCACTTTGTGAAAGAAGACGGACTGTGAATTGCCTCACAGCTGCAAGCTAAGTATCACAGAACTGATAAGGGACTTGTACAAATTACCAGTTTGTTTGGAGATGAGTGCTCTTTGCTATACCAAAAGAGGGCTTGGTTTAAGTGAATTTTCATTATAAAGAACATTGTTTTGAATTTTCAAACGTGTGTGTGTCTGAAATTTGTACCTGTGAATTTTTGGGAGGATTCTACCAGAGAGCCCGACAGAACAGTAGGAAATTATAAAAATTAAACTGGTGCATAAATGCACCAGTGTGCCTTCCGTCCCCTGTCCAATTGTCTCTCCTTATCTCATTTATCTTTTCTTCCTTTCAAATTTGTTCACCTATACCTTTATATCTTTTCTTCTGTTCGTTTCTTGAGTTATATTACTACATATCTATTCTCTTCAATGTGTATTATGTATTGGACTAAATAAATAAATAAATAAAAATAAAATAAGATTGAAAACCATACAGGTGGGCCTTGAACTTATGGCTATACACAATTGAAATAAGGCTTTCCACTGCTGAGCAAGGGGGTTCAGTGAGCTGCGTTTGACTGTATGACTTTGTTGCCCCAATTGTTAAGCAAAATTTTATTTATTTATTCATTTGTCCAATACACAAATACATAGGAAAAAAAATAGACATGTAGTAATATAAATAAGGTTAAAAGTGAACTTAGAGGAGAGGATATATGAAAGAAAGAGAATATATATGATAAGTGAGAGAAAGGAAAGACAATTGGACAGGGGACGAAAGGCACACCAATACACTTATGTATGCCCCTTACTGGCCTCTTAGGAACCTGGAGAGGTCAATCGTGGAGAGTCTAAGGGAGAAGTGTTGGGGGTTAGAGGTTGACACAATTGAGTCCGGCAATGAGTTCCATGCTTCGATAACTCAATTGTTGAAATCATATTTTTTTACAGTCAAGTTTGCAGTGGTTCGTATTAAGTATGAATCTGTTGCGTGCTCTTGTGTTGTTGCGGTTGAAGCTGAGGTAGTCATTGACCGGTAGGACGTTGCAGCATATGATCTTGTGGGCAATACTCAAATCGTGTTTTAGGCGCCGTAGTTCTAAGCTTTCTAGACCCAGGATTGTTAGTCTATTTTCGTAGGGTATTCTGTTTCGAGGGGAGGAGTGAAGGGCTCTTCTGGTGAAATATCTTTGGACGTTTTCAAGGGTGTTGATGTCTGAGATGTGGTATGGGTTCCAGACAGATGAGCAGTAGTCTAGGATGGGTCTGGCAAAAGTTTTGTAGGCTCTTGTGAGTAGTGTGAGATTGCCTGAGCAGAAGCTGCGTTGACAAGTTGAGTTAATAAAATCCCTCTTTCTGGTCTGGAGTGGCCGCAGGCGCTCCAAGGGAGCATCAGGGGCACCTCTTGCGTCTGGCCGGTTATTTATTTATTCGATTTTTCTTTTAATGCCGCCCTTCTCCTTAGACTCAGGGCAGCTTACAACATGATAGCAAGAGTGCTTTTGAACAGAGCCGGCCTATTCCTCGGAGTCTCCTCCCTCGGGAGGAGGAGGAGGAGCGCCCCCTTCCGGCTTCTGTGCTAAATAAATAATAAAATCAGGATAAAAATAAATTTAGCCCCCAGTTCTATTTATTACTTGTAACCAGGCAACTCATGTAGGCAAATGTTCTCTCGATCGCCTTAACAAGTTAAATTTCTATAGGAAATACACAGCTATCGTGACTGACATTAACTATATTATACAATATGACATAATATTTATTTTATTTTATTTATTTTATTAGATTTGTATGCCGCCCCTCTCCGAAGACTCGGGGCGGCTCACAACAATAATAAAAAACAGCATAGACAATGGAACAAATCTAATAATAAGAATTACATAGAAAACCCCAACTGTTAAAAAAAACACACCATACAACACATACATACCAAACATAAAATATAAGAGAGCCTGGGGGAGATGTCTCAGTTCCCCCATGCCTGGCGATAATATAATAACATAGAAACATAGAAGACTGAGGGCAGAAAAAGACCTCATGGTACATCTAGTCTGCCCTTATACTATTTCCTGCATTTTAGGATGGATATATGTTTATCCCAGGCATGTTTAAATTCAGTTACTGTGGATTTACCAACCACGTCTGCTGGAAGTTTGTTCCAAGGATCTACTACTCTTTCAGTAAAATAATATTTTCTCATGTTGCTTTTGATCTTTCCCCCAACTAACTTCAGATTGTGTCCCCTTCTTCTTGTGTTCACTTTCCTATTAAAAACACTTCCCTCCTGGACCTTATTTAACCCTTTAACATATTTAAATGTTTCGATCATGTCCCCGCTTTTCCTTCTGTCCTCCAGACTATACAGATTGAGTTCATTAAGTCTTTCCTGATACGTTTTATGCTTAAGACCTTCCACCATTCTTGTAGCCCGTCTTTGGACCCGTTCAATTTTATCAATATCCTTTTGTAGGTGAGATCTCCAGAACTGAACACAGTATTATTCCAAATGTGGTCTCACCAGCACTCTATACAGCGGGATCACAATCTCCCTCTTCCTGCTTGTTATACCTCTAGCTATGCAGCCAAGCATCCTACTTGCTTTTCCTACTGCCCGACCACACTACACACTCATTTTGAGACTGTCAGAAATCACTACCCCTAAATCCTTCTCTTCTGAAGTTTTTGCTAACACAGAACTGCCAATACATGATATACAATAACAGATATTGTACAATAACTATTATTGTATATTATACTGTATTATTTTCGGCATCCCTTCTAATGAATCTAAGAGTGGTGTATGTTATTTTTTTATAGCAACCACACATCAAGTTCGGTGAGTGAGGCTTTGTTAATAGGCAAAGAGGCTGCTCTATGTTATTTGTTCTGGATCTCTGTGTACAACGTATGCTGGGGACTTAAAATTTGCAAAACAAAATGCCATTGTAAGCTTCCAGACAGCTGACCACCTAATTGCTTGCATATCTTCAGCAAAGATGGGAACGTCGGGTGGGAGAGGGACATGGTCTTCCGGATGTCCCATAATTCCCAAATTCTCCCCTGGTCATACTGACTGGAACCAGTGTGAGATGTAGGGCTAAACTATGGGGATGCCAAAACTTCCCCTCCCACAGTTGGCTTTCTCTTTTCTACTTTTGCAGAAGAAGACCCTCCCACCTGTTGAATGGGAAGCCTGCTCCAGGGTGGCCCAATTCATAGATGGCATAAGCCACGACTGTTGCTTGTCTTGCTGATAATCTAATGATTGGGAAATCCCCAATCTTTGTGAAACGTCTCAGCTGGTGGAAATGCACCAGCCCAGAAATATTTCTGTCTCAGACTGAAAAGAAAAGATATCTCTTGATGGCAGAACGTCTTCTCGATGCAGAGAAGGCCTGGAGGGCAACTTCAGAAGGAGTCTGGGAGCGCCTTTTCCAATTCATATACATTAAAAGGTAGCAACTTTCCTGAGCCCTGACTCACTTCAATCAGATTTATTTCTTTATTTCTTTTCTTTATTTCTTTTCTTTATTTCTTTATTTCTTTATTTCTTTATTTCTTTATTTCTTTATTTCTTTATTTCTTTATTTCTTTATTTCTTTATTTCTTTATTTCTTTATTTCTTTATTTCTTTATTTCTTTATTTCTTTATTTCTTTGATTTGATTTGATTTGTATGCAACTCGGAGATACAGGTGAAACTTAAAAAATTAGAATGTCCGTGCAAAAGTTCCTTTATTCCAGTAATGCAATTTATATATAATAAATTATAAATAAATACAGACACGCACACACACACACACACACACACACATATATATATAAATATAAATATAAATATACATATATTTGTTTTCGTAGATTTTCACGGGTACAGGTATGACGGTCTTGGCATATTCGGGTTTCTTCCCGTGTAGGATTTGGAAATCCTACACACTGTTCGCCTGAGAACAAGGACAGAAATACCAGCCTGAAGATGATGAGTGGGACCTCATCGAAACGTCGCCAGAGATTTCCAAATACTACACGGGAAGAAACCCGAATATGCCAAGACCGTCATATATATATATATATGTAACCCTTCCCTGGTGCAGAGCTGAAAGGATTGGATACTGTAGCCTAGACCCTAGAGGATAATTCTCTGCCTTACAAGGCAAAGGTTGCAGGTTCAAGTCCCAGTGGGTAATGATGGTGAATGTGATTTAACCGAAACGTCGCATAGACACTCAAAATATTACACGGGGCAAAACCCGAACTCAGAACAATCTACATACATATACCCGTGAAAATCTACGAATATATATATATATGTGTGTGTGTGTGTGTGTGTGTGTGTGTTTTTATGTCGGATCACCCTGGTATATTGAAGGAACGTCACAGCTCCCTTTTGCCTCTAGGCCCAACCCAGGACCATTTCAAGGCAGTTAATTTATTTATAGCCGACAACTATATTCTGTATGTGTCAAATGTTTTGGGTTTTTTTTAACTGGAATTTTAAAATTAAGGGAGACTAGGATGGTCCCATTTCGGCCTTGTTCTGGCCTCATCAGCTAGCCACACCCTTCCTTACTGGGATTCGATCTGGAAGCCTCTGCCTTGTAAGGCAGAGAATTAGCAGTTGAGCCATCAGACCTGATCCCTTACAAGGCAGAGGCTACCAGATCGAATCCCAGTAAGGAAGGTGTGGCTAGCTGATGAGGCCAGAACAAGGCCGAAATGGGACCATCCTAGTCTCCCTTAATTTTAAAATTCCAGCTAAAAAAACCCAAACATTTGACACATACAGAATATAGTTGTCGGCTATAAATAAATTAACTGCCTTGAAATGGTCCTGGGTTGGGCCTAGAGGCAAAAAGGAGCTGTGACGTTCCTTCAATATACCAGGGTGATCCGACATAAAAAAAACATATAGCCCCTCCCTGGTACAGAGCTGGAGGGATCAGGTCTGATGGCTCAACTGCTAATTCTCTGCCTTACAAGGCAGAGGCTACCAGATCGAATCCCAGTAAGGAAGGGTGTGGCTAGCTGATGAGGCCAGAACAAGGCCGAAATGGGACCATCCTAGTCTCCCTTAATTTTAAAATTCCAGCTAAAAAACCCCAAAAAACATTTGACATATATATGTATATGTATATGTATATGTATATGTATATGTATATGTATATGTATATGTATATGTATATGTATCACATGTTTTTCCTGAATTTTTAAAACTAAGGGAGACTAGGATAGCGCTATTTCGGCCTTGTTCTGGCCTCATCAGCTAGCCATACCCTTATATATATTTACAGCAAAAGAATAATCATGGCAGCCATCGAGATAGAAAAACACCCCCAAAATATGAACAAGCATCATGATACCTCCCGCCTACCAGACATCTGGAAACCAGCCCTCATTAACAAATGTATCCCAGCCATAGAAACTGAAACCAGACTCAGAACACACATTGCAAAACAATTAAGTAGCCTGCAAGCTCCAACTACTCAGGATATCACCCCCAATCCACAAACATCAACTAATCAGCATATCTCAGTTACATCAACGACCCCAGGTGTTACCCCACTGACTCACCAGGAAGTTTCTACACAGCAGGCAATTGCTGAGCCATCAAACCACACCCAGCCACCAGTATTTATAGTGGGAAGGCAGCTCAGGTCTTGCTGTGTTCGCCCTAGAAAAAGGACAGAAGCACCAGCCTGAAGATGACGAGTGGGACCTCGTCGAAACGTCGTCAGAATTTCTGAATCCTACAAGGGAAGAAATCTGAATATGCCAAGACCGTCATACCTGCACCCGTGAAAATCTACGAAAGCAATTATATATATATATATATATATATATATATATATATATATATATATATATATATTTATTTATTTAATGAGAGCAAATGGGCTAGTAACAGAGCATCAAGAGAACCCCAGCTGCCCTTTCAAAGCTGTTGTTTCCATTTTCCATGCAAAAATGTCTACTATGAAACCGCTGGGTGAGATCATCCAAGGGCATGGGGTGAGGTATCATCAGTACGCTGATGATACCCAGCTTTACATCTTCACCCCATGTCCAGTCAACGAAGCAGTGGAAGTTATGTGCCGGTGTATGGAGGCTGTTGGGGCCTGGATGGGTGTCAACAGACTCAAACTCAACCCTGATAAGACGGAGTAGCTGTGGGTTTTGCCTCCCAAGGACAATTCCATCTGTCCGTCCATCACCTGGGGGGGGGATTATTGACCCCCTCGGAGAGGGTCCGCAACTTGGACGTCCTGCTCGATCCACAGCTTACATTAGAGAAACATCTTTCAGCTGTGGCGAGGGGGACGTTTGCCCAGGTTCGCCTGGTGCACCAGTTGCAGCCCTATTTGAACCGGGGATCACTGCTCACAGTCACTCATGCCCTCATCACCTCGAGGCTCGACTACTGTAACGCTCTCTACATGGGGCTACCTTTGAAAAGTGTTTGGAAACTTCAGATCGTGCAGAATGCAGCTGCGAGAGCAATCATGGGCTTTCCCAAAAATGCCCATGTAACGCCAACACTCCTCAGTCTGCATTGGTTGCCGATCAATTTCCGGTCACAATTCAAAATTTTGGTCATCACCTATAAAGCCCTTCATGGCACCGGACCAGGGTATCTACGAGACCGCCTTCTGCCGCACGAATCCCAGCTACCGGTTAGGTCCCACAGAGTTGGCCTTCTCTGGGTCCCATCAACAAAACAATGTCGTTTGGCGGGCCCCAGGGGAAGAGCCTTCTCTGTGGGGGCCCCGGCCCTCTGGAACCAACTCCCCCCGGAGATTAGAATTGCCCCCACCCTCCTTGCCTTTCATAAGCTCCTTAAAACCCACTTCTGCTGTCAGACATGGGGGAACTGAGATATTCCTTCCCCCTAGTCCTTTACAATTTATGTATGGTATGTTTGTTTGTATGTATGTTTGGTTTTACAAATAAGGGTTTTTTAAAACTGTTTTAGTATTGGATTTACATGCTGTTTTGTACTACTGTTGTTAGCCGCCCCGAGTCTACAGAGAGGGGCGGCATACAAATCCAATAAATAATAATAATAAAAAATAATAAAAAATGGCCAGATTAAGGAAGGGGGGGGGGATGCCCTTGTGACTCCCGGCTGGGTGCAGCCCGTTTTCTTTTGTTGCCTGGGGGGCAGCTGTTCAAATCCCCTCCCATCAGAGTCCCTCCTGCAGCCCTTCATTCCCTCATCTGCTGGAGGTCTGAAAAATCCAGCAACCTTCCTCTGACGTCACTTTGCCATTAAAACCTTCCAATCCCCTCCGATAATTGTTTGGAAAAGGTGCAATTGATGTCAGACAGCCTGGTAATCTTGCATTCCGAATCCATTATCTATCTCTGACTTATTCCATGGTCAGGTGGTGTTCTCAAGGGGGAAGGCATTGGCCAGGTGCTGTGCAAAGGAGGTCGGGTGGGAAGGGGCTTCACTGCCCATCTCTCTGGCTTCAGAGTTTTTCCCTTTCGGGCAGAGTTGGAAAACTGGCAACTGTTGTTTGTGTTTCTATTTTTTTAAAAATAAACTTTATAAAATTTTTCATAAAAAGACAAAACCAACAAACATACATTTAACATAAATTTGGGGTTACAATACCCCTACTTATTCTAGAAGTTAAGTTTCCATACAGAAAAAGAATACCTTATTAATACTTTATGTCAACTTAATACTTTAAGTGAAAAGAAGAAATTCTATTTGATCTTATATATAAAAAACCTTTCCATTATAGACTAAATAAAACACAAAATGTAAGTCATACACCCTTCTTTTTCTTATTTATCCATATATACTCTTTATTCCATACTACGTAAAATTCTGATTCTTCTTGGTCTTTTAACCGTCTTGTCATCATATCCATTTCAGAGCAATCTAATATTTTCTTAATAACCTCTTCTTCTTTGGGGATATTTTCCCCTTTCCAAATTTGCGCATATACAATCCTGGCCGCTGTCAAAACATGTATAACTAAATACAGTGGTACCTCGAGATACGAGTTTAATTTGTTCCGGACCTGGGCTCTTAAGTCGAGCAGCTCTTATCTCGAACGACTTTTCCCCATAGGAATTAATGTAAATAATTTTAATTGGTTCCAGCCCTCAAAAAACTCACAAAGTTAGTCTAAATTATGCAGAAAGACATGTTTTTTATGAAGAAATGTACATGTACATATAAATGAATAATGAAGTTTCTTTCACTTAACTTGTAAACTTTCTTAAACTTTTAAATTTACATATGTTCAACTTCTCTGCCACCCAATCCTGTAGGACAGAGGTCCCCAACCCTTTTTGCACCAGGGACCGGCTTTAAGCGATCAAGAGAGGAATGGGTGAATGAATGGACGGAGGGTGGGAAGGAAGGAAGGAAAGAGGGAAGGGACAGGAACAGAGGAAGGAAGCAAGGAAACTTATGAAAGGGGAGAGTAAGAGAGGAATGAGTGAAGGGAGGGAGGGAAGAAGGTGGGAAGGAGAAAGAAAAGAAGAAATAGAGGAAGGGAAGGTAAAAGAGAGAAAGAAAAAGAGCAAGAAAGAAAGAAAGAAAGAAAGAAAGGGGGAAGGGACAGGAACAGAGGAAGGAAGCAAGGAAACTTATGAAAGGGGAGAGTAAGAGAGGAATGAGTGAAGGGAGGGAGGGAGGGAAGAAGGTGGGAAGGAGAAAGAAAAGAAGAAATAGAGGAAGGGAAGGTAAAAGAGAGAAAGAAAAAGAGCAAGAAAGAAAGAAAGAAAGAAAGAAAGAAAGAAAGAAAGGGGGAAGGGACAGGAACAGAGGAAGGAAGCAAGGAAACTTATGAAAGGGGAGAGTAAGAGAGGAATGAGTGAAGGGAGGGAGGGAGGGAAGAAGGTGGGAAGGAGAAAGAAAAGAAGAAATAGAGGAAGGGAAGGTAAAAGAGAGAAAGAAAAAGAGCAAGAAAGAAAGCTGCAAGCACCCCCCCGAGCCCCCCAGGCCGGCTGCAACCTTTTAAAACACGCGCGCCGCTTCGCAGCTGTCTCCTGAAGCCGAACGCGGAAGTTAGCGTTTGGCTTCAGGAGACAGCTCCTTGGCGCTTGTATCTCGAATTTGGGCTTGTAAGTAGAACAAAAATATCTCTCCCCTCCCAGCTCTTATCTCGAGTTGCTCTTAAGTAGAGCAGCTCTTATGTCGGGGTTCCACTGTATAAAATTTCTTTCTTGTATTTCTGACTAGTTATACCCAATAAATAAAATTCTGGGGTTTGTGTTTCTAAATTGATCACATCTGTGTAACCTTTAGAAACTTTCTGCCCACCATTAACCACCAAAGCAATTTTAGGTGATTTAGCTTCACCTTTTAAAGGTGGGGGTGGTAGGTGAGGAGAGGGGAGGTGTCCCTCCTATGCAGACTTCCCAATGGGGGGGGGGGGCTGGGGCAGGGCCCGGGAGGAGGACCCTTTGCTCCACAGAGCTCTCCTCCTCCCCTTCCCCCCTTTAAGAACGGAGTGGGTCTCTTCACTTGCCCCCTCCTGATGATAAGAACATAAGAAGAGCCATGCTGAATCAGGCCAAAGACCATCGAGTCCAGAATTCTGTGTTACACAGTGACCCACCAATTGTCCATGGGGATCTTGAGCAGAAAGAGAAGGAAAGGTAGAGAAATGGATATTAATAAATTAAGGAGATTTATGTATATTAGTAATTACGAACCAAAATTGTTACAAATAAATAAGCTGCAAAACCCAATTATCCTGCAATCTAGCAGGTATGTTTATTAAGTTCTGATTACAAAACTACTTTATGTATAAAGCATAATGCTTTATTTTGTTTTGATTGTATGTATGTATGTTTCTTTTTTATCTTTCTTCTGTCAATATTGTGTTGTTTCTTTTTCTAATGTAAATAATTAATAAATATATTTTTAAATAATAATAGTAATAATAATAATAATAATAATATCTAATATTTAAAAACATCTAAAACCCATCATTAAAATCATACAACACAAGCGTACCATACATAAACTATATAAACCCGGGGCGGGGTATCTCAATTCCCCCATGCCTGGCGACATAGGTGGGTCTTAAGCAATTTACGAAAGGCAAGGAGGGTGGGGCAGTTCTAATCTCTGGGGGGGAGTTGATTCCAGAGAGCCGGGGCTGCCACAAAGAAGACTCTTCCTCTGGTGCCCGCCAGACGACATTGTTTAGTCGACGGGACATGGACAAGGCCAACTCTGTGGGACGTTATTGGTCGCTGGCATTCGTGCGGCAGAAGACGGTTTAATGCGTGATGGGTCTGTTCAGGGCTAAACCGAATGTCCGGATGGAAATTGGGTCAATTCATCCTGCTTTGAGGTTCCCACAGTACACTGATCCACAAATGACCCAGTTACATAGAGGGTACATGACAAGTGATCTGCTAGAGCTCCGCAGATAGAAAATTAAATCTAAATACCTTCACACGAATCCAAGAAGCGAGAGTGGGGATTCGTTCTCCAGACTTACCCACGGCCTCCACCCTCGTTCTGCACCCGAGCGACAGACATTCGCCACTAATCCCAGAAATCTAAAACTGGAGGTTTTTTCAAGTCAAGCTTTGACTTCCAATCACTATATGGGTTTCCGTGTGATTTTTGCACCAACGTTTTCAGAAACAGTTTGCTAAGGTGAATAGAGAGTGGAACCCCAGGGATTTCTTGTACTGGGGGGGATTTGAATCAGATTTGAGCTGCTCATTCTGATTATTACAGGGAACAGTACAGAAAACACTGATTTGTTTACATAACACAGAAATCTGCAGGAACTCGGCTGCCTTTATTAATGCATCAGTGTGTGTGTATGTGGGCGTGTGGGGTAACCTGGCAGAATTAACTTGGGTCTGTTGGTAGAGCCCCTCCCTCCCCTGGCCAACCGAAGTGGGAGTTGATGGGCGCTCCCACCATTTGCTGGTTCTGAGAGGGGCTGATCGGGCTGTGCTTTCTTTGTGTGCCTCCCCCCTGGGATTCTCAAAATGGGTGAGCAGTGTGGTCGGGCAGTAGGGAAAGCAAGTAGGATGCTTGGCTGCATAGCTAGAGGTATAACAAGCAGGAAGAGGGAGATTGTGATCCCCTTATATAGAGCGCTGGGGAGACCACATTTGGAATACTGTGTTCAGTTCTGGAGACCTCGCCTACAAAAAGAGATTGACAAAATTGAACGGGTCCAAAGACGGGCTACAAGAATGGTGGAAGGTCTTAAGCATAAAACGTATCAGGAAAGACTTAATGAACTCAATCTGTATTGTCTGGAGGACAGAAGGAAAGGGGGGACAGGATCGAAACATTTAAATATGTTAAAAGGTTAAATAAGGTTCAGGAGGGAAGTGTTTTTAATAGGAAAGGGAACACAAGAACAAGGGGACACAATCTGAAGTTAGTTGGGGGAAAGATCAAAAGCAATGTGAGAAAATATTATTTTACTGAAAGAGTAGTAGATCCTTGGAACAAACTTCCAGCAGACGTGGTTGGTAAATCCACAGTAACTGAATTTAAACATGCCTGGGATAAACATATATCCATTGTAAGATAAAATACAGGAAATAGTATAAGGGCAGACTAGATGGACCATGAGGTCTTTTTCTGCCGTCAGTCTTCTATTTTTCTATGTTTCTATGTTTCTATTCAGCTAGGTTGGTGTTGTGGTTGGCTCTGGCCCAGCTCCTGCCCCAGGGAATGGGGAGGTGGATGCAGGGGGAAATTCAACGTGTCACAGTCCTGTGTTATTGCCGACAGAATCAGTTCAGAGTTTAGTTTCCTCGG
Source organism: Erythrolamprus reginae (assembly GCF_031021105.1). Taxonomy (NCBI): domain Eukaryota; kingdom Metazoa; phylum Chordata; class Lepidosauria; order Squamata; family Dipsadidae; genus Erythrolamprus; species Erythrolamprus reginae. Next base: position 41,991,986 of record NC_091958.1, on the reverse strand, counting down.
ACGGAGAAGAAGGTGGGAGTGACTCGGCAGAGGGGGGCTTGGCACACAGCCCAGGCAGTCAATCTCCCTTATCTTCCATTGATTCTGATGATGACGTTTTGGACCCACGCAAGTGCAGAATTATGCGTAGAAGAGACCAAGTAAGAACATATTACAGGAAATAAGGGAGGCCACCTGTGTTTGGGTGGGGCTCCAGTAATTAGGGCTGCTGCTATAAATAGCAGCATGTGGGTTCGGCCATTGTGGAAGAATATCTGATCAGAGTTCATCAGGAATCCTGTGTCTTCTGGACTTTGTTGCTTTTTCACACCTTGGAAAACAAAGTAGAGCAACATGTGTGTGTCTCACTTCGTTGGAAGAAGAAGGGGTGTGACGTTGCTTCACAGCTGCTAGCTAAGTACTTAATGACTGCTTAAGGGAAATTGTACAGACTACCCGGTTGTTTTGGGGACGAGTGCTCTTTGCCATACAAAAAAAGAGTGCTTTGTTTATTTTGCATTTTGTGATAAAGAACATTGTTTTGAATTTTCAAATGTGTGTGTGTGTCTGAAATTTGTATCCTTGAATTTTCGGGAGGCTCCTATCAGAGAGCCCGGCAGAACAGTTGCCATCCATCCTCAGGGAAGGTATCTATGGGGCCTGAACTTCAGAGTCCACCGAGAGTCCACCTTGAGTTGCATCCCCCAATGAAGCACCTGGTGTAGCTTTGCAATTTCCTGGGCTTTGTTTCTGGAGACCTTTGCAGGCATTGTTCCCAGAAGCAGCCCAAGAGCATCCTTGCTGCCTTTTCGTGCTCTCTGCCTGCCGGCTTATCTTGTCTACCAACTGTTAATCGGAGCATCCAGCCCTGCTGGGGGAGGAGAGACTCCTCATTATCGCACCCCCCCTCTTTTCCCTTTTGGGAGGCAGCTGGGCAGCCTGTACATTAATAGATTAGTTTCAAGATTGGAGATCGTTAACAGCCAGAAGAGGAGGAGGGGGAGGATTTCTGCAGGGATCCTGCTGGGATTTCGCGTGGTGCAGTTGCCGTTGCCGTCAGTGAGGAGAGCATCACAACTTCTATTTGGCCTTCAGGAGCTGCTCCTTCGTCAAGGTAGAGTATCCGTTTGTTTGCTTTGATTAGAGGGTCTTGATTTCAGGGCTTTGACCTCTTGCAGGAATGGACTGGAACGGTCAATATTCCATGTAACGGAGCAGAATCTCCATGATCAGAAAGACTTCAACTTTGAGTGTCAAAATGCAGGTGACAAACACAAGGGAGACTTTAATACATTTGCCTCTGGCTGCAGATGTTCTTTGACCCCCCATTAGTGATCTATATTTCTGAAAGAATTGATTGAGATTTAGTTCCAATTTCTGGACAATTTACTCATTGGAAGATTTATCTTGGAAAGGGGGCTGACTTGGCTTGGCTTCTTAAAGACGTCCGAGAGACAGGGCAACTGACATCCCTGTGGGCGTGGAGACCAGTTGTTAGGGGTCATTGAATTAACTTGTGCCTCTCTATTGAAGGGCTCAGCTTTCCGAGTCTTTTAAAGGCTGTATGGAAATTGATTACGGGGTGTTTGTCCATTGAACTGAGGTCCTTCAATGCATCGGGAGATGGTTTTAATTCTACCAATGCAGGTGCTTTGGGGGTGGTGGGTAGGAAATCTCAACGTGCTTATGGTCTCTCGCCGTGTTCCAGGCTAAACATATGACCTGAATTTTGGTATTAAAAAGAACATTTTGAGACGGCACCACACAAAACATCCCGCCTGCTTCAGGCTGTCAGAACAGCTTAAATGAGATGTGAGATGAGATGAGAGACTAGCTTAGAACATCTGGGATGTCTGATGGGAGACCCTGAAAACAGACAGGCTTCCCTTCACTGGAATAATTCAGCTTTCCTTGCGTTAAGGAGCAGGTTGCCCTTGATGGCCAAAATGACCCTCTTCCCTTGGAGGAAAACGCATTCCTCCCCAGTCCCCCTCCTCTGCCGTTCTGGAAACCGATCCTAGCCAGAATTGGCCCGTGTTCTTGTCCTGAAGACCAGCGATGGTGAAAGGGTTCCTGGGACTTCACTTGAGTCCATCTGATTTCGGCCGGGGGACCTTGCAGCAGGTTTGGTTTCGTGTGGGACTCTGGACCAGCAGGACAAGCCAATGGACAGCATTGTAGGAGGGGTGGTCAGATTATTTTGTCAGCTTGTCTGGTTGTTTTCGAACTGGTCCAGAAAGATGATACCAAGGTACCCCAGGCAGGTCATAATTCTCCCTGCACGGATGGCTGCCAGACACGGGGATGAGGGTGAGCGTAAAATCGGGGGCAGGAGCCGTGGGAATCGCAAGATGGGACCAATGTCACTTTCACTCTATTGGGTTTCCTTACCCTCAAAATATAGGTTTAAAATGTGAACATAGGTAGGCCTGGAAAACATCCATTGGATATTTTAATTTATAGTCAGCAAATTTCAAATACTGTACAGGGTCCAAGTTTTTTTCAAGATGAAAGTGAGTCTGCCTGTCCCAGGATCCAATTTGTGTCAGTCGCTGGGAGGAGAGGTTTAGTCTTTCGGGCTTTCGGACCATCCTCAGAGAACTTCTCTTTACCAGAATGTGTGCTTTGGGCTACTCTCTGTATTGGGTAGATATCCGCTCCGAGTCTACGGAGAGTGGCGGCATACAAGTCAAATAGATAGATAGATAGATAGATAGATAGATAGATAGATAGATAGATGTTAGATAGATAGATAGATGTTAGATAGATAGATAGATAGATAAATAGATGTTAGATAGATAGATAGATAGATAGATAGATAGACAGACAGACAGACAGATAGATGATAGATAGATAGATAGATAGATAGATAGATGTTAGATAGATAGATAGATAGATAGATGATAGATGATAGATGATAGATAGATAGATAGATGTTAGATAGATAGATAGATAGATAGATGTTAGATAGATAGATAGATAGATAGATAGATAGATGTTAGATAGATAGATAGATAGATGTTAGTTAGATGTTAGATAGATAGATAGATAGATAGATAGATAGATGTTAGATAGATAGATAGATAGATAGATAGATGTTAGATAGATAGATGTTAGATAGATAGATAGATAGATAGATGTTAGATAGATAGATAGATAGATAGATAGATGTTAGATAGATAGATAGATGTTAGATAGATAGATGTTAGATAGATAGATAGATAGATAGATAGATAGATAGATGTTAGATAGATAGATAGATAGATAGATGTTAGATAGATAGACAGACAGACAGACAGACAGACAGACAGACAGACAGGGTGCCTGATTGTGGGTGGCTTTTTAATTGTTGATTGAAGTGTTGATGATCAGTTATTAAGTCACTGGCTGTTGACTCTTTGTGTTGCCAAGCCCTTGCCTCCTGTTATGCTAGTGGTAAACCAGGAAGTGGTAAACCAGGAGCCTGTTTGGCGCAGTGATTAGAGGGCAGCCCTGCAGGCTCCTTCAGCTAGCTGCTAGCTGTAGTTCAGCAGTTCAAATCTCACCACCGGCTCAAGGTTGACTCAGCCTTCCATCCTTCCGAAGTGGGTCAAATGAGGAGTCAGTTTGTTGGGGGGCGAGAGGCTGAGTCTGTAAACCGTTTAGAGAGGGCTGTAAAAGCACTATATAAGTCTACATGCTATATTGCTATTGCTAAATCAGCACTCCTGTTGGTGCTGCTTGGCAACACAAAGAAACATCAACCAGTGACTTAATAGCTTTTTAAATGAACAATTAAAAAGCCACACACATATAAACACCAATTATACCAGATTAGCCCAAATCACACACCCTCTAGAGAGGGCTTCCCTGGGGATGGCCTCCAGCACAAGTCCTAAAGTTCGGATGCCTGAGCCTCTGGTCCTGGTGACCAACCTAGATTGGACCCAAGTTTTTCTGTTCACTAGAATTTGCCATACAAAATTAATTTTCCTCATTTGTAAATAAATATTTCCATAAATTTTAAGTAAGAAAAAGATATCACTGAGTGTGTTAAAACAGTTTTGTTAAGCCTGTAGATAAAAAAAAAAGAACCTCTCTTGGGTGATATTTCTTGAGTGTTTCTCAGGGCCTCCTTAATGAGAAATTGTTCTGCCGGACTCTCTGGTAGGAACCTCCCAAAAAATTCAAAGGTACAAATTTCAGACACACACACATGTTTGAAAATTGAAAACAATGTTCTTGATCACAAAATTCAAAATAAACTAAGCACTCTTTTTGTATAGCAAAGACCACTTGTCCCAAAACAACCTGGTAGTTTGTACAAGTCCCTTATCAGTTCGTAAGTACTTAGCTTGCAGCTGTGAAGAAAGTCACAGCCCTTCTTCTTCCACAAAGTGAAATACAGTTTGCTCTGCTTTGGTTTCAAAGTGGTGAAAAGTCAACAAAGGCCGGAGTCAGCAAGGCATTCATGAAACACAACGATCAGATAATTCTCCACAACGGCCAAACCCACACGCTGCTATTTATAGCAGCAGCACTAATTAAAGCAGCCCCACTCAACCACAGGTAGCCTCATTTTCTCTTGTAATAATCCTTTAGTTGTTGCTTCCTATGCATCACTCTACGCATGCGTGGATGTGTCATTAATTCTTGTTCAGAATCCAGAGATGATACAGATGATTGATCTCCTCCTGGGCTGTCTGCCAAACTCTCCTCCTCCCTGTCACTCAGGCCTCCTTGGTCAGAGGAGACTTCATCGGTAGATTCCATTGGGAGCAAAACAGACATGCAGCATGTGGATGTCTCCCCCACATCCACCTGCACATTCCTTGGGGCAGGAGCTGGGCCAGAGCTAACCACAACAGAGATAAAGACAAGTTTTTGGATGGAGACCCCCCAAAATCCATGGTTGGATGCTGGACTGGGCAGTCAAAATATCCCAGACACCAAGAGAACATCTCTCTGTGTTGTCTAGAAAATGACCTGGACCATCTACAGAGAGGCCGGGGTTCCCCCAGGGGGATGCGTGCAGTGATGATGGGCTACCAAAATGTTTATTACCACACCGTGGGTGTGGCTTATGCATTTTGCTTCAACATGTTTCAGTGCAAATTGGGTGCTCTGGGGTGTGTTGAGGTTGGCTCTGGCCCAGCTCCTGCCCCAAGGACTGTGGATGTGGGGGAGACATACACATGCTGCAGGCCTGTTTTGCCCCCGGTGGAATCTGCTGATGAAGGCTCCTCTGACCAAGAAGACATGAGTGAAGGGGAGGAGGAGAGTGCAGCAGACAGCTCAGAAGGAGATCAATTATCTAGCTCCTCCTTGGATTCAGAACAAGAGTTAATGATACAGCCACGCATGTAGAGAGCGATGCATAGGCAACAACTGAGAGATTATTATCAAAGAAAATGAGGCCACCTGTGGTTGGGTGGGGCTGTGGTAATTAGTGAGGCTGCTATAAATAGCAGCCTGTCGGTTTGGCCATTGTGGAGGATTATCTGATCGTTGTGTTTCGTGACTGCTTTGCTGACTTTGATCTTTGTGTGCTGATTTCCCCCCGCTTTGAAATTAAACCAGAGCAAAGTGTGTTTCACTTTGTGAAAGAAGAAGGACTGTGAATTGCCTCACAGCTGCAAGCTAAGTATCACAGAACTGATAAGGGACGGTTTGTTTGGAGACAGTGCTCTTTGCTATACAAAAAGAGTGCTTCGTTTATTTGTATTTTTCGGTATAAAGAACATTGTTTTGAATTTTCAAACGTGTGTGTGTCTGGAATTGTATCTGTGCATTTTTGGGAGGATTCTACCAGAGAGCTCGACAGAACAGGGTGGAGCTCCAAATTTTGCTACCGGTACTGTGTGCCTGACCATGCCCGTAGGACCCCATCACTGGATATGTGTCTCCAACTTGCTGCATTTGTCTTGGAAGGGTCCCTCCCCAGCAGCTGAGGCGGTTGGAAGAAGTCTTTGATGGCTCTGGCTCTGTCCATGATGCCAGGATGGGCTTTGGGATGAGGCTGGAGGCAGCCGAGGTCCCACAGAGGGAAGTAGCTGAGAATTGCTGGGCAGGGGGGAGATCTGCGTGGAAGCCTTCAAGAGGGCTGGGTGACTGATCCCCCACTGGCTCAACGTGCTCTGCTATTCTAAGCTGTAATATAGTTGGTTTGGTTTCCATATACTCTCAAGCTTGTGACTTTAATTCGTATGTAACACATGGTTCAAGCAAATGCTCGCTCTGTACAGCGTGTGAGAACCCAGGAATCCAACCCGTCCAGTTGGGCAGTCCACACAGTCCTGGATTAATCAGGGTTGATGGCTGTAGAACAGTGTTTCCCAACCTTGGCAACTTGAAGATATCTGGACTTCAACTCCCAGAATTCCCCAGCCAGCGAATGCTGGCTGGGGAATTCTGGGAGTTGAAGTCCAAATATCTTCAAGTTGCCAAGGTTGGGAAACACTGCTGTAGAACACTGACCTGGATTACAGGCCCTAATACACCTCTTACTGAATGATATGGCTTTATTGAATAAGCCACAACTATCTGGAGATACATGGGCCGGGAGCCAGAAATCATGGCTTGGAAAAGACTTCGCACAACTTGTGAAATCTGAAACAGGCCAAGCCACAGTGACTGAGGATGAAATATGCCATGATCTCGAGTTGAGCAGAAACCAGAAGACAATACTGTATATTCTTCTTTTACTTGTTTAAGGCATCTTGTTGGAATTTAGACTGATTGTAGAGCTTGCCTTGGGCAAAGATTTCTTCCCTTCGCAGAACTGGATAAAATTCTACTTGGCATTTAATTTTTTTAAACAAAGCTTTCCAAAACAGGAAGGGACTTCTATTATTGTCTATGTTTCTACTTTCTCCAACTGTAAAAGCAAATGAGAGAGATGTCAAACCAGCAGCATTAACACAAACCATAATTTATTTTATTTATTTTATTTATTTTATTTATTTTATTTATTTTATTTATTTTATTTATTTTATTTATTTTATTTATTTTATTTTATTTTATTTATTTTATTTATTTTATTTATTTTATTTATTTTTTATTCATTCATTCATTCATTCATTCATTCATTCATTCATTCATTCATTCATTCATTTAGTCCAATACACAATAATACACAATGAGGGTTATAGTGGATATAGTAGAGAAGAAATACGAGATATAGAAGAGACTATAGGACAGGGGACAGAAGGCACTCTAGTGCGCTTATGTACGCCCCTTACTGACCTCTTAGGAATCTGGAGAGGTCAACCGTGGATAGTCTAAGGGTAAAATGTTGGGGGTTAGGGGATGATACTATGGAGTCCGGTAATGAGTTCCACGCTTCTACAACCCGATGACTAAAGTCATATTTTTTACAGTCAAGTTTGGAGCGGTTAATGTTAAGCTTGAATCTGTTGTGTGCTCTTGTGTTGTTGTGGTTGAAGCTGAAGTAGTCTTTGACAGGCAGGACATTGCAGCATATGAGCTTGTGGGCAATACTTAGATCATGTTTAAGGTGCCATAGTTCTAAGCTTTCAAGACCCAGGATTGAAAGTCTAGTTTCATAGGGTGTTCTGTTTCGAGTGGAGGAGTGAAGGGCTCTTCTGGTGAAGTATCTTTGAACATTTTCAAGGGTGTTAATGTCTGAGATGCGATATGGGTTCCAAACAGATGAGCTGTATTCGAGGATGGGTCTGGCGAAAGTTTTGTAAGCTCTGGTAAGTAGTGTGAGATTTCCAGAGCAGAAGCTACGTAGGATTAGATTAACAACTCTTGAGGCCTTCTTAGCGATGTGGCTGCAGTGGGCTTTGGCACTTAGATCTTTAGTTATTAGTATCTCGAGGTCCTTGACCGAGTGGGGATTATCTGTGATAATTTGTTTATTAAGTTTGTTTATTAAGTTTGTATTTTCTCTTAGCCAAACATGGGGTGGGATTTCCTTCGGACCCCATTCAAATTCTAATCAAATCAGATCCCGAGAGTGTATTTGCCTTCCTGCTTACGCAGAGAGACCAATCACTGTTTCCAGGATGCCGAGGTTGCTTCAAGCCTTTCCCTGGGGAAGGTAAATGTTTTAGGTCTGCTGTGGCTGATTCCAGGCGTGTGATGGAGGCCAAGCTGAAGGAAGAGAGAAGAAGACTGAACCATGGCAACCAGAGCAGTAACACTCTTGGGTAGCACAAGCGGGGAAACATTTGTCTGCATTCTTAGGTTGTGTGTTTATACAAAATACACCCAACTCTCTGGCTTGGTTGAGGTACTGAATTACAATAGTTCAGCCGGTGCCAACATGGTACTTGGAAGAGATAGTGCTTATTTATTGTTAGAGTTGAAGGGGACCATGAAGGCCATCGAGTTCAACCCCATGCCCAAGCAGGAACCCTATAGTACACCAGTCAAGTGGCAGTTCAATCTTCTCTTAAAAATGTCCAGTGTTGGACTTCACAACGTCCACTGGTAGGTTGTTCCATTGGTTGATCGCTCTGACCGTCAGGAAGTTCCTCCTTATCTCCATGTTGAATCTCTCCTTAGTCAGCTTCCAGCCGTTGTTCCTCGTCCGGCCCTCCGGTGCCCTGGAGAATAAAGTGATCCCCTCCTCTCTGTGACATCCCTCGTATACTTGTAGACTGCTATCATGCCTGCTCTGGCCCTCCTTTTCTCTAGGCTATCCATGCCCCGTTCCCTCAGTCTCTCTTCGTAAGTCTTGGTTTCCAGTCCCTTAATCATCTTGGTTGCTCTTTTTTGCACCTTCTCCAGAGTTTCAATGTCTGTTTTGAAGTGTGGTGACCAGAACTGAATACAGTACTCCAGGTGTGGTCGCACCAGGGCACAGTAGAGTGGTATTAAGACTTCCCTGGTCTTGCAGTGTATTCCCCTGTTGATGCAGCTTAGGATTGTGTTGGCTTTTTTAGCTGCTGCTGCACATTGTTGGCTCATGTTTAGTTGATTGTCCACCAAGACTCCGAGGTCTCTTTCGCAGTCGCTACTGCTAAGAGGGGTTTCTCCCAGGTTGTATGTGTGTCCAGGGTTTTTTCTGCCTAGGTGAAGGACTTTGCTCTTGTCAATGTTAAATAACAGATCTCTTTTTCTTCCTGGGGAGGCGTGCAGGTTTTTAAATGATGTGAAGTTTGTTTTAGAAATTGCTGCCCTTTTGCTCCAGTTTTGCACTGCCCTAGAGAAAGGAAACCTACCCCTGATTTGGGGCAGTTTGGTCATCATGCTCTTCCTCTGCCTGCTCTCCCCCCAAAGAAATCAGGCAGCTGGGCCCCTGTGAGCAGAGAGTGGGAAGCCAAGAGAGAGGTTGCGAGGGGTTTTGATGGAGGAGGAACGAGCCGATGGAACCTGCTGAAGTGGACCTGAGCAGGGGGGATTCACCAATAATTATTATTATTATTATTAGATTTGTATGTTTAAATTCAGTTACTGTGGATTTACCAACCACGTCTGCTGGATGTTTGCTCCAAGGATCTACTACTCTTTCAGTGAAATAATATTTTCTCACGTTGCTTTTGATCTTTCCCCCAACTAACTTCAGATTGTGTCCCCTTGTTCTTGTATTCACTTTCCTATTAAAAACACTTCCCTCCTGGACCTTATTTAACCCTTTAACATATTTAAATGTTTCAAAAGGGGGGTTTAATCCCACTCTTGGTGGCAGAGATGTGTCTTCAACATTTTGCAGAAGGCGAGGAGGGTAGGGGCAGTTTGAATCTCCAGGAGGAGTTGATTCCAGAGGGCCAGGGCCACCACAGAGAAGGCTCTTCCCCTAGGTCCAGCCAGACGACATTGTTTAGTTGACGAGACCCTGAGGAGGCCAACTCTGTGGGACTTAAACGGCCGCTGGGATTCGTGCGGCAGAGGGCAGTCCCATAGGTATTCTGGTCCAATGCTATGCAGGGCTTTATGGGTCATTACCAAGACTTTGAATTGTGACCGGAAACTTATCGTCAGCCAGTGCAGTGCACGGAGTGTTGACGAGACATGGGCGTATCTAGGAAAGCCCATGATTGCTCTCACGGCCACATTCTGCCGATCTGAAGTTTCCGAACACTCTTCAAAGGCAGCCCCATGTAGAGAGCGTTGCAGTAGTCAACGCATATGCTTGTCTGTCCTAGTGTGAGATGTAGGTAGACTGCACTTGGTGCTGATGTAGATATAGCAAATATGTATGAAGGATGGCCTTGGCAGAGATATAGGGAGGCTAAAGCCCCTTTTTCATTCCAGAACTATAAGATAACATTTGGAATTGCTCCAGCATCTGCCTCCCTGATCCACCAAAGTACGAGAAGTACAGTACAATTAGACTTGCAAGGTTATGTCATGATAGGCAATCTCAGTCAAGGTAGTTTTTGGGTCCCTATGGAATTGGGGTCCTGGCCTGACATGCCATGTGGGGCTGACAACAAGGTCAGAGGACCAGAGGACCTCCTCTTGGGGAAGGGGAAGGGCACAAGCCTCCAGCAGCTTCACCCCTGGACTGCCCACTCTTGACCTCCCCCGATTCCTAAGAGGTCAGTAAGGGGCACCAGCTTGCCTATTGTCCCATTCCTAATTTTATTTTATTTTAATGATTGGATTTATATGCCGCCCCTCTCCGAGGACTTGGAAATGTTCCCTCTTATCAGTACCCAACTTATGTATATAAACAATGTTATATCTATGTATATTACAAATATGTTCTTGACAAAACAAACAAACAAACATTGATTTTCACAGACTCTGGTTGCAGTTTGCTCTAATTAAAGAGGGATTTACGCAATTACTGAATCATGGAATTTGTAAACAGCTACTTTGGTTGTTGGTTGAATGGCAGGGTCAGTTTGATACCTTTGTTTTTTTAAAATAGTTTTTATTATATAAACATTTAAAAAATAAGTCCGTACATAATCTCTCGTTTTACAATATACAGTACTCATTTGTGTGTTTAAATGTTTTACTTGCATCTTATAAGACATACAACAAAACATAACACAACATAACCCCCCGTCCCTTTTGAACTGTTATCATCACAGATCCTTCTTTATATAATTATACGGCCTGTAACATTAGCGGTTATTATATGATTGTTGTATAGTTCCAGTAAAACTAAGGTCGAGTTGTTGCTATCATAATCTTATGAATAAAGTTAATTCTAGGAACATCGAGTTTTATTTACAGTTATTATCTCTTCTCTTATCCACCCAGGTGTAAAATTTCTCCCCAATTTCATAATACAGTGGTACCTCGAGATACGAGTTTAATTCGTTCCGGACCTGGGCTCTTAAGTCGAGCAGCTCTTATCTCGAACGACTTTTCCCCATAGGAATTAATGTAAATAATTTTAATTGGTTCCAGCCCTCAAAAAACTCACAAAGTTAGTCTAAATTATGCAGAAAGACATGTTTTTAATGAAGAAATGTACATGTACATATAAATGAATAATGAAGTTTCTTTCACTTAACTTAAAAACTTTCTTAAACTTTTAAATTTACATATGTTCAACTTCTCTGCCACCCAATCATGTAGGACAGAAGTCCCCAACCCTTTTTGCACCAGGGACCGGCTTTAAGCGATCAAGAGAGGAATGGGTGAATGAATGGACGGAGGGTGGGAAGGAAGGAAGGAAAGAGGGAAGGGACAGGAACAGAGGAAGGAAGCAAGGAAACTTATGAAAGGGGAGAGTAAGAGAGGAATGAGTGAAGGGAGGGAGGGAAGGAAGAAGGTGGGAAGGAGAAAGAAAAGAAGAAATAGAGGAAGGGAAGGTAAAAGAGAGAAAGAAAAAGAGCAAGAAAGAAAGAAAGAAAGAAAGAAAGGGGGAAGGGACAGGAACAGAGGAAGGAAGCAAGGAAACTTATGAAAGGGGAGAGTAAGAGAGGAATGAGTGAAGGGAGGGAGGGAGGGAGGGAAGAAGGTGGGAAGGAGAAAGAAAAGAAGAAATAGAGGAAGGGAAGGTAAAAGAGAGAAAGAAAAAGAGCAAGAAAGAAAGCTGCAAGCACCCCCCCGAGCCCCCCAGGCCGGCTGCAACCTTTTAAAACACGCGCGCCGCTTCACAGCTGTCTCCTGAAGTCGAACGCGGAAGTTAGCGTTTGGCTTCAGGAGACAGCTCCTTGGCGCTTGTATCTCGAATTTGGGCTTGTAAGTAGAACAAAAATATCTCTCCCCTCCCAGCTCTTATCTCGAGTTGCTCTTAAGTAGAGCAGCTCTTATGTCGGGGTTCCACTGTACTTTGATTCGTCTTTATTTTTGAGCTTTTGAGTCAGTTTGTCCATTTCTGCAAATTGGGTGCTCTGATGCCTTTGATCACATAGCAATGTAGCATGTAGACTTATATAGTGCTTTTACAGCCCTCTCGAAACGGTTTACAGACTCAGCCTCTCGCCCCTAACAAACTGGGTCCTCATTTGACCCACTTCGGAAGGATGGAAGGCTGAGTCAACCTTGAGCCGGTGGTGAGATCTGAACTGCTGAACTACAGCTAGCAGTTAGCTGAAGGAGCCTGCAGGGCTGCCCTCTAACCACTGCGCCAACCCGGCTCCTGGTTTACCACTTCCTGGTTTACCACTAGCATAACAGGAGGCAAGGGCTTGGCAACACAAAGAGTCAACAGCCAGGGACTTAATAACTGATAATCAACGCTTCAATCAACAATTAAAAAGCCACCCACAATCAGGCACCCTATCTATCTATCTATCTATCTATCTATCTATCTATCTATCTATCTATCTATCTATCTATCTATCTATCTATCTATCTATCTATCTAACATCTATCTATCTATCTATCTACAATATCTATCTAACTGTCTGTCTGTCTGTCTGCCTGCCTGCCTGCCTACCTACCTACCTACCTACCTACCTACCTACCTACCTACTTACCTACCTAAACGGTTTACAGAGTCAGCCTCTCGCCCCCAACAATATGGGTCCTCATTTGACCCACTTCGGAAGGATGGAAGGCTGAGTCAACCTTGAGCCGGTGGTGAGATTTGAACTGCTGAACTACAGCTAGCAGTTAGCTGGAGGAGCCTGCAGGGCTGCCCTCTAACCACTGCGCCAACCGGGCTCCTGGTTTACCACTTCCTGGTTTGCCACTTACATAACAAGAGGCAAGTGCATGGGAGTTACAGCAGATGGAGGGGGCACATACATCCATTTTACTTCTGCAGCCTTTTTTCCTGAGAATTCTGTTACAGCTCTCCAGGGAAATTTGTGGAAGAAAAAGAGAGTACAAGGAATTACTGCATGTTCAGAAGAAGACCCCCAAGGAGAAAGATGTAATCCAATGGAAGAAAGCAAGTGGCAAGAAGTGGGTGAACAGGAGGAGGCCCATGGAACTGGGGCTGCTCAGCCAACGGGAAGATTTAGTTTTAGATTTAATTGGATTTGTATTTCGCCCCTCTCCGAGGACTCGGGGTGGCTCACAGCATATACAAAAACCAAAAACAGTAATGAACAATCCAATTAATAATACGTTAAAACAATCCTTAAAATTCTAATTTAAAAAGCTATCAAAACTCACAAAGGAAGTGAACGTCAACCCTTCTGAGATATTATCGTCATCCCGGCCTCTCCAGAATTATATTTGTATTTGTATTTATTAGATTTGTATGCCGCCCCTTTCCGAAGACTCGGGGCGGCTAACAACAATATAAAAAGACAATGTAAACAAATCTAATATTAAAAACAATCTAAAAAAACCCCCAATTTAAAGAACCACTCATACATACAAGCATACCATGTATAAATTCTATAAGCCTAGGGGGAAGGGAAATTTCAATTCCCCCATGCCTGATGACAGAGGTGGGTTTTAAGGAGCTTGTGAAAGGCAAGGAGGGTGGGGCAACTCTGATATCTGGGGGGAGCTGGTTCCAGAGGGTCGGGGCCGCCACAGAGAAGGCTCTTCTCCTGGGTCCCACCAAACGACATTGCTTAGTCGACGGGACCCGGAGAAGGCCAACTCTGTGGGACCTAACCGGTCACTGGGATTCGTGCGGCAGAAGGCGGTCCCGGAGATATTCTGGTCCGATGCCATGAAGGGCTTTATAGGTCAAGACCAACACTTTGAATTGTGACTGGAAATTGATCGGCAACCAATGCAGACTGCAGAGTGTTGGTGTAACATGGGCATACCAGGGGAAGCCCATGATTGCTCTCGCAGCTGCATTCTGCACGATCTGAAGTTTCCGAACACTTTTCAGAGGTAGCCCTATGTAGAGAGCATTACAGTAGTCGAACCTCGAGGTGATGAGGGCATGAGTGACTGTGAGCAGTGAGTCCCGGTCCAGGTAGGGCCGCAACTGGTGCGCCAGGCGAACCTGGGCAAACGCCCACCTCGCCACAGCTTAAAGATATTTCTCTAATGTGAGAAATGATAAATATAAAAGACTCTCAACTCTGCAAGGACCATCCAAGCCAACGGTTTCCGCTGAGGAAGTCACAGAGTCAGTCTGATGATCTCTTGACACAAGACACGGTTGCCCACGAAGCAGGAAAGGGCACTTCCAGATTCTTCATGCGCGCAGACCCATTCGTGGTGACTCCTCCAAACCTGATGTTTGTACAAACAGTGCCTAAATGGGTATCGAACAGGAGGAATTAGAAGCATGGAGTGGGAACGCAGGATGTCACTTGTGAATGTAGTTCCTGAAGGACATTTGTAAAGAAGCCCAAAAGCCCAAATAAATGTCCTAGAATGCAAGAGCTTATTTTTATTTATTTATTTTTTATTTATTTATTTTGTCCAATACACAATAATACACAATGAAGGTTATAGAGCAGTGGTTCTCAACCTTGGGGTCGGGACCCCTTTGGGGATCGAATGACCATTTCACAGGGGTTGCCTAAGACCATGGGAAAAGTCAAATTTCCAATGGTGTTAGCAACTAAAGCTTCTATTCTGACATCTTGGAACATATTTTTATAATCCAACCAATCAGGCATTTACAAGGGGGTGTCTCTCTGACCTCTTGCCAATCAGCTTAAAGATCTGTTGGAAGAATTGGTGCTAAACGTATAGTTGGGGGTCACCACAAGATGAGGAACTGTATTAAGGGGTCATGGCATTAGAAAGGTTGAGAACCACTGTTATAGAGGATTTAGTAGAGAAGATATAGGAGATATAGGAGAGACTATAGGACAGGAGAACAAGTGGGATGATACCTCCCGCCTACCAGACATCTGGAAACCAGCCCTCAAACGTAACCCAGCCATAAAAACAGAAACTAGACTCAGAACACATATTGCAAAACAATCAAGTAGCCTGCAAGCTCCAACTACTTAGGATATCACGCCTAATCAACAACCATTAACTAATCAGCATACTTCAGCTACATCAATGACCCCAGATGTTACCCCACTGACTCACCAGGAAGTTTCCACACAGCAGGCAATTGCTGAGCCATCAAACCACACCCAGCCACCAGTATTTATAGAAGGAAGGCAGCTTAGGTCTCGCAGTGTTCGCCTTAGAACAAGGACAGAAACACCAGCCTGAAGATGATGAGTGGGACCTCATCGAAACGTCGCCAGAAATTTCCAAATCCTATACGGGAAGAAACCCGAATACACACACACACACACACACACACACACACACACACACACAGTAAAATACATGATGAAGATTATAGAGGATATACTCATAGTAAAATATATCTATGAAAGAATAGAAAGGAAGATATAGGAATAGAACATATCAATGAAAGAATAGAAGAAGAGATATAGGAATAGAAGAAAGGTATAGGAGATATAGGAGAGCAATAGGACAGGGGACGGAAGGCACTCTAGTGCACTTGTACTCGCCCCTTACTGACTTCTTAGGAATCTGGATAGGTCAACCGTAGATAATCTAAGGGTAAAGTGTTGGGGGTTTGGGGATGACACTATGGAATCCGGTAATGAGTTCCACGCTTCGACAACTCGGTTACTGAAGTCATATATTTTACAGTCAAGTTTGGAGCGGTTAATATTAAGTTTAAATCTGTTGTGTGCTCTTGTGTTGTTGTGGTTGAAGCTGAAGTAGTCTCTGACAGGCAGGACGTTGCAGCATATGATCTTGTGGGCAATACTTAGATCTTGTTTAAGGCGTCTTAGTTCTAGGCTTTCTAGGCCCAGGATTGAAAGTCTAGTCTCGTAGGGTATTCTGTTTCGAGTGGAGGAGTGAAGGGCTCTTCTGGTGAAGTATCTTTGGACATTTTCAAGGGTGTTGATGTATTTTTGACATTTTCAAGGGTGTTCATAATGGGAGATCGCCAATGCTTACTGTAACACAACTCCAGAAACCGATCGTGAAAGTTTCATGTTCCAGAAGTTGGAAGAAGAAACAAAAGGAGCCAGCCATTCTCAACCTCATCTTGACTAAGAGAGAGGAAACGGTTGATGATCCAAGGAGAGACACCTTGGGGGAAAGTGACATTATTGGCCTTTTAAAAAGGAGGGGAGGAAGAGCTTTGGAGCTTGGTCTTGGACATTGCTAGCACTGCAATGATACGGGAGGGCAATGCACAATTCTTGGGACTGGAGAGTTGCAACATCCTCAATGGAGGACAGAGGTTTATTGTTTATTGATTGATTTTGTCCATTACACAATGAGGGTTTTAGTGAGCATACACATAGTAAAATATATCTAAGAAAGAAGAGAAGAGAAGATATAGAACCCCCAGAGCAAGTGTCCCCAAACTTGGCAACATCATCATCATCATCATCATCATCATCATTATTATTATTATTATTATTATTATTTATTGGATTTGTATGCCGCCCCTCTCCGCAGACTCGGGTGGCTAACAACAATGATAAAAAAACAGCATGTAACAATCCAATTAATAAAACAACTAAAAACCCTTATAGTAAAACGAAACATACACACAAACATACCACACATAACTTGTAATGGCCTAGGGGGAAAGAATATCTTAACTCCCCCATGCTTGGCGATAAAGGTGGGTCTTGAGTAATTTGCGAAAGACAAGGAGGGTGGGGGCCGTTCTAATCTCTGGGGGGGAGTTGATTCCAGAGGGCCGGGGCTGCCACAGAGAAGGCTCTTCCCCTGGGGCGTGCCAAACGACATTGTTTGGTCGACGGGACCCGGAGAAGGCCAACTCTGTGGGACCTTATCGGCCGCTGGGATTCGTGCGGTAGAAGGCGGTTCCGGATGTATTCTGGCCCAATGCCATGTAGGGCTTTAAAGGTCATAACCAACACTTTGAATTGTGACCAGAAACCGATCGGCAGCCAGTGCAGGCCACGGAGTGTTGCAGAAACGTGGGTGAATCTAGGGAAGCCCACGATGGCTCTCGCGGCCGCATTCTGCACGATCTGAAGTTTCCGAACACTTTTCAAAGGTAGCCCCATGTAGAGAGATGGCTGGAGAATTCTGGGAGTTGAAGTCCACAAGTCCTAAAGCTGCCATGTTTGGGGACTCCCGCCCCAGAGCGAGGGGTGTCTCTGGGGTCACAGCTCACGGATGGCGGCCTAAGAAGAACTCCAGAAGGTGGAAGAGAAAAGAACGGTAACGCCTTCTATTCTGAATCCTGCTGAGTGCACAGATGGAGGCTTCCACAGACAATCTGTGTCCTCCAGATATTTCTGAAAGTTTAAAAATCCTCATTTTTGCTACCACAAATATCTTTGGATCACATGAGATTGGCCTGGCGTTTGCACTTCCCCCTCAACCAAAATTGGATGACAGCGTCCACGTATTATGCCTACATTCAAAATAGAATTTCATTTTAACGTATGCTGATTGACGTACTGTACTTTCAAAGTGGCAATGAAGTTTGTATTCTGTTCTACAACCTCCCGTAGAAAATGCCCACACGCAAATTCATGCCTGGCTGCCCAAGAAACGTAAATGATTGTGTCCCCTTTTTTAAGTTAATGCTCTCTACGTGGGGCTACCTTTGAAAAGTGTTCGGAAACTTCAGATCGTGCAGAATGCAGCTGTGAGAGCAATCATGGGCTTCCCTAAGTATGCCCATGTTACACCAACACTCCGCAGTCTGCATTGGTTGCCGATCAGTTTCCGGTCACAATTCAAAGTGTTGGTTATGACCTATAACAGTGATTTTCAACCTTTTTTGAGCTGCGGCACATTTTTTACATTTACAAAATCCTGGGGCACTCCACCAACCAAAATGACACTCTAAGACAATACATATTATACATATTATCTCCCCCTTGTGTGTGTGTGTGTGTGTATACACACTCTTGAACCATTTCCAAAAACAGGTGAGGGCTGGGGGTTTTCCTCTCTTATTCTTTGGGTGCTTTTTATCATATGCTTTAAATCAAGAGTCACTTCCTCTCTTTTGTTTCTCTCTCTTTCCTTTCATTCTCTGCCTCAGTCATTTTCTCATTTTTTTTCTCCCCTTTTTTCTCTCATTTCTCTCTCTCTCTCCCTTCCTTTCCTTCTCTCTCTCTTGCTTTCTCTCTCTCTCTCACTCACTCTTTCTCTCTGCTTTCTTTCTCTTGTTTTCTTTCTCTCTCCCTCTCTTTCTTTTTCTCTCTCTTTCTCTCTCTTTCTTTCTTTCTCTTTCTTTCTCTCTTTCTTTCTTTCTCTCTTTCTTTCTTTCTCTCTCTTGCTCTCTCCCCCCCTCTCTTTCTCTCTCTCTCTTGCTCTCTCTCCCTCAGTGTCTCTCTCTCTTTTTCTCTCTCTTGCTTTCTCTCTCTCTCCCCTCTCGCGGCACACCTGACCATGTTCCACGGCACACTAGTGTGCCGTGGCACACTGGTTGAAAAACACTGACCTATAAAGCCCTTCATGGCACCAGACCAGAATATCTCCGGGACCGCCTTCTGCCGTACAAATCCCAGCGACCAGTTAGGTCCCACAGAGTTGGCCTTCTCTGGGTCCCGTCGACTAAACAATGTCATCTGGTGTGACCCAGGGGAAGAGCCTTCTCTGTGGCGGCCCCGACTCTCTGAAACCAGCTCCCCCCAGAGATCAGAATTGCCCCCACCCTCCTCGCCTTTCGTAAGCTCCTTAAAACCCATCTCTGTCGTCAGGCGTGGGGGAATTGAGATATTCCTTTTCCCCCCAGGCCTATACAATTTATGCATGGTATGCTTGTGTGTATGTTTGGCTTTTAATAAGGGTTTTTAGTTATTTTAAATATTAGATTTGTCATATGTTGTTTTATTATTGTTGTTAGCCGCCCCGAGTCTACAGAGAGAGGTGGCATACAAATAAAATAAATATAATAAAATATAATAAATAATAAAATAAAATAAATAAAATAAATAAAATAAATAAAATAAATAAAATAAATAAAATAAATAAAATAAATAAAATAAATAAAATAAATAAAATAAATAAAATAAATAAAATAAATAAAATAAATAAAATAAAATAAATAAAATAAATAAAATAAATAAAATAAATAAAATAAATAAAATAAATAAAATAAATAAAATAAAATAAATAAAATAAATAAAATAAATAAAATAAATAAAATAAATAAAATAAATAAAATAAATAAAATAAATAAAATAAAATAAAATAAATAAAATAATACTGGAATACTGTGTCATTTGGAATACTGTGTTCAGTTCTGGAGACTTCACCTACAAAAAGATATTGACAAAATTGAACGGGTCCAAAGACAGGCTACAAGAATGGTGGAAGGTCTTAAGCATAAAACGTATCAGGAAAGACTCCATGAACTCAATCTGTATAGTCTGGACTGGAGGACAGAAGGAAAAGGGGGGACATGATCGAAACATTTAAACATGTTAAAGGGTTAAATAAGGTTCAGGAGGGAAGTGTTTTTAATAGGAAAGTGAACACAAGAACAAGGGGACACAATCTGAAGTTAGTTGGGGGAAAGATCAAAAGCAACGTGAGAAAATATTATTTCACTGAAAGGGTAGTAGATGCTTGGAACAAACTTCCAGCAGACGTGGTTGGTAAATCCACAGGAACTGAATTTAAACATGCCTGGGATAAACATATATCCATCCTAAGATAAAACACAGGAAATAGTATAAGGGCAGACTAGATGGACCATGAGGTCTTTTTCTGCCGTCAGTCTTCTATGTTTCTATGTTTCTATAAATAAAATAAAATAAATAAAATAAATAAAATAAATAAAATAAATAAAATAAATAAAATAAATAAAATAAATAAAATAAATAAAATAAATAAAATAAATAAAATAAATAAAATAAATAAAATAAAATAAAATAAATAAAATAAATAAAATAAATAAAATAAATAAAATAAATAAAATAATAAAATAAAATAAAATAAAATAAATAAAATAAATAAAATAACAAAAAAAAATAAAAAAAAAATAAAATAAAAAAAATAAAAAAATAAAATAAAATAAAATAAAATAAAATACAATCGTGGTTGGGCAGCTCTGCCTGGGCGGGCTCGGAGGCCCAGAGAGAGGACGGTTGCTTTGGAAGCAGACGGCCACCTGCCCTTTAGTTACCCACCAACGCAAGTCAGCCAAAGCAGCTCTTTGCATCCGATTAAATTTTGCATTTTCATCTTGCCAACAGCAGCTGCTTGTCCCCCACCCCCAGCCTTTAGAAGGATTTGTTAGTTAAATGCTAATGCCACCAGATAAATGATGCAAATTGTGAGGTGGGAGAGCTTTATTTCCCAGTTGGCCCAGGGAACCTTGGGGACGAGCCTTTGAAATGCTGAAATGCATGAATGCTGCAGTCACTTCGTAACCTCAATAACCTTGAAATTTTTTATATAAAGCAATTAGTAATTAGCTTGGTAATTGGATTAATTAGGCAATATTTGGTGATATTGTTGGGTTTTTTTTTTCTCCTTTGACTACGCTACTGTAAGAATTTTTAAAATGTTTTTTTAAGGGTATTTTATGAATAGGCGTTAACTTTTTGTAAAGGGTATTGATTATGTATGAAAATTGATATGGAAGCGGTTAGGAGAGACTTGAAACATTTCAGTCTACTCAATGTGTGATACAGTAGTCCCTCACCTATCGCTGGTGTTACGTTCCAGACCCGGCCGCGATAGGTGAAATCCGCGATGGGGAATTTATCGACTGATAGTACTTATTTAAGTATTTATATTGTAATTGTTTGGTAAGTTTTCATTGTTTGAAGTGTTTACAAACCCTTCCCACACAGTATTTATTTTAGATACAGTATTTAAATACAGTATTTACAATTTTAGATTTTTTTTTTTTGGAAAAACCTGCCGATTGAGTTTGGCGGGCTGTTTAAATCTGCCGATCGACTTCCTCAGAAACCCGCGATGATGTGAAGCCGCAGTAGGTGACGCGCGGTATAGCGAGGGACTACTGTACTAGAATTCGGAACAGCTTAAATGGGGTCTTAGTTAATAGTATATTTCTATAGCATTAAAAAATTGGGCAGCTATTTTTATTCAGATGTCAAAAGTGAAGGTGGTAGCGTTGTATTCCATAATTTCCTGAAATTGATTTATTGTAAAATAATTTGATGTTGTTATCATAATTCTTATTGTACTGTGATTGGAGAGAAAAAAATAATAATTCTTTGCCAAAATATATAATATATGAAAGAAAATATATGAAAGAAATGGAAATTTCTTTCCATATGAAAAAAAATATATGAAAGAAATGGAAGAAAAAAAATATTTACTGGCAATAAATGTAAGCTTAAGTTTTTTTGTTTTTTTTAAAAAAAGAACAGTTTTGCTGAAAAACTGCTTATTTGAAAGATCCCCTATTTCAGTGTTTCCCAACCTTGGCAACTTGAAGATATTTGGACTTCAACTCCCAGAATTCCCCAGCCAGCATCCGCTGGCTGGGGAATTCTGGGAGTTGAAGTCCAAATATCTTCAAGTTGCCAAGGTTGGGAAACACTGCCTATTTCACCCAGATCACCTCTTGAGTTGGAAAGCTCTCATTAGTGGCTGGCATATCTTTGGATCTCCCCTACCTCTCTTCTCTGAATGATGGTGTTTAGGGGTCCATTTTGCAGAAGGAGGGTGACCTTCAACCTCCAGCAGAACCTTGGCAAGCCTGGAAACCCCAGAGAAAGGACGGCTGGATTATAGGTCCCCAGCTGCACAAATCCCATGAGAAAACCAAGACTTGGTAGCCAAGGTTTCCTTCGGCATTCACCGGCAAAGGACTCCAAAACAACCTCTTAGATCTTTACCACTTGCACACGTCTTGCTTTTTTTCCATAGTCCCCAGCCACCTCAGCTCTCAGGCAAGACATTAGTCATCCGAACCCTGCAACTGAGGACCTTCTTTGCAGGAGAGGAAAGTCAAGGAGAACCACCGCTGCCCTTGATGACCACTGAGGCTTGGCTTCGCGGGACAGGCCTGAAAAGAAAACGGCCCCTGAGATGCCAAGTGGAGGGTCTATGGGGCTGCTTGGCGTCTGGGCCACAACAAAGCTTGGCCACTGGCCAACTTCCTCGGGAAAGCCAGGTTGACTTAACCGTGTTGCTCATTTAACAACTGCAGTGATTCTCTTAACAACCATGGCAGGAATGGTCGCAAAAAGGGGCAAAGTTTATTTAACAAAGGTAGCAACAATTAGCAAACAGAGATTGTGGAGTCCATTGTGGTCACTTGTTGTAGGCTTCCTGTATTGCAGGCAGAAAACCTGATGATATATAAATCTAGTAAATAATAATGATGATGGGAGTAATGTTTGTCCAAAGTTCTTTGGAACAGGAATACTGGGGTGTGACTAGAGATGACCGAAGCCTTCTTTCCCTTTGTTTTTTCTCTTCAGAGAGGCCTCCTTCCTCCTTCCCTGATCGAAAAACCGGCAGAGCCCAGGCTCCATGGACGAGTGGGAACTCCCCCAGTGGAAAAAGGAAATTGAAAGCCTTAAGTATCAGTTGGCTTACAAGAGGGAGGTGTCATCCAAAACAATTCCCGAGTGAGTTAACTGGATATTATTTTGTGCAAAAAGGGAACCAGAATATCACAAGCTTTGTGTTTCCAGTCCTCATCACCTCGAGGTTCGATTACTGCAACGCTCTCTACATGGGGCTATCTTTGAAAAGTGTTCGGAAACTCAGATCGTGCAGAATGCAGCCGCGAGAGCAATCATGGGGCTCCCTAGATTCGCCCACGTTTCTACAACACTCCGTGGCCTGCACTGGCTGCCGATCAGTTTCCGGTCACAATTCAAAGTGTTGGTAAATCCCTACATGGCATTGGACCAGAATACCTCTGGAACCGCCTTCTACCGCACGAATCCCAGCGGCCGATAAGGTCCCACAGAGTTGGCCTTCTCTGGGTCCCGTCGACCAAACAATGTCGTTTGGCGGGACCCAGGGGAAAAGCCTTCTCTGTGGCGGCCCTGGCCCTCTGGAATCAACTCCCCCCGGAGATTAGAACGGCCCCCACCCTCCTTGACTTTCGCAAATTACTCAAGACCCACCTATATCGCCAGGCATGGGGGAACTGAGACACCTCCCACAGGCTTTTTTATATTTCATGTTTGGTATGAATGTGCTGTATGGTTTTTTAATTGTTGGGGTTTTATATATCTTTTTAATATTAGATTTGTTTCACTGTTATATTGTTTTTTTATTATTGTTGTGAGCCGCCCTGAGTCTTCAGAGAGGGGCGGCATACAAATCTAATAAATTATTATTATTATTATTATTATTACTATTATTAAAGTTGCAAAGAAAAGGCTTGAAAATGATTGGGAAATGTGCAATAAAAGGTGGTGGTGGGCGCTAGTGGGAATTTTGATTATTCAGTTTTTGTTCCAGTAATGACATGTTAAATCTTTTTGTTTGGGTTCAGTACAACTTGACCAGTTAAATAATGAACAGCTGCATTCAAAACATGGTTGGGAGTTTTGGTTATTTACATCTAGTGTACTTTGTGAACTCCACCCGCTTGGTGAGCAGGATCCAATGCAAACTTAGGAAATGAGTAGAGAGATCTGCGGCATACAAATCTAAGTAATAAATAAATAAATAAAAATAAATTTCCAGATTTAATTTTGTTAGAACTAGAAAGATACAGGTTGAAATCTGGCAAATTGCAGCCAAACACAGGCCATGTTTTGAGTTTCTCCAACATTCCGGGTGTTGAAGTAGACCAAACCAAGCCGGAGGATGAATTTTGGTCAGAATAACCTATTGATAAGCAGGGAAATCAGGCTGAGAATTCCACTGCTGACAATACTTGCCCCTCTGGAAAAAAATTGCCTCTGCTTTCCTCTGCTTTGGAGATTCTCGAATACCATTATTCCAAATGCAGCCATCCAGAGATTTGTATGACAAAATGGACAATGCAAAAAATTAAGGCTCTCAAACAAAATTCTACCGCTCCTTACAACTTCTCGTGACTTTCCTAGAAATTCCTGCTTGCAACTGTATTTATTTTTTAAAATTTATTTTATAAAATATGAACACACATACGACACACAAGTGCTCTGTGATTGGTATACATACCATTTTAACTCGAGCAAAATATCTGTTACATATGATAGTGATTCCTATTTGTTCCTTGTAGCTTGGTCTCAGATTCTACCGACCATATATCGTCTTAGCTTGTCGCATCGTCCCATCAGTTGTCGCAAATCAGTTTCATTAACTGAATTCATCCTTTTATCCATAATCTCAAATTGAATGTGATCCACCCTGTACCGGTACCAATTTTGCATTGTCCATTTTGTCGCATCCTTCCAACCCAAGACCATTACCGCCTGAGCGCTTTCTATCGCTGCTTGTTTTATTTCTCTAAATTCTCCCATCACATTGCTTTTAACTATGTATGCTGAGAGCATATACACCAAGACAAATTCCTTGTGTGTCCAATCACACTTGGCCAATAAAAAATCTATTCTATTCTAATACAGTACTGCCATTTCCTTAGTATTTAGAAGTAGTTTAACCTCAAAACATCTTTCAGCTGTGGCGAGGGGGGCTTTTGCCCAGGTTCGCCTGGTGCACCAGTTGCGGCCCTATTTGGACTGGGAGTCACTGCTCACAGTCACTCATGCCCTCATTGCCTCGAGGCTCGACTACTGTAATGCTCTCTACATGGGGCTACCTTTGAAAAGTGTTCGGAAACTTCAGATCGTGCAGAATGCAGCTGCGAGAGCTATCATGGGCTTTCCTAAATATGCCCATGTCACACCAACACTCCGCAGTCTGCATTGGTTGCCGATCAGTTTCCGGTCACAATTCAAAGTGTTGGTTATGACCTATAAAGCCCTTCATGGCACCGGACCAGAATATCTCCAGGACCGCCTTCTGCGGCACGAATCCCAGCGACCAGTTAGGTCCCACAGAGTTGGCCTTCTCCGGGTCCCGTCAACTAAACAATGTCATTTGGCGGGACCCAGGGGAAGAGCCTTCTCTGTGGCGGCCCCGACCCTTTGGAACCAACTCCCCCAGATATCAGAGTTGCCCCCACCCTCCTTGCCTTTCGTAAAGTTCTTAAGACCCATCTCTGTCGGCAGGCATGGTGGAACTGACACATCTCCCCCGGGCCTATAGTTTATACATGGAATGTTTGTGTGTGTGTTTGCTTTTAATAATGGGGTTTTTAGTGTTTTTTAAATTATTAGATTTGTTTTTTACATTGTTCTTGTTATTGTTGTGAGCCGCCCCGAGTCTACGGAGAGGGGCGGCATACAAATCTAATAAATAATAATAATAATAATAATTTTTAAAGATGAGAATGTTACTCCT
Source organism: Erythrolamprus reginae (assembly GCF_031021105.1). Taxonomy (NCBI): domain Eukaryota; kingdom Metazoa; phylum Chordata; class Lepidosauria; order Squamata; family Dipsadidae; genus Erythrolamprus; species Erythrolamprus reginae. The sequence goes on along the minus strand of NC_091958.1, from coordinate 41,966,405 downwards.
GGAGATGACAGCTTCATCTGTTTGCTTTCTGTTCCTTTCTAGATTCCTTAAGTGGATTGAGGATGGGATCCCAGAAGATCCATTTCTGAACCCAGAACGGATGAAAAACAACCCCTGGGTGGAAAGAGGAAAATGCACAATCCTCTAACCCACATTCCTAGCCCAGCGCCCTCCCCGATTGACCAATGCTTTCCTTCGGACATGCGCCAAATTTGCATAAAGGCAGAAGGCTCCAAAATCACTTGCTTGCCACTCTGGCTATAGTCTTTTTAGTGCTGGAGCCTGGTGTGTGTAAGGGATTGGGTAAAGGCTTCCTAATTCTTGGGGTGGGTGTGGCTGAAGGGGGTCCTGGAGGTGGCCTTTCCCCCCAGTGGCTCCCTCTGGGGTTCTGCCTCCCAGATCCTGGCGGTGGGTTTGCTCCCAAGGGGTTGTCCTGCAGAAAGCCGGATTATCCTCCTGGGGGAGAAAATGGGGCCCGGCCATCTGTCGCGTGGTGGGAGAGAACCAGGATGAACGTGGCTTATCCTCGTGGGCACAGAACGAGTGGATCTTTCAATGCCACATTGCAGTATGTTCGGACCCGTTCAATTTAAACCTGTCAGTTCAGGATTTGGGAATCATTGGGAGGAATAAACGTGCAGGGATTCAAAATTTCTATTTTGAATCACTTTAACTAAAAGAATGGGAATTAATTGTAATCCGAACGAGTGAAGCAGAATCAAAGTCCTTCTTAGGAACCACACCAACTGATCTTTCTTGTAAATCTAATTTTGTTTGCTGTCTTCCTTCTTTCTTTTTTTTAGATGTAAACATACATTTTATAAGCATTTTTCTTTTGTATTTTAGGAAATTCAGTTTTGCAGTAAAAAACTGCACGAGTGTAATAAGTTTATAAATGAAATAAAGCAATACTAAACATGTCTTTATTTACTCCAAAATAGGATTTCATACAAAAAAATACATTTAAAATGTCCTCCTTTCGCCTGATTTTTCATGCCCTTATTTTGTTTTTTTGGGTTTTTTTAATTGCTAGAGCAAATCTTTAATATAAATGTTTCTCCGAACTGCATTGGAAACGCCTTCATTAAAGCGGAACCAAACATCACTTTGCCCAACAGCTTTTCCAATTTGCTTTTCCACTGTATTTTGCTCAAGTACTTGATCGGATTCTAGGAGGAAAACGCAAACAAAAACAATATTGTAAGGGCTTCGGTGACTAGAACCACACAACTAAAATTTTCTCCCTTCTTTATTTGACTGGAGGACAGAAGGAAAAGGGGGGACATGATCGAAACATTAAATATGTTAAAGGGTTAAATAAGGTTCAGGAGGGAAGTGTTTTTAATAGGAAAGTGAACACAAGAACAAGGGGACACAATCTGAAGTTAGTTGGGGGAAAGATCAAAAGCAGCATGAGAAAATATTATTTTACTGAAAGAGTAGTAGATCCTTGGAACAAACTTCCAGCAGACGTGGTTGGTAAATCCACAGTAACTGAATTTAAACATGCCTGGGATAAACATATATCCATTATAAGATAAAATACAGGAAATAGTATAAGGGCAGACTAGATGGACCATGAGGTCTTTTTCTGCCGTCAGTCTTCTATGTTTCTATGACTTGTTTATAAATAAGAGATCAGTTAGGCCTGCCTTGATCTGAGAATCAGAGAATGGCTCACGACAGCTCTAACCATGATCAAGGATCAAGATTTGCAGGCTGATGAATTCCTTGGCTTCTTCAACTTGTTCTACCTGAAGGGGAGATTAAGGTTATTTTTTCAGCCCTGCAGGGGAACAAGAGCAAAAATAACCCCAAATTTGCTATTTGATAGGAGAAATTGAAGAGCCCGAGGACAAGGAATCCTCAGGCTGTAAGCCTTGATCACCAATCATGGTTAGAGCTGCCTTCTTGAACCAGCCTGAGCCATTCTCTGGTCCTCAGTTCAAGGCAGACCTGATCAAGTCAGAAGCCAAAAGCAGAAAATCAAAGGTATTTTTATATCACACCCCTCACTGGGGGTCGTTCACCATAATACCAATTCACAAGTAAAAACTGCAGAAAAACATTCAAGTCCATATAACCACGATACATTTATAGTCACTGCATAAGCTTAAGAATCAGCGAACTTAGCAGAAGGGACTTTATTTATTTATTAGATTTGTATGCTGCCCCTCTCCGAAAACTCGCCGGCTTTTCATGGTTTTTGTCAGCACTTTATTAAGAATTTTAAAAGAGGAAAGAAAACATCCCAGAGAGGATGCAGGAAACGCCGTTTCATGGCTGCAGGGTGGATTGACTGCTGAAATTTCATCATCCACGACCCTTTGGGGACCCCCAGGGAGAAGTGTATTTTAGGAAATATCTCCGGGACCGCCTTCTACCGCACGAATCCCAGCGACCGGTTAGGTCCCACAGAGTGGGCCTTCTCCGGGTCCCGTCGACGAAACAATGTCGTCTGGCGAGACTCAGGGGAAGAGCCTACTCTGTGGTGGCCCCGACCCTCTGGAATCAACTCCCACCGGAGATTAGGACTGCCCCCCCCCTCCTCACCTTTTGCAAACTCTTTAAAACCCACCTCTGCCATCAGGCATGGGGAAATTGATTCCCCCGGGCTGTCCCCGCTTCATGTATTATGTTTTTTGTCTGGGATGTATGACTGTTTTTATATTAAGGGTTTTAAATTGCTTTTTAACCATTGGATTTGTACTGTGTTTTTTGTTGTGAGCCGCTCCGAGTCTCCGGAGAGGGGTGGCATACAAATCAAATCAAATCAAATCAAATCAAATAATAGATAGATAGATAGATAGATAGACAGACAGGTAAGTAGGTAGGTAGGTAGGTAAGTAAGTAAGTAAGTAAGTAAGTAAGTAAGTAAGTAAGTAAGTAAGTAAGTAAGTAAGTAAGTAAGTAAGTAAGTAAGTAAGTAAGTAAGTGGCGGGCGGGGGGGCTCTCGGTTGGAGCTATGCAATCCTTTCACTCAAAACGGCGACAATTTCCGTGCCGCAAATTGAAATCGCTTTCAAACCCCGTGAAGGCTCCTCTGGACCTCCAAGGAAGCCTGGAAGGACGGCCTCCCTTCCCTTGTTCCCTGGGGGGCATCACCCACCTGGCAGAGGACGAGGAGCTCACCCGACACTCCCCTTGAAGAGACAGTCCAATCCATCCTGATTCAAAGGGAGCTGAACTCTGGCCCCCACCCTCCCACCAGAGGAAGAGGCAAGAGGCTTCCCTTCCGCTCCCAACTTACCTGCTAGAGGGGCCGCCACCTTCTTCTTCTTGAGGATGACCTGGCCAAAGAAGTCTCTTTCTGGCTGCGGGGGGCAGAGGGGAAGGGGAGCAGAGGTCAGCAGCAGCACTCCCCAACTCCAGACTTTCACGCTTCCCAGAGAGCAACACAAAACCCACAGCCCGCAGCTCTTTCACAACCTCGCCTGGTTCCTTCTTTACATTTCTCAACAATAAAACAGAATTGGAAATTGACGGGACACGAGGCTAAATTCCACCATAGCTTCATTCAGAAATCGCCCCCCCCCCCCAGGATCCCGCCAGGACTGTTGGGGTTTCTAGGCCAAACGGGCGGCTTCTGGCTGATGCTTGGTTGAGACATGGGCGGCAGAAAAAGACCTCATGGTCCATCTAGTCTGCCCTTATACTATTTCCTGTATTTTATCTTAGGATGGATATATGTTTATCCCAGGCATGTTTAAATTCAGTTACTGTAGATTTACCAACCACGTCTGCTGGAAGTTTGTTCCAAGCATCTACTACTCTTTCAGTAAAATAATACTTTCTCATGTTGCTTTTGATCTTTCCCCCAACTAACTTCAGATTGTGTCCCCTTGTTCTTGTGTTCACTTTCCTATTAAAAACACTTCCCTCCTGAACCTTATTTAACCCTTTAACATATTTAAATGTTTCGATCATGTCCCCCCTTTTCCTTCTGTCCTCCAGACTATACAGATTGAGTTCATTAAGTCTTTCCTGATACGTTTTATGCTTAAGACCTTCCACCATTCTTGTAGCCCGTCTTTGGACCCGTTCAATTTTGTCAGTATCTTTTTGTAGGTGAGGTCTCCAGAACTGAACACAGTATTCCAAATGTGGTCTCACCAGCATTCTATATAGCGGGATCATAATCTCCCTCTTCCTGCTTGTTATACCTCTAGCTATGCAGCCAAGCATCCTACTTGCTTTCCCTACCGCCTGACTGCGTTTCTATCACTATGTTTCTATCACTCGACACATTCAAAAGGAAATTGGACTGCCATCTGGCTGGGGGTGGTGTAGGGTCTCCTGCTTGAGCAGGGGGTTGGACTAGATGACCTGCAGGGTCCCTTTCAACTCTAATAATAAACCAATCACCTTTTCCTCAATTGTTGCTCTCTTCACAATTTGGTCAAGGCGTTGCTCATGATTCCTGACCCTGGATTTGAGCCGCTCTCCACCTGTGCCCGTCTTATGGTTGGTTTCTGTGGGCAGTGGCTTGGCCTCCAATGCCTGAGGGGGGGGGGGGGCGGAGAAACATCGGGGTGTTTAGAAGGGGGAAGAATAAAACAAGGGGGAAATCACATCAGTTTTAGCAGAGCAGCATGCAATCTTCCACTGTTAGCCTTAAAATCTGCTTACGATTTAAATGTTTATGATCCATTCCCAAATGCCCTCATTAATTTGTGAATTTTCCTAAAATTGTTTATTTTTTTAAAAAATAGCAGATTCAAAGCATTTCTTCGCTTTTAATGCGTCGCAGATCGCTCTGGGTGCTACCCCTGGGAATTAGTGGCAGATTTAAGGCACGGGGTGGGCAAGGAAAGACCCCCCTGCCTTTTTAAGACCCGCCCTGCCTTTTTAAGACCCCCCTTGCCTTTTTAAGACCCCCCTTCCTTTTTAAGCCCCCCCTGCCTTTTTAAGACCCCCCCTTCCTTTTTAAGACCCCCCTGCCTTTTTAAGACCCCCCCTGCCTTTTTAAGACCCCCCTTGCCTTTTAAAGACCCCCCCTTGCCTTTTTAAGAGCCCCCCTGCCTTTTTAAGACCCCCCCTTCCTTTTTAAGACCCCCCTGCCTTTTTAAGACCCCCCCTTCCTTTTTAAGACCCCCCTGCCTTTTTAAGACCCCCCTTGCCTTTTTAAGACCCCCCTTCCTTTTTAAGACCCCCCTGCCTTTTTAAGACCCCCCTTGCCTTTTAAAGACCCCCCTGCCTTTTTAAGACCCCCCTTGCCTTTTTAAGACCCCCCTTCCTTTTTAAGACCCCCCTGCCTTTTTAAGACCCCCCTTGCCTTTTTAAGACCCCCCCTGCCTTTTTAAGACCCCCCTTGCCTTTTTAAGCCCCCCTGCCTTTTTAAGACCCCTGTTGCCTTTTAAAGACCCCCCCCTTGCCTTTTTAAGACCCCCCCTGCCTTTTTACGACCCCCCCTGCCTTTTTACGACCCCCCCTGCCTTTTTAAGCCCCCCTGCCTTTTTAAGACCCCCCCTGCCTTTTTAAAACTGTCCCCTCCTGCTCTGTTTCTTCTCACAAGCCCTCTGGATATTATTATTATTATTATTATTATTATTATTATTATTATTATTATTATTATTTAGATTTGTATGCTGCCCCTTTCCAAAGACTCGGAGTGGCTCACAGCAGCGATAAACAACGTGACAAATCCAATACTTTAAAAAAACATAAAACCCCATATCATTAAAAGCCATACAATTCAATCACACCATACATAAATAAATCACATTAGCCTGGGGATACCTCAAGTACCCCATGCCTGGCGGCATAGGTAATTTACGAAAGGCAAGGAGAGTTAGGGGTGGTTCTAATCTCCGTGGGGAGTTGATTCTAGAGGGCCGGGGACGCCACAGAGAAGGCTCTTCCCCCGGAGACCGCCAGATGACATTGTTTAGTCGTCAGGACCCGGAGAAGGCCAACTCTAAATATTTGAATCCTAATGAATATTAATTCCACAGTGGGGAAAGTGAGGTGGGGGTGGGCCGCTGCAGCCAACTGCTTTGGACTCCCCGTCCAATGAAATGAGTGCCTGGCTTTTCTGAACTGCCCCCAAAGGCCAGTCGGCCCACCATCGGCAGGTCGCACTTGGAGACCAGGTCCAAAGGGGGGTTTGTAAGGCAAGGTGACAAGTGTTGGTTATGACCTATAAAGCCCTACATGGCATTGGACCGGAATATCTCCGAGACCACCACCTGCCGCACGAATCCCAGCGGCCAATTAGGTCCCAGAGTTGGCCTTCTCCGGGTCCCGTCGACCAAGCAATGTCGGCTGGCGGGATCCAGGGGAAGAGCCTTCTCTGTGGCGGCCCCGGCCCTCTGGAATCAACTCCCTCCAGAGATTCGAATAGCCCCCACCTTCCTCGCCTTCCGTAAAATGCTGAAGACCCACTTTTGTTGCTAGGCGTGGGGATAATTACCATCTTTCCCCCTTTTTATTATATTTTTGGCCTTAATGCATGATAGATTAGGTTGAATGTGTGTGACTGTATAGCTAGGGGTTTTATTATGTTATTAATGTCTTTTAAATGTATTTAATTTTTTATTGTTAGATTTGTAATGTATTGTATTACAAGTGTTGGTTATAACCTATAAAGCCCTACATGGCATCGGACCAGAATATCTCCGAGACCACCACCTGCCGCACGAATCCCAGCGGCCAATTAGGTCCCAGAGTTGGCCTTCTCCCGGTTCCGTTGACCAAACAATGTCGGCTGGCGGGCCCCAGGGGAAGAGCCTTCTCTGTGGCGGCCCCGGCCCTCTGGAACCAACTCCCCCCAGAGATTAGAACAGTCCCCACCCTCCTTGTCTTTCGCAAATTACTTAAGACCCACCTTTGTCGTCAGGCATGGGGGAGTTAAGCTATCCTTTCCCCCTAGGCTATTACAAGTTATGCATGGTATGTTTGTGTGTATGTTTGGTTTTTTATAATAAGGGTTTTTTAAGTTGTTTTTATTAATTGGATTGTTCATGTTGTTTTACCACTGTTGTTAGCCGCCCCGAGTCTGCGGAGAGGGGCGGCATACAAATCTAATAAATAATAAATAATAAAAATAATTACTGCTATGCTGTGAGCCGCCCCGAGTCTTCGGACAGGGGTGGCATACAAATCTAATAAACTAAACTAAACTAAGGTGAGCCCAGTGACCTGCCAGCTCCTCAGAACCGGCCCAGCCAACCTCCCACCCGCCCAGCCAGCCAAGAGGAGGCGATACCTGGCGAGGGGCCTCCATCTGCCTCATCTTCTCCACTTGGATCTCTCGCGCAATGAGTTGCTTGGCCTGGTAAGTCAGCGGTTTTCGAAGCGGGAGGTCAGGGAACCTGCAGACCTCTTCCACATTCCTGGGGTTTGCAGCCAAGGCCGCCGTGAAAGGAAACAAGATCCAAAGCAGGTTAAAAGCAAATCGCCCCCTTTCACACCCGCACGTTCACCTCAATACAATTTTTGGCATTTGGGTCACAACAAGGACTGCCCCTTGTCCGAAAGAGTCGAGGGACTCCTTGTTGAACGGGGAGGGTGTGTGTGTGTTGGACTAGGTGGATTCGGAAGTCCCTTGCAACGCCAACAATCTGTAATCAGCTATTGACTTCATGAACTCAATCTGTAGAGTCTGGAGCAGTGTTTCCCAACTTTGGCCACTTGAAGAAATCTGGACTTCAACTCCCAGAATTCCCCAGCCAGCATTCAACACTGGTCTGGAGGACAGAAGGGAAATGGGAGACATGATCGAAACATTTAAACATGTTAAATAAGATTTAAATAAAATAAGGAGAGAAGTGTTTTCAATAGGAAAGTGAACCCAAAAACAAGGGGACACAATCTGAGGTCAGTTGGGGGAAAGATCAAAAGCAACGTGAGAAAATATTATTTAACTGAAAGAGTCGTAGAGGCTTGGAACAAACTTCCAGCAGACGTGGTCGGTAAATCCACAGTAACTGAATTTAAACATGCCTGGGATAAACATATATCCATCCTAATATAAAATAGAAGTACAGTGTTCCTTCGATTTTCGCGGGTTCGAACTTCACAGAAAGTCTGTACCACGGTTTTTCAAAAATATTAATTAAAAAAATACTTTGCGGGTTTTTTCCCTATACCACGGTTTTTCCCACCCGATGACGTCATATGTCATCGCCAAACTTTCGTCTGCATTTAATAAATATTTTTTAAAATAAACTTTAATAAATAAACATGGTGAGTAATAATCTAAATGGTTGCTAAGGGAATGGAAAATTGCAATTTAGGGGTTTAAAGTGTTAAGGGAAGGCTTGTGATACTGTTCATAGCCAAAAATAGTGTATTTACTTCCGCATCTCTACTTTGCGGAAATTGGACTTTCGCGGGCGGTCTCAGAACGCATCCCCCGTGAAAAGCAAGGGAACACTGTAATACCATAAGGGCAGACTAGATGGACCAGGAGGTCTTTTTCTGCCATCAATCTTCTATTCAGAGCTGGAAATAGACCCAAACGTGCCCAATGAGGTCGCCAGAGCTTTTCCTGCCAATGTCCAGGAATCTAAGAGTTAATCCCTGTGTGCCTGGAATATTTCAGGGGGAATCAACTGTGCAGGCTGAACCGATGGAAGGGACCCCAACCACTTTCAGATTCCAGCTACGAAACTCCCCTTTTTGAACACAGCCTTTGCAAAATTCTTGCATGCAAGAAGGGATTTTTCTCTGCAGAATTGGTTTCCCATTCGCCTTGAAACATCCCCAAGGGAACCAGGATTGAAGCCTCCCATTTGGTAGCTCGAAACACCCTTGTTGTCTCTGAACACGAAGCATTTCAACAGACGCTTCTTCAGCACCATAAACTTCGGGGCCCATCAGCAGCACCGCTGGCTTCTCTGATTTTCACAAGGGACCCAATCAGTGTTCCCTCTAATTTTTTTGGGGGGTGGGCGGAAAAGTATAGTGTCTGAGCGGCAGTCCCTCCGGGACTGGACGGCACAGAAATAATAAACAAACAAACAAACAAACAAACAAACAAAAAACCCACCCTGTTTTGCCTCAGAGAATTTCAAAATAAAATACTGTACTGTGTGTCTATAACAGTGAGCTCATAATAAGGCAACTCTATCAATATCAAAATGCCACTTAAATAGTTGAGCTAGTTTCAAACTAGATTTTGATTTTCTTTCTCTCTTCCTTACTCCCATTCTTTTTCTTTCTCTTTTCCTTCCTCTCTTTTTTCTATCTGTTTCTCTCTCTTCCTCTCTTCCTCTCTCTCTCCTTCCCTCTCACTCTTTCCCTCTCGGCTTCTGGGCAGGTTTGGAAAACTCTGAGTTGATGATGATTTTTAAGTGAGCGATTGCTCACTGCTCAGCTTAGAGGGAACTATGGACCCAATGCTGCAGGCGATGTTGCGTTTCCAGTGAGAACAATTGTGAAACCGTGCGAAACCCACCTGAAAAGGTACTTACGGGTCAAGCTTATAGACGTACTGGCCTTCGGGAGTGCGCTCTTGATGGTAGGTGAGGTTGTATGTCAGCATAACATTGATGAGCTGCGAGAGCTGTTCCTTTTCCCTCTGGCTGTACAGCTGTGTGTTCACCTGAGGAGCAAGGGAGAGCGATTCATCCCTTCATTTGGCTACTCCAACCATCCAGCTTCTGAGGGATGTGAAAGCAGGAGGCAGAGAGCCCTACCCAGCTCCCTCCAGTAACGTTTCTACTTAAGAACCTGGTCACAGAACAAATTAAGTTGTTAAGTAGAGGTACCACTGTATTTTTGAGCCAGAGAAAAATGGGCAGGGCAGGCTGGCGCAAAACTGCATTTCTGGGTAAGCAGCTCTCCTTGCTTCAGCTGGCATCATTTATCACCACTTGCCAGAAGGCATTGTTACTGCATTCATGCGCGTGTGTGTGTATGTGTGCATGCTTGCGCCTTTGGGTCACTGATTCCTAGTAACTGCCTGGAAAAGATCCCTGTGGTTTTCCTGGCCATCTCAGAAGGGGTTTGCCATTGCCAGCTGAGAGAAGCTGCCCAAATGGGCTCCCATTCATGCTCCATGGAGGACAATAGAGGTCGAAGCAGGGGCCGTGTCTCTGACCGAAGGGTTTGCCTCTCACCGTCTCTCTGGCCATCGTGTTGCTCCCTCGGCCAGTCCTGACCCGGGAGTCATTACTCACAGTCACTCCTGCCCTCATCACCTCGAGGCTCGACTACTGTAACGCTCTCTACATGGAGCTACCTTTGAAAAGTGTTCGGAAACTTCAGATCGTGCAGAATGCCGCTGCGAGAGCAATCATGGGCTTCTCTAAGTATGCCCATATCACTCCAACACTCCGCAGTCTGCATTGGTTGCCGATCAGTTTCCGGTCACAATTCAAAGTGTTGGTTATGACCTATAAAGCCCTTCATGGCACCGGACCAGAATATCTTCGGGACCACCTCCTGCCGCACGAATCCCAGCGACCGGTTAGGTCCCACAGAGTCAGCCTTCTTCGGGTCCCGTCGACTAAACAATGTCGTCTGGCGGGACCCAGGGGAAGAGCCTTCTCTGTGGGGGCCCCGACCCTCTGGAACCAGCTCCCCCCTGAGATTAGGATTGCCCCCACCCTCCCTGCCTTTCGTAAACTCCTTAAGACCCACCTCTGCCGTCAGGCATGGGGGAACTAAAACATCTCCCCCTTGCCCATGTTGTTTTGCCGTTTGATTGATTGACTGTGTGCCTGTTTTTTATATATATTGGGACTGTTTTATGAAGTTACTAATTTTAAATTGTAATTAGATTGGTGGGCATTGGATTTGTTATTATGTACTGTTTTTTATTATTGTTGTGAGCCGCCCCGAGTTTGCGGAGAGGGGCGGCATATAAATCCAATAAATCTAATCTAATCTAATCTGACCCATGAAGCCCTTCCCACCCCCAGGAAGGAGTTCTTCTTCTTCTTACCGGTCTGAGTTTGGGTGAAATAATCTCCAAGAGGAGGCAAAGGGCTTCCAGGGTAAACGATTGAGGTCGGACACGACTGCGCGAGTTGGGCGCAATTCCAGAAATCATGGAATCTACCAGGTGGTGCATCTGGGTCAGTTTGGACAGAGCCTGAGTGACAAAAAGAGAAGAGGAAACATTTGCAACGAGATTTTGTCACCCTCATGCAGAATAGTGCAATTTCTCCCAAAAGACTGCAAGAGGTATGTCGATGGTCAAAGCCTCCCTAAGAAGCCGCCTCCCACAGACAGCCTGGAAGGAAAAGGCCACACCCACTGGGAGAACCTGAACTTAGCTCACAAACACAGGTAGGCGAGAGAAATAAAAAAATATTTATTGTATTTCTATGCCGCCCCCTCCGAGGACCCCTTGCCTTCTGTAAACTCCTTAAAACCCACCTTTGCCGCTAAACATGGGGGAATTGAGATATCTCCCCCAGGCCTATACAATTTATGAATGGTATGTTTGCATATATGTCTGATTAATAATGGGGTTTTTAAAATGTTTTTAAATGATTAGATTTGTTATGAATTGTTCTATTGTTGTTGTGAGCTGCCCCGAGTCTACGGAGAGGGGCGGCATACAAATCTAAATAAATAAATAAATAATAAATAAATCTTGACTATCTTTGGTATAAAAGAGAAAGAAGGTAAAACAATGGTAGGCTTTCATGATTATTATAATAAAATGAGGTTCTAATCTTTCGTTTCTTTCCCCACTCTATCTAATCTGGAAGAGTTGACACCAACTCAGTAGATCTTGCACTTAGGAGTTTTCTGCAGTTGTCCCTAAACTGAACTTGAGGCTATCTGAATTTGCTTGCAAAAGTTCAATTTTTATGCCTAAATGATGCCTCCTCTCCATAAGAGGCATACGAGCTTTGGAACAGGTATGTCGGAAGCGGAAGCCCTCATCACCTTGAGGCTCGACTACTGTAATGCTCTCTACATGGGGCTACCTTTGAAAAGTGTTCGGAAACTTCAGATCGTGCAGAATGCAGCTGCGAGAGCTATCGTGGGCTTTCCTAAATATGCCCATGTTACACCAACACTCCGCAGTCTGCATTGGTTGCTGATCAGTTTCCGGTCACAATTCAAAGTGTTGGTTATGACCTATAAAGCCCTTCATGGCATCGGACCAGAATATCTCCGGGACCGCCTTCTGCCGCACGAATCCCAGCGACCAGTTAGGTCCCACAGAGTTGGCCTTCTCCGGGTCCCGTCAACTAAGCAATGTCATTTGGCGGGACCCAGGGGAGGAGCCTTCTCTGTGGCGGCCCCGACCCTTTGGAACCAACTCCCCCCAGATATCAGAGTTGCCCCCACCCTCCTTGCCTTTCGTAAGGTCCTTAAAACCCACCTCTGCCGTCAGGCATGGGGGAACTGAGATATTCTTTCCCCCTAGGCTTCTACAATTTATGCATGGTATGTTTGTATGTAGGATTGGTTTTATTACAAGGGTTTTTAACTGTTTTAATATTGGATTGTCACATGCTGTTTTTATCACTGTTGTTAGCCGCCCCGAGTCTAGGGCGGCATACAAATCCAATCAATCAATCAATCAATCAATCAATCAGTAAAATAAATTAAATAAATAAAAATAAATTAAATAAATTAAAATAAATTAAATAAACAAATTAATTAATTAGAATAAATAAATAAATTAAAATAAAATAAATAAATAAAATTAAAAAATAATTAAAATAAATAAAATAAATTAATAAATTAAAATAAAATAAATTAATAAATTAAAATAAAATAAATAAATTAATTAATTAAAATAAATTAATTAATTAAAATAAATTAAACAGACAAACAAACAAACAAACAAACAAACAAACAAACAAATGGCAGCTCTCAACCTCATGATCATCTGGGAATGTTCTGAATCAGGAAGGGGGCGGATGCCAAAATCCCTGGTGGCTTTTTTCTCTCCGTTCCTACCTCATGTTGGCTGTGTGGATACGTCAGTCTGGGAATGCTGGAAGCGGCAAAGAGCAGGTGGAAAGAAACCGGGAGGAAGGGCAGGTATCTCATCAGCTGGAAGCTCTGGCTGCCCAGGATCGCCTTGCCCAGCAGGTCAGAGAAGCCGAGCCACTCCAGGGCCAAGCAGACCGAGTCCAGGCTGTGATCCTTCACCTTCATATGGAGGAAATTGTCGTACAAACCCTGCGAGAAACAGGTCCAGGGTGAAACCAGCAGCTACAGGAGCCTCCCAGACGAGACCGGACCGTTGTGTGAATGGGGACGTGGCTGCACCCGCTCCGCCGCTTGGTCCCACCACAGCCAACCCACGGCAAGCATTGATCGTCAGCTGCCTCCTGCCCTAGCACCTTCCCTGAGATGGGGAGTGTTAGTACATGGTACACACCGATAATTGGGGTTGCCATGTATGTTAAACTACCAATTGTAATTGTATTGCAATATCTCTTTAAGGACTTTGTCTGGTTCGCCATAAGAGGGCGCCAGATAGCTCATTCACCTTTTTGCCTTTACCTTGAGGGGGAGTATATTCTGCTTCGTGCTGCTATGTGAGGTTTGTTGATTATTTCTGCTTTGTGCTTGTAAATACAGTGGTACCTCATCATACGAACTTAATTGGTTCCAGGAGGAGGTTCGTAAGGTGAAAAGTTCGTAAGACGAAACAATGTTTCCCATAGGAATCAAGGTAAAAGCAAATAATGATTGCAAATCCTTCAGGAAAATCCCAAACTTTAGAAGGGAGGCGAACAGAGGGCAGGGAGGAGCAGCTAAAGGGGGCGGGTGGAAGAAGCAAGGCTAGGCTAAAGGGTGAGTGGGAAGGAAGAAAGGCAAGGGGGGCGCCCCTCCCTTTTCTTTCTTCAAAAGACACTGTTTCAGTTCCTTTGCAAGCACGTTGTTCTCTACAAAATTTTTCCTCCCCCAAGCTGCCCCTCCCTCCTCCCTTTTCTTTCTTCAAAAGACACCGTTTCAGTTCCTTTGCAAACACATTGTTCTCTGCAAAATGTTTCCTACTCCAAGCAGCCCCTCCCTTTTCTTTCTTCAAAAAAGGGGAAAAAAAGAAACCCCTTCATCCCAGCAGCAGCTGCTTGGGTTCGTAAGGTGAAAATAGTTCGGAAGAAGAGGCAACAAAATCTTAAACACCCGGTTCGTATCTTGAAAAGTTCGTTAGAAGAGGCGTTCGTAAGATGAGGTGCCACTGTATATATATACAGTGATACCTCGTCTTACGAACTTAATTCATTCCGTGACCAGATTCGTAAGATGAAAAGTTCGTAAGCCGAAGCAATTTTCCCCATAGGAATCAATGTAAAAGAAAATAATGCACGCAACCCCATCCCAAAAGTCACCCTTTTTGCCTTGCGCTGCTGGGAATCCTCGCCTCCGGACTTCCATTGCCAGCCGAAGCACTGGGATTCCCCTGTGGCTCCCCTCGCTGGGAAACCCCACATCCGGACTTCCGTTGCCAGCCGAAATGCTGGGATTCCCCTGAAGCTCCCCTCGCTGGGATTCAAAGCAGTGCCGGCAAAAATGAAGGGAATCGTCAACGGAAGTCCAAAGGTGGGGTTTCCCAGCGAGGGGAGGCTCAGGGAAATCCCCGTGCTTTGGCTGGCAACGGAAGTCCGGAGGCGGAGCATCCCAGCGGCAGCAGCTCAGGTTCGTAAGGTGAAAATACAGTGGTACCTCATCATACGAACTTAATTGGTTCCAGGAGGTTCGTAAGGTGAAAAGTTCATAAGATGAAACAATGTTTCCCATAGGAATCAATGTGAAAGCAAATAATGCGTGCAAATCCTTCAGGAAAATCCCAAACTTTAGAAGGGAGGCGAACAGAGGGCAGGGAGGAGCAGCTAAAGGGGGCGGGTGGAAGAAGCAAGGCTAGGCTAAAGGGTGAGTGGGAAGGAAGAAAGGCAAGGGGGGCGCCCCTCCCTTTTCTTTCTTCAAAAGACACCGTTTCAGTGCCTTTGCAAGCATGCAAAATCTTTACTCCTCCAAGCTGCCCCTCCCTTTTCTTTCTTCAAAAGACACCGTTTCAGTGCTTTTGCAAGCATGCAAAATCTTTACTCCTCCAAGCTGCCCCTCCCTTTTCTTTCTTCAAAAGACACCGTTTCAGTGCCTTTGCAAGCATGCAAAATCTTTACTCCTCCAAGCTGCCCCTCCCTTTTCTTTCTTCAAAAGACACCGTTTCAGTGCTTTTGCAAGCATGCAAAATCTTTACTCCTCCAAGCTGCCCCTCTCTTTTCTTTCTTCAAAAAAGGGGGAAAAAAAGAAAGCCCTTCATCCCAGCAGCAGCTGCTTGGGTTGGTAAGGTGAAAATAGTTTGGAAGAAGAGGCAAAAAAATCTTAAACACCGGGTTCGTATCTTGAAAAGTTCGTTAGAAGAGGTGTTCGTAAGATGAGGTACCACTGTAGTTCGGAAGAAGAGACAAAAAAATCTTAAGCACCAGGTTCGTATCACGAAAAGTTCGTATGAAGAGGGGTTCGTAAGACGAGGTATCACTGTATATGTAAATAATACTTGCTTAGCATACTAAGTCTGTGTCGTTTACTGGCTGTATCACACATCCACACTCTTCCTTAAACTCTGCTCTACGCATGTCGAAGGTCCCGCAACCCAGCTGCACCGAAACATACCAACAGGGAGGCAGCTTTGAACCGAGGAAATGAACTTCATCTAAATGCCGGTACCTGGCTGAGCTTTTCATATTCCCCCGAAGAAACGCTGAGGTGCAAAATGCGGTGGAACTGCTGAGCGGAGGTACTGATGGCGGCCTGGCCTGCGCCTCTGCCAACGTCATCGGCCGCAGCGCCACTAAGAAGGAGGCTGGCTGGGAGGGAAGGGTCCATTCCCAAGTTCTTCCTTGGCAAGAGAAAGAAAGCGGTAAGAACAGAGGTGAGCTTCTGTGGGAGGAGCCAAGAAAAGGCAGCGAGTGGCGTTTCTGCGTTATTTAAGTTAAGGAACAGATGAAGGCCAGGTTGAGTGAGAGATGAGAGCAGTTCCTTCTCACCTCCGCACTTTGGGCAGCTGGAAGATCTCCTGCCAAATGGAAAAGAGCCCCTTGTTCCGGTCCTTTAAGCCCACCGTTGCCGCCTGAACCGTCCTCACGTTCACCTCTGTCTTCCCTCGGCCATACAGGAACTGGAACAAGAAGAGAATAGGTCACGTGGGGCGGAATGGAGGAGGGGAAGGGAGGGACGAGTTAGATTCTCATCCTCACTGTTCTGATCTCTGGCTAAGGCCACTATTAATTAGAATAAAGGATTGCTAAATGCACAGATTTGTAAAACAAAACATCATCTTTATTTTTCTTTCCTCTGTTCCACACTGCGTCATCTCGGCACGCAGAGCTCTCTTATCTCAAACTTCGGTAGGCAAGCCAACATCAAAATCATCAAAGCATTCTACAAGTCATTCTAAGATTTATGGCTAGTCAGAGCCAGCCCAGAGTAATAAAAAAACTGCAATTAAAAGCACACAAAGCAAAACTTACTTTTGGAGCTGCTTGAAGAAACTTCCATATTTCTTAATAACAGATTGACAACTCAACCCTTCTCTTCTGCTGACACCCGGACGTGACGAATTAATTACTTACTTAATTAACCCGTTCCTCTCCTTAATATTTCTTCCCTGACACTTACTCTCTTCGCCTCTGCAAGCGTCTGAAATAAGGATTTATCCATCTAATATCTGTTTCTCCTTCACTTGAATCTGAACTCATAGAAACGTCCTGTGATTGGCCTCCTCCTTCTTCTGCCTGTAAATCAGGCCCTACCACTAATTCATAAGCACTTTCCAAATCAGAATCTGCAAAATCCCCAAACTGAACAGGAGTACACACAACACTGACCAGCTTAGCTCAGGAAGAATCTGAGCAAGCAAAAGACGCCCAGTTCATCTGTCTGAGAATCTTTCTCCAAACAGACAAACTTCTGTTCCTTGTGGCTATGCAGCAACGCTTGAGTTCTGGGCCTGCATGTCTGGTTCTCAAGCAGCCCATTTTTTAATAGCGAACCAACATTATCACAACAGTGAAGCGTTTATGCAGAACCTTTTAAATATGAAGGTGTGAGCACGGAGATGAAATAATAATACAGCATTTGTGCGGCTTTCAGCTTACAAGATGGGGAAAATTGGAATTGGCCAACAATGGGAACTAACCTGTAGAGTGTTGATACAAGAGCGGATGTCATTGTCGGTCTTCTCACACAATATTGTGAGTGCCCCAATATCAGCTTTCATGCCCTGCATGACGGCAATCTGAAAAGCACAAGGGTGGGCATTAGGCTGCTGCACAGGTGGCCCTGCATACACAAAATGCATTGTTTTAATACAGGAATTAGATTAGATTAGATTAGATTTATTGGATTTATATGCCGCCCCTCTCCGCAGACTCGGGGCGGCTCACAACAATGGCAAAAACAGTACATAGTGACAAATCTAATATTTACCAATCTAATTACAGTTTTAGGTTAAAAAATTCATAAAAGCAACCCCAATATGTAAAAAACAAGCACACAATCAATCAAACACCAAAACAACATGGGCAAGGGGAGATGTTTCAATTCCCCCATGCCTGACTGCAGAGGTGGGTTTTAAGGAGTTACGAAAGGCAAGGAGGGTGGGGGCAATCCTAATCTCAGGGGGGAGCTGGTTCCAGAGGGTTGGAGCCACCACAGAGAAGGCTCTTCCCCTGGGTCTCGCCAGACGACATTGTTTAGTCAACGGGACCCAGAGAAGGCCCACTCTGTGGGACCTAGTCTGTCGCTGGGATTCGTGCGGCAGAAGGCGGTCCCGAAGATATTCTGGTCCGGTGCCATGAAGGGCTTTATAGGTCATAACCAACACTTTGAATTGTGACCGGAAACTGATCGGCAACCAATGCAGACTGCGGAGTGTTGGAGTAATATGGGGATACTTAGAGAAGCCCATGAATTAGTATAAGAATAAGTAGATTAGATTAGATTAGATTTATTGGATTTATATGCCGCCCCCTCCGAAAACTCGGGGCGGCTCACAACAATAATAAAAAAACAGTACACAATAACAAATCCAATGTCCACCAATCTAAATACACTTTAAAATTAGTAATTTCATAAAACAATCCCAATATATATAAAAAACAGGCACACAGTCAATCAATCAACAAAACAGCATGGGCAAGGGGGAGGTGTTTTAGTTCCCCCATGCCTGACGGCAGAGGTGGGTTTTAAGAAGTTTACGAAAGGCGAGGAGGGTGGGGGCAATCCTAATCTCTGGGGGGAGCTGGTTCCAGAGGGTCGGAGCCACCACAGAGAAGGCTCTTCCCCTGGGTCCCGCCAGACGACATTGTTTAGTCAACGGGACCCAGAGAAGGCCCACTCTGTGGGACCTAACCGGTCGCTGGGATTCGTGCGGCAGAAGGCGGTCCCGAAGATATTCTGGTCCGGTGCCATGAAGGGCTTTATAGGTCATAACCAACACTTTGAATTGTGACCGGAAACTGATCGGCAACCAATGCAGACTGCGGAGTGTTGGAGTAATATGGGCATACTTAGAGAAGCCCATGAATTAGTATAAGAATAAGTAATTAGCAAAATCCCGATTATTGCCTGGAGCAAAACCCCTTTGGGCCAGTATTGCCAGGGGGCTGGGTGTGCTTGCCTCGTGCAGCCTTTGGACCAGCCTCGATTGCAGAGTCGAAGGAAAGTGGAGGAGAAACGCTTGCTGCTTCAGGAGTCGCAAAGCAGGGACGTATCTGGAAAACAGAAGGAAAAAATATGCAACAGGATGGAAAGAGATGAAAATATCCAGAACAGAGGAATACTTGGTAGCAGTGTTTGACAAAGGTTTAAAAACAACTTTTTGATTATGGAAAAGACATTGGTGACTAGAAACCCCCTTACGGCCTTTTTGCTGAAAATGGAAGGGGGAAAAAAGAACTGGTTATTTATAGATTTGATGATTGGAAAGGACAAAATATGGGGGAAAGGGAATCATGGTGTAATAGACCGGGGGTGGCACAGCAGGTAGAGTGCTGTACAGTGATCCCCCGATTATCGCGAGGGTTCCGTTCCAAGACCCCTCGCGATAATCGATTTCTCGTGATGTAGCGGTGCGGAAGTAAAAACACCATCTGCGCATGCGCGCCCCTTTTTCCATGGCCGCGCATGCGCAGATGGTGTTTTTACTTCCGCACCTGGGAAGACCCAGCAGCTGAGGAGCCGCCTGCCTGCCCGCTTATCCGCCGCTTTTCCGCTTGTCCGCCGCTCTGGGAGTTGAAGACCCAGGGAAGGTTCATTCGGCCGCCCACCAGCTGATCTGCTCGGCAGCGCAGTAGCAGCGAGGAGCCGAAGATGAGGTTTCCCCGTTGCCCACGCAAAGGGGAAACCCCATCTTCGGCTCCTCGCTGCTACTGCGCTGCCGAGCAGATCAGCTGGTGGGCGGCCGAAGGAACCTTCCCTGGGTGCCACCCGCCGCTCGAGAACAAGAGGGGGAGAGATAGAGAAAGAGAGAGAAGGAAAGAAAGAGATGAGAGAGGGAGGAAGAGAGTGTGAGAGAGGAAGAAGCAAGATAGAGAAAGAGAGAGAGAAAGAAAGATGAGAAAGGAAGGGAGTTACATCATCGGGTGGAAAAATCGCGATATAGCGTTTCGCAAAGATCGAGATCGCGAAACTCGGGGGATCACTGTACTGCAGGCCACTGAAGCTGACTGTAGATCGGAAGGTCAGTGCTTCAAATCTCATCACCGGCTCAAGGTTGACTCAGCCTTCCATCCTTCCGAGGTGGGTCAAATGAGGACCCTGATTGTGGGGGCAATAGCCTAGCTCTGTTAAAAAAAAAGTGCTATTGCTAATATGTTGTAAGCCGCCCCGAGTCTAAGGAGGAGGGCGGCATAAAAATCAAATAAATAAATGAATAAATGAACAAATAAATGAATAAATAAATAAATAAATGTTAAAGAGGAACACAGGCAATAAATTTATCTTGTTTGTAAAGAGAATTGGAAACTATTCTTTTCCCCCTCTTCTTTATTCATCACTTTTCTTTCTCTTTTTTATTTTTCTTAACATTGTACAGTGATACCTTGTCTTACGAACCCCTCAACATACGAACTTTTCGAGATACGAACCCGGCCTAGCGGGAAAGAATATCTCAGTTCCCCCATGCCTGACGGCAGAGGTGGGTTTTAAGAACTTTACTAAAGGCGAGGAGTGTGGGGGCAATTCTAATCTCTGGGGGGAGTTGGTTCCAAAGGGCTGGGGCCACCACAGAGAAGGCTCTTCCCCTGGGTCCTGCTAAACAACATTGTTTAGTTGATGGGATCCGGAGAAGACCCACTCTGTGGGACCTGACTGGTCGCTGGGATTCGTGCAGCAGAAGGCGGTCCCTGAGATAATCTGGTCAGGTGCCATGAAGGGCTTTATAGGTCATAACCAACACTTTGAATTATAATTTCTGTAAGCCACCTGTGGGTTGTTTTCCACATTGTTTGAATTTTAGGGCAGGACCATCACATATGAAAAAAGGAACCTTTTTGTTTTTTACATTTCCAGCAAGTGTCTTGTAGTGTCGGGTAAATCTTTGCTAGCCTTAATGGGGGCATGTACCATCTATAGAAAAGTTTATAAATTTTTTCTTTATATGCTGCTGACAGTGTGATTTTAGAAATTGTGTTCCATGATCTCTCCCAATCCGAGCCCCCATCGGAAAGTTTAATTATTGATAAAATATATAGATGTGCAGAGATGGATGAAATGACAAACTCAATCAAGGGAATAAAACATAAAGAAATTAAGGAATTATACGACAAATGGCACAAATGGATTCAAAATAAAAACTGAAAAGTAACAATACAAAGTATTGGTATATATAGAAATAAAAATAAACATTTTGTAATAATAATATAAATGAAATAAAAACAAGGGACTGAATTTATGCTTATTGATATTTCATTTTTTCCCCTTTCTAATATTATGCTTCACTTACGATATTTATATTTGAATGTACATAATTTAACAGATTATAGAGAGAAATGAATGATATATTTAAAATGTAATAGATACGGATTAAGACCTGTACAAAAAAACCCCATATGAGAAATATTCTTTTTAAAATCAATAAACTTAAAAATAAATAAATAAATAAATGGGAGATTCATCCTATCAAGGTTAAATTAGCCTTGAAATATGCCAAGATTTTGATGAAAACCCAATCAGGCTTTGCTTCCTTTTTCTTGTCCCACGAACCGGCCGAGGTGTGTGTGCCCTCCCCTGAACTCCCCCAAAGACCACCGCTTACTGGTCATTGCAAATGCAGATGATTGGCCGGAGCAGAAGGCCCTTCCGTCCTCTGCTCTTTGGCCCGCTCGGTTGGCCTTCCGATTCTGCCATTCCAGCTTTCTGGTTGACGATGCTTAACAGCACATTGATAGATGCCTGGAAAGACAAAAGGGCCAAAAGAGTTGGAGGGAGAGGACATGGGACAGAAGACCCTGAGTGGGGTCATCCTGAATCAATCTAGTGGAAGACGACATTGTTCACCATCCCTATTACAAGGAAGAAGGAAGACCTAAAGCTCCCCAGAGGATGTCCAACACTACTGGACATGGAGACTATAATAATAATAATAATAATAATAATAATAATAATAATAATAATAATAATAATAATAACAACAACAACAACAACAACAATAACAACAACAACAACAGTAGTAGTAGTAATAATAATAATTATTATTATTATTGTGCCGGAACTATCATTTACTAGTGGCAAAGTCCGAAAAAGTGGTTGAAAATGAGCAAGCAAAACTACTGTGGGACTTCAGACTTCAGACTGACCGAATTCTGAAGCATAACACACCAGACATCCTGATTGTGGAAAGTATGGATCATCGACATCGCAATCCCAGGAGACAGCAGAATTGAGGAGAAGCAGCTGGAGAAATTAGTGAAATACGAAGATCTAAAAATCGAGGTGCAACGACTCTGGCATAAGCCCGTGAAAGTGGTCCCAGTGGTACTTGGCACGCTGGGCGCAGTGCCAAAGGATCTCAGCGGACATTTGAAAACCATTGGAATTGACAAAATCTCCTTCTGTCAATTGCAAAAGGCCGCCCGACTGGTGATGAAATACGAAATCCAGCATAGTGATCTCGTTTGCTGTGTTGTATTGACATAATAATAATAATAATAATAATAATAATAATAATAATAATAATAATAATAGTAATAATAATAATAATAATAATAATAATAATAATAATTTATTAGATTTGTATGCCGCCCCTCTCTGTGGACTCGGAGCAGCTCACAACAAAATAACACAGTATAACAAATCTAATATTAAAAAACATTTAAAACCCAACATTAAAACCATGCAACACAATCATTCCATGCATAAACTATATATGCCGGGGGGTATCTTAATTCCCCCTTAATTCCCCTGGCGACATAGGTGGGTCTTTAGCAATTTACGAAAGGCAAGGAGGGTGGGGGCAGTTCTAATCTCTGGGGTGAGTTGATTCCAAAGGGCCGGGGCCGCCACAGAGAAGCGTCTTCCTCTGGGGCCCGCCAACCGACATTGTTTAGTTGACGGGATCCGGAGAAGGCCAACCTATGGGACCTAATTGGTCGCTGGCATTCGTGCGGCAGAAGACGGTTCTGGAGGTATTCTGGTCCGATGCCATGTAGGGTTTCATAGGTCATTACCAACACTTTAAATTGTGACTGGAAACTGATCGGGAGCCAATGCAGGCCGCGGAGTGTTGGAGAGATGTGGGCAAATCTAGGTAGCCCTACAATAGCTCTCGCGGCTGCGTTCTGCACGATCTGAAGTTTCCAAACACTATTCAAAGGTAGCCCCATGTAGCAAGCGTTTCATCCGCCGTCGTTCATTTCATCCTCCATCGTTCCTACCCATAAAATCACCATCAGGGCTGACTCAGCCTTCCGTCCTTCCGAGGTCAGTAAAATGAGGACCCGGACTGTTGCAGGCAGGACTCTGCAAACCATAGGAGCTGGGGTGGCACAGCAGGTAGAGTGCAGCACGGCAGGCCACTGAAGCTGACTGTAGATCTGTAGGTCAGCGGTTCAAATCTCATCACCGGCTCAAGATTGACTCAGCCTTCCATCCTTCCAAGGTGGGTAAAATGAGGACCCGGATTGTTGGAGGCAATATGCTGATTCTTTTAAAAAGTGCTACAGTAATCCTTTGCTACAGCACGGTTCATCTTTCGCGGATTCGCTACTTCATGGGTTTTCAAAGAGGGCTTAAATCTATTAAAATTTTTAAATCCATTAAAAATTCATAAAATTCTTCTACAGGGCTACTGTACTCTATTAAAGAAACTGGTAGGATATCACATGTAGTTCCAGCTGAGAAACATTATAGAATGGCTGTTTAATGCCAAGGGTGCGTTTTAAAAGTCCGAATACTTGTTAAATACATAAAAAAATATATTTCCTCTACTTCATGGAAATTCGTTTTTCACGGGTGGTCTTGGAACGCGGCCCCAGCGAAAAACAAGAGATCACTGTATTGCTAACATGTTGTAAGCCGCCCTGAGTCTAAGGAGAAGGGCGGCATAAAAATCGAATGAATAAATATATAAATAATAAATAAATAAACCTCCTAGAGAGGGCTGAGGTCTAAGCGCTGTGAATTGCAGAAAGAACCGACTGATGAACCAGCCAGGATTTGCCTACCGTTGGAGCACCGTCTATCTCGTCAATGACCAGGCAGTTGGGCTTCTCACTGGCTCCCAGCACCGACTTCATTTGAGTGGCAGCCTCAATTTGGGTCTGGAAGATTTCTGGACTGCGGTCGTCACTGGAATAAACGTTCTGGGTTAAAGGCGGGGAAGGAGGCCGCCAGCACCTCAGGAAAAGGCCTCGTGCAGCGGTTGCATCATGAAGGACCAGGATGGAGGCGCCTTGTCAGCAGCTGGAGTCAAAGACGCTGCGCGCAGGATGCAGGAAGTCCAGCTGCCGTCTCGGGCCTGGTCCTGGGTCAGGGCAGCCGGGGCTTGGACCGGCTCAAAACTCAGGTTGGGTAGCTCTTCCCTTCTGTTTCGTGAGAGTAATTTATTGAACAGATTTGCACAAACACTTCAAATTCTTCAAAGTACTGTCCTTGGGCCTCCACACATTTTTTCCAATGACTCTGCCATGACCGGTATGCGCCCTGGAAGGTGTCTTTGGGGACTTCTCGCAAGGTCTTCATCAAGGCTGATTGGATCTCTTTTATGGACGAAAAACGTGTCTTGCCACAACATGCTACGAGTCCGTGAGTTCCTGGCCAAACACCAGGTGCCAACGCTGCCCCACACTCCCCTATAGTCCTGACGTTGCCCCAGCAGACTTCTTTTTGTTCCCAGCCCTGAAAGGAACCCGTTTTTCATCCATAGAAGAGATCCAATCAGCCGTGACGAAGACCTTGCGAGAGGTCCCCGAAGACGCCTTCCAGGGAGCGTACCGGTTATGGCAGAGACACTGGAAAAAATGTGTAGAGGCCCAAGGACAGGACTTTGAAGAATTTTAAGTGTTTGTGCAAATCTGTTCAATAAATTACTTAAAAAAATAATTGCATTACTTTGGGACCTGTATATTAAGTATGTTCCAATACTTACCACTTTCTTCTCCAGCTGTTCTGACTTCATTAACCCTGAAAAAAGGGGAACTACGGCTTACCTGGCATTCATTTCCACCACGTTGTATCCGGCGTGCTTTGCAATGACGTGAGCCAGAGTGGTCTTCCCCAAGCCAGGTGGTCCACAAAGGAGAGCAATCTACAGGCAGAACAAAAGTGATTGGGGGTCATGTTAAAGCATCTCCGAAAGGCAATGCTGCTCTGCGTGGTGTGAAAAAACCAACCGCCCGGAGGGGAAAGGGTTGAATCAAGAAGCCTTCATAGCCACCGATGCCCAGGGCAATTGCATTACTCGGACAGTCAGAAGGCGGGAGAGGCAGAAAGACATCTGCAACTAGGGTGAATGCTGACACCATGTGCTCTGAACTGTCAATCATCAATTTTTAGGGGGAACATTTGGGGAAAAAATATTAAAATTTCCAGAAGACCCAATGGGGTGGCAGAAGGCAAACAAGGAGAAGAATCTTTAATCTTATGTCAGGGTAGAGAAAGAATAAAAGCAGCATCCACCCTCAATACTGTTGTGGTTAGCTCTGGCCCAGCTCCTGCCCCAAGGACTGTGGATGTGGGGGAGACATCCACATGCTGCAGGCCTGTTTTGCCCCCGGTGGAATCTGATGATGAAGGCTCCTCTGACCAAGAAGACATGAGTGACAGGGAGGAGGAGAGTGTGGCAGACAGCTCAGAAGGAGATCAATTATCTAGCTCCTCCTTGGATTCAGAACAAGAGTTAATGATACAGCCACGCATGTGGAGAGCGATGCATAGGCAACAACAACTGAGAGATTATTATCAAAGAAAATGAGGCCACCTGTGGTTGGGTGGGGCTGTGGTAATTAGTGAGGCTGCTATAAATAGCAGCCTGTGGGTTTGGCCATTGTGCAGGATTATCTGATCCTTGTGTTTCGTGCCTGCTTTGCTGCATTTGACCTTTTGTGTGCTGATTTCCCCCCGCTTTGAAACTAAACCAGAGCAAAGTGTGTTTCACTTTGTGAAAGAAGAAGGACTGTGAATTGCCTCCCAGCTGCAAGCTAAGTATCACAGAACTGATAAGGGACTTGTACCAATTACCAGTTTGTTTGGAGACGAGTGCTCTTTGCTATACCAAAAGAGAGCTTGGTTTAAGTGACTTTTCAGTATAAATAACATTGTTTTGAATTTTCAAATGTGTGTGTGTCTGAAATTTGTACCTGTGAATTTTTGGGAGAAGTCTACCAGAGAGCCTGACAGAACAGGAAGAAGAGGCAAAAAAATCTTAAACCCCGGGTTCATATCTCGAAAAGTTCATATGACGAGGGGTTTGTAAGACGAGGTATCAGTGTATTAAAATTTCCAGATGACCCAATGGGGTGGCAGAAGGCAAACAAGGAGAAGAATCTTTAATCTTATGTCAGGGTAGAGAAAGAAGAAAAGCAGCATCCACCCGCAGTACCAAATCTCATTGACACCCCAAAGTTAAGAGCCCTGCAGTCCCCACTTTTCTTGTCCGGGAAGGGGAAGAAGCCAATATCTTCAGGACCGCCTTCTGCTGCACGAATCCCAGCGACCGATTAGGTCCCACAGAGTTGGCCTTCTCTGGGTCCCGTCAACAAAAACAATGCTGGCGGGACCCAGGACAAGAGCCTTCTCTGTGGTGGCCCCGGCTTTCTGGAATCAACTCCCCCATCGGAGATCAAGACTGCCCCCACCCTCCTTGCCTTTCGCAAACTTCTGAAACCCCACCTTTGTTACCAGGCTTGGGGAAACTGACATACCCCTAGCTGTATGGTTTGTCTGAACTGTATGATTGTTTTTTATAAGGGTTTTAAAATTGTTTTTAATATTGGATTTGTATCTCATGCATTATTTGTTGTGAGCCATTCTGAGTCCTTGGAGAGGGGCGGCATACAAATCTAATAAATTATTATTATTATTCCCAAGGGTCTCCGCTGGGAGGAAAATATTTTCTGCCCGGCTTGGAGCCCGAGACAGATGGAAAATAGAAGTGGAAGAGCAGCCATATAGAATGTGTTGCACATCATCTTTCGGCTGTGGCGAGGGGGGCGTTTGCCCAGGTTCGCCTGTGCACCAGTTGCGGCCCTATTTGGACCGGGAGTCATTGCTCACAGTCACTCATGCCCTCATCACCTTGAGGTTCGATTACTGCAACGCTCTCTACATGGGGCTACCTTTGAAAGGTATTCGGAAACTCCAGATCATGCAGAATGCAGCCGCGAGAGCCATCGTGGGGCTTCCAAGATTCGCCCACGTTTCTTCAACACTCCGTGGCTTGCATTGGCTGCCGATCAGTTTCCGGTCACAATTCAAAGTGTTGGTCATGACCTTTAAAGCCCTACATGGCATTGGACCAGATTACCTCCGGAACCGCCTGCTACTGCACGAATCCCAGCGACCGATAAGGTCCCACAGAGTTGGCCTTCTCCGGGTCCTGTCGACTAAACAATGTCGTTTGACAGGCCCCAGGGGAAGAGCATTCTCTGTGGCGGCCCTGGCCCTCTGGAACCAACTCCCCCCGGAGGTTAGAACGGCCCCCACCCTCCCTGTCTTTTGTAAACTACTCAAGACTCACTTATACTGCCAGGCATGGGGGAGTTGAGATATTCCTTCCCCCTAGGCCATTACAATTTATGCATGGTGTGTTTGTATGTATGTTTGGTTTTATAATAGGGGTTTTTAGTTGTTTTAGTATTGGATTGTTACATGCTGTTTTTATCATTGTGGTTAGCCGCCCCGAGTCTAGGGAGAGGGGTGGCATACAAATCCAATAAATAAATAAATAAATAAAATAAATAAATAAATATAATGTGCAACACTGGATGTGCAAGCTTCCATTTGAGGTGTATGTGAAAGAAATCCACTAGGTGTGGAAACCAGATCTAACTTTTCCTGTGAGTTCAAGGCTCCTTAGCAACTCTCGGCTTGCAGCACAGCGACTCTGGTCAAGAACGGAGAAGCGTGAAATGACCCGACTAACCGGAAGTGCAAAGGCTCTGCTTTTCCAGCCTCCTCACCTTGAACTTTGGCCGGTTGTGCTGGTCCAGTTCCGCCTCCAAGGCCTCCTCGGTCACCTGGGCTTTGGTCTTCCACCTGGTGGTTCCCTGGTCCCTGGTTGGCTTGGGCGGAGGGTGGGCCCCGGAGGGCAGGGGGGCCTTCCGGCAGGGCTTCTCCTTCCCAAACACCAGCAAATCCCACAGCTTCAGCCACTTCAGGAGGCAGCGGTTGGTGTACTGAAACCAGAAGGGAGGAAGGGGACAATACTCCAGGGATGCACAAATCACATCGCAGACCAGGCCGAACTACTCAAGCAGGGGAACGTGACAGATCTTGTTTAGGGATCTGCAAGTGGCCTGGAAACTTTCTACTCTTCCTACAAGGAATATTAAATATTGAAAATACATGGGACTCCTCCATCTTTCTGTCAGGCGGACAGTTCTCCAAAAACAGATCAGAGAGAGACCAATCTTGGCCTGTGAGGTCAAAGAGACCAACCAAGACATGTGTCGGTTATGACCTATAAAGCCCTTCATGGCACCTGACCAGACTATCTCAGGGACTGCCTTCTGCTGCACGAATCCCAACGACCAGTTAGGTCCCACAGAGTGGGTCTTCTCCGGGTCCCGTCAACTAAACAATGTCGCTTGGCGGGACCCAGGGGAAGAGCCTTCTCTGTGATGGCCCCGGCCCTCTGGAACCAACTCCCCCCAGAGATTAGAATTCCCCCCACCCTCCTTGCCTTTTGTAAGCTTCTTAAAACCCACCTCTGCCGCCAGGCATGGGGGAACTGAGATACTCTTTCCCCCTAGGCCTTTACAATTTTTTATGCATGGTATGTCTGTATGTATGTTTGGTTTTATAATAAGGGGTTTAACTGTTTTAATATTGGATTTTTATATGCTGTTTTTATTACTGTTGTTAGCCGCCCCAAGTCTACAGAGAGGGGCGGCATACAAATCCAATAAATCGAAGAGAGGAGGCTGAAGAAGTCAAGGAAGCAAGAACAAAAAATATTTCAATAAAAATCAGGTAAGATCCTTTGACAATTTTTAAATTTCTCAAGTAAAAACATTATCAGGACTTAAGAACTTAAACATTTAATATTTGAAACATCAAGCTTGATTTTTCTGAAATTAAAAATGTGTACTTAAGATTTAAACATTACTTTTACTGAAGATGAAAGCAAAGCCTGCATCCTTAGTAATAATCATACTGACATTTATTTAAAACATTGATGATAATGTGAAGTTCCTCTTATGTATCATTTAAACAATCATTACAAGAACTCTGTAAAAGGTAAATCAAATCTCCGAGCCCCATTGGAGCATCCAAAGGCAGAGGGATATAGACACGGGGGAAGAGGGGTTCTTGTGAAAGTGTCCTTCACCCTTTATACAGGTGAAACTCGAAAAATCAGAATATCATGCCAAAGTTTATTTCAGTAATGCAACCTAAAAGTCCGCGGAGAGGGGCGGCATACAAATCTAATAAATAAATAAACAAACAAACAAACAAATAAATAAAGTGATGTCATTCAAAGAGACAGGAGGCTCTCTTAAAAAGTGTTATTGCACCCTAACCTCCAACACTTTACCCTTAGACTATCCACGATTGACCTCACCAGGTTCCTTAGAGGTCAGTAAAGGACGAGCATAAGTGCACCAGTGTGCCTTCTGTCCCCTGTCCAATTGTCTCTCCTATATTTCATATATCTTTTCTCCCATTCATGTATCTTTTCCTCTCTTCTTCATTGACGTATTTTTATTCTCATATCTTTTCTTCTATCCTTTCCCTGATATTTACTACTACGTGTTTTTATTCTCTTCAACTTTCAATTTGTATTGGACAAAATGAATAAATAAAATAAAATAAATAAATAAAATAAAATAAATAAATAAAATATGTTGTAAGCCGCCCTGAGTCTAAGGAGAAGGGCAGCATAAAAAAATAGAATGAATGAATGAACGAACGAAGGAATGAATAAGAAAAGGCCGGCTGTCATTCTGCCTGCTTCATCCAGCCCCTGAAATAGCCGAAAGTCAAGCAACTCAGTCCAAGCAAAGAAATTGGGTCTGTAAGTCAGGTTCTCCCTCCTCCCCTGGATACATTGGTTCCCTGCTTTGAAATTAATCACATTCGGTATTCAAAGCATTTTGATGTAAAAATTTGGTCCCCATAAATCTTTTGCTTGGTACAAAATGCACCAGCTAGAACTGCTGTTGTGTGACTCTGCTCTTCCTTTTGGGAAACGCTGTTTGGTACTCATCGTACCTCCTGGAGCCAATTAAGGATGAGCGCCGAGGCCCCACTGTGCTTTAGAAGGGGATCTCCGGGGAGAGATCGCAAAGCCAACAACTGAAGAGAGATCTGTCCTCACCTTTATAAGAAGTCTCCCTCCTCCCCTCCCCAGCCGCCTCTCACTGCAGCAGCAGCTCAGCCTCAGCTATAAGAAGAACTCTTTTTATTGGGTATTTCAAATACAAAGTATAAAAAAGAAACTTATTATTTAATAATACATATATTGACTGCGGCCCGAATTGTATTTGCACAGAAATGGAAAGAAAAAACGATACCAAAAGATACTGAAGTATTTAAAAAAATTATAGAATGTGCAGAACTAGATATGATGACTAAACGTTTAAATAATCAAACTGAAACAGAATATTATAAAATATGAGACAAAGTATACGATTGGTGGAATTTTAAAAATGGTATTAATAATTAATTATAATATAGAATGAAATAGTAAATAGTATTACTAATAATCTTTCTTTTTCTTTTGTATAAGCATAGAATATTTTAAAATATAAAGAAATTTAATTAATAAGTTTAATATTAAAAATATAGAGTTAAATCTAACAAGAATGTAACTTACATGTGTGGTATTTCTGCTTTGATCTGATTACAGTTAGGATTTTTTTATATTTTTGTATTAGTTAGACTTCTACGACAAGCGGAGCAATGGTAGCTCCTTAAATGTTTAGTGTTGTATGTCTTTGGTTTTTTTTTTTTAAAATTCAATAAAAATATTTTTTTAAAAAAAGAAGACACTCAACGTTGTGACCTGGAAGGCTGCCTTACCGCACGGTCCCATCGTCTGGCAGTCCAGAGACACTAAATGGCATGCCGCAGGTTTCCAACTCCTCTCCCAAACACAGTGGTGCCTCTACTTAAGAACGCCTCTAATTAAGAACTTTTCTAACTAAGAACCAGGTGTTCAAGATTTTTTTGCCTCTTCTTAAGAACCATTTTCTACTTAGGAACCCGAGCCCGGAAAAAATTCCTAGGAAATTTGAGAGCGGAACAAAGGCCCGGCCAGTTTCCTGCCTTTAATCCCAGCCATCTTGGGCTTTCCTGGGCTGCCAGAGGAGCCTTTCGGTGGTGCTTAAGGAAGCTTTGGCAGTCCAGAGCGAACGGAGCGTTTTCCTTTCTCTGGGCGCTTGGAGATGGAATAAACCTCTGCCAGTGTCCAGAGATAAGAAATGCTCCCTTCGTAGGGCAGCCGAGGAGTCACCACAGCGAAGGAAAGGCGGCGGCTACAAAGCGAGAGAGGGAGAGGAGAGGGGAGCCCTTCAGCATGGGAAGGAAGAGGCAGCAGGTAGCAGCAGCAGCAGCCACTGTATGGGAGGCAGCCTCGCGCCGGGTGTATTGGAGGCACATGCTTCTCCTTGTTGCCATCTTGGAGAACAGCAGCACATCCAACTAGCCTGGTTGCATGTCGAGAGAAGCAACATCGCCACACCTCCACACGCCCGCACCTCTCAGGCTGGGCAGCAGAGCCAACGGTGAGCAGTACCGAGCTGTGGCTAGGCGGAGCACCCAATCTCCTCTTCCTGACCTGTAGGGTGCCCAGAAGGGAACCACTTACATCATCGCTGAGCAACTCCAGGTAGCGTCTGGGAGTGAACTGGTCCACCCAGAGAGAATGCTGGGCAGGGGCTTCTGCTCGGTCCCTGCCCTCTTCTTCCCCATTGGGCCCAGGGGCTTCCTCTTCAGGGTCCTCAGCCCCCAGCCTGCAAGAAGGAGAATCTGGCTGAAACTTCTGGGAAAGGTTCGGTGTCAAGTTGAGGGAACTCTCAACTTTTAATCTGGTCAATTAATTTCTTAAAAAAATCAAAAACAACTTTGAAATTTGGAGGTATAAAACACAGAAAAGAAAAAAAAACCTATCTTCTGAAATTAGAGCATCAATCTCATTTTGCATAATGGATCATTTTCTGTCCAATTAAGACAAAGAACATAGCAGCTGATTGGACAATCTTGCAGATTAATAATAATAATATTGGCTGCCGATCAGTTTCTGGTCACAATTCAAAGTATTGGCAATGACCTATAAAGCCCTACATGGCATCGGAGCCGCACAAATCCCAGCGGCCGATTAGGTCCCACAGTTGGCCTTCTCTGGGTCCCGTTGACTAAACAATGCCGTCTGGCGGGACCCAGGGGAAGAGCCTTCTCTGTGGCGGCCCCGTCCCTCTGGAATCAATTCCCCACGGAGATTCGAATTGCCCTCACACACCCCGTCTTCCGCAAGATGTTAAAGACCCACCTCTGTCGCCAGGCATGGGGGGACTGATTTCCACCCCCCATTGCTGATTATAGCACTTGAGAACGGTATGATTGTGTAGTATCGATTGTTTTTTTAATATTAAGAGGTTTTAATTCTAGCTTTTACTAATATTAGATTTGTACCACTGTTTATTGTATTTTATTATTGCTGCGAGTCCTTGGAGAGGGGCAGCATACAAATGTAATAAATTATTATTAATTTTTTTTTTAATCTAGTCAGTTAATTTTAAAAAAAATCAAAAACAACTTTGAAATTTGGTGGTATAAAATGCAGAAAAGAAAAAAAAGTATCTTCTCAAATTAGGGCATCAATCTCATTTTGCATAATGGATCATTTTATGTGTAATTAAGACAAATAACATATTGTGTTCGTCTTAATTATCCAAGCAGCAGCTGATTGGACAATCTTGCAGATTCTTTTTGATTTCAGAGGTTTTAACCCCAAAGTGTCCAAGCAGTTTCCAAGTCAAGGAAATCTCGTGAATCTCTGCTTCTAAAAATAAGGAAGAGGAATTAAGGAGAGTTTTATGAGAGAGTTTTGATTTATGCACAGCTGTGGTTAAAGCAAGAAGCACACATCTGAATGTTCTAGCAGTGTCCAAGAAATCTCCCCAAAAGCTAATAAAAAGACAACCTGGTAAACTTCCACCTAGAACGGACCTGGGCAAGTGGCGGCCCGGGGGCCGCATGGGGCTCGCCCGCTGTCTGTGACTGGCCCGCAAAGGCTGGTCCAAGCAGGAAGGAGAAATAAGGGAGGGAGGGAGGAAGGAAGGAAGGAAGGAGAAATGGAGGAAGGAGAAATACATAATATAATATATAATTATAATTTATTTATTTATTTTATTTTTTATTAATCAGATTTGTATGCCGCCCCTTTCCGTAGACTCGGGGCAGCTAACAACAATAATAATACAATGTAAACAAATCTAATATTTAAGTTAATTTCAAAAACCCCAATTTAAGAAACCAATCATACATACTGACATACCATGCATAAATTTTATAAGCCTAGGGGGAAGGGAAAGTCTCAATTCCCCCATGCCTGACGACAGAGGTGGGTTTTAAGGAGCTTACGAAAGGCAAGGAGGGTGGGGGCAACTCTGATATCTGGGGGGAGTTGGTTCCAAAGGGTCGGGGCCGCCACAGACTGGTCACTGGGATTCGTGCGGCAGAAGGCGGTCCTGGAGATACTCTGGTCCAGTGCCATGAAGGGCTTTATAGGTCATAATTATAACATAATTAACTCAGTTCTACCCAATAATATACAGTATTGGGTAGAACTGAGTTAATTATATTAGTCCGGCCCTCTAAAAGCAATTTCTCATACGTCCCCCTGGCAAAATTAATTGCCCACCCCTGATCTAGAGGAAAATTTTAGCAAAATGTCATGAGGCTGAATTTCTTTCAAAGGGGGAAACAGGGATTTCCCACAGCAAGGAACAAAAGTAGAGATGATTAAATTGATTGCGTTATTCGAAGAAAAGAACATATCTAATTTTGTTTCCATTTGGAAACAACTTTGGATATTTTTTTTTTTACTAGAATATTCTTTATTGGCCAAGCCTGATTGGATACAGAAGAAATTCGTCTCTGGCGCATAGGCTCTCAGTATACATACATGCAACAAAGTGATAAATCATAAGATATAACCAATTAGTGACAGTCGTAATCCTAGTTCCCTCTAAGCTGAGCAGTGAGCAATCGCTCACTTAAAAATCATCGTCAACTCAGAGTTTTCCAAACCTGCCCAGAAGCCGAGAGAGAAAGAGTGAGAGGGAAGGAGAGAGAGAGGAAGAGAGGAAGAGAGAGAAACAGATAGAAAAAAGAGAGGAAGGAAAAGAGAAAGAAAAAGAATGGGAGTAAGGAAGAGAGAAAGAAAATCAAAATCTAGTTTGAAACTAACTCAACTATTTAAGTGGCATTTTGATATTGATAGAGTTGCCCTATTATGAGCTCACTGTTATAGACACACAGTACAGTATTTTATTTTGAAATTCTCTGAGGCAAAACAGGGTGGGTTTTTTATTTGTTTGTTTGTTTGTTATTTATTTGTTTATTTATTTATTATTTCTGTGCCGCCCAGTCCCGAAGGGACTGCCTCTCAGACACTATACTTTTCCGCCCCCCCCCCCCAAAAAAAAATTAGAGGGAACACTCGTAATTGTTATGTGTACTCCCTTGCAGAGTGAGGATGTTTCAGATTCGGAGGATGACTGGGATTTAGAGATCATAAATCTCCCTGCTCTACCGACAGTTAACAATGTTAGTGCAGACCACGGAGCTAATGACATAGAGGTGAGTTCGAGTGACTCAAATGGGGGAGACCACAGATGGAGGGACGCTCGTTTTCAAAGGTTGCAGAAACGCCGGGAAGAAAGAGGGTGGGGATATAGAAACATAGAAACATAGAAGTCTGACGGCAGAAAAAGACCTCATGGTCCATCTAGTCTGCCCTTATACTATTCCCTGTGTTTTATCTTAGGATGGATATATGTTTATCCCAGGCATGTTTAAATTCAGTTACTGTGGATTTATCTACCACATCTGCTGGAAGTTTGTTCCAAGGATCTACTACTCTTTCAGTAAAATAATATTTTCTCATGTTGCTTTTGATCTTTCCCCCAACTAACTTCAGATTGTGTCCCCTTGTTCTTGTGTTCACTTTCCTATTAAAAACACTTCCCTCCTGGACCTTATTTAACCCTTTAATATATTTAAATGTTTTGATCATGTCCCCCCTTTTCCTTCTGTCCTCCAGACTATACAGATTGAGTTCATGAAGTCTTTCCTGATACGTTTTATGCTTAAGACCTTCCACCATTCTTGTAGCCCGTCTTTGGACCCGTTCAATTTTGTCAATATCTTTTTGTAGGTGAGGTCTCCAGAACTGAACACAGTATTCCAAATGTGGTCTCACCAGCATTCCATATAGTGGGATCATAATCTCCCTCTTCCTGCTTGTTATACCTCTAGCTATGCAGCCAAGCATCCTACTTGCTTTCCCTACCGCCTGACTGCACTGTTCACCCATTTTGAGACTGTCAGAAATCACTACCCCTAAATCCTTTTCTTTTGAAGTATTTGCCAACACTGAACTGCCAATACAATACTCAGATTGAGGATTCCTTTTCCCCAAGTGCATTATTTTACATTTGGAAACATTAAACTGCAGTTTCCATTGCTTAGACTATTTATCTAGTAAAGCTAAATCATTTACCATATTACAGACGCCTCCAGGAATATCAACCCTATTGCACACTTTAGAGTCATCGGCAAATAGGCAAACCTTCCCTACCAAACCTTCCCCTATGTCACTCACAAATATATTAAAAAGAATAGGACCCAGAACAGATCCTTGTGGCACACCGCTTGTAACCTGACTCTGCTCAGAATACTCGCCATTAACAATAACTCTCTGATGTCTATGCTTCAGCCAGCTGCAAATCCATTGAACTATCCAGGGATTAAGTCCAATCTTCACTAATTTATCTATCAGCTCTTTATGTGGAACCGTATCAAAGGCTTTGCTGAAGTCCAGGTAGGCAATATCCACGGCACCACCTTCATCCAACACCTTTGTGACATAGTCAAAGAAATCAATGAGATTAGTCTGACATGATTTGCCTTCAGTAAAGCCATGCTGATTTGGGTCTAATAAGTTATTGTTTTTTAGGTGCTGATTTATCCTCTTTTTGAGTAGAGTCTCCATCATTTTAACTACAACTGATGTCAAGCTAACTGGCCTGTAGTTACCAGCTTCTTCTCTACTGCCCTTCTTGTGAATAGGCACAACACTGGCCATTCTCCAATCCTCAGGAACTTCTCCTGTTAACAAGGATTGGTTAAACAAATCAGTCAGGGGGGTAGCAATGACAGATCTGAGTTCTTTAAGAACTCTGGGGTGGATGCCATCTGGACCCATTGCCTTATTTATCTTTAATATTAGAGAGTAATTAATGTATGAATTATGTCACATCTGAGTGTGAAACGGAAGTGACACTGAATTTGTTCAATCTTTCAAAAAAGAATGGCTGCATCCCGAACTTACTCCGAAACGTAAGCATGATGTGTGATTTATTGTTTCTTTTTGACTCCTGGCTAGCCCGAATTAGCCATAAATTTTAGAATGACTTGTGGAATGTCTTTCATGTTATTTCCAAGCTTATCTACTTAATTGCTGAGATAAAAATGTTGAGGAAAGAAAACTGCGTGCAGTGTTGAAATGTAGAGGAGAAAATAAAGAGGATATGTTTTACATAGAATAGAATAGAATAGAATTTTATTGGCCAAGTGTGATTGGACACACAAGGAATTTGTCTTGGTGCAAATGCTCTCAGTG
This sequence comes from Erythrolamprus reginae, assembly GCF_031021105.1. Taxonomy (NCBI): domain Eukaryota; kingdom Metazoa; phylum Chordata; class Lepidosauria; order Squamata; family Dipsadidae; genus Erythrolamprus; species Erythrolamprus reginae. The sequence continues at coordinate 41,929,966 of NC_091958.1, read as the reverse complement.
TACATAAAAGAAAAAGATTGAGATGCATTGAGAATTCCTTTATTCCAGGTATTATACGAATCAGCCTGAAATCAAAAGACTAATAGGAGTAGGTAATAGTAATAGAAACATAGAAGACTGACGGCACAAAAAGACCTCAAGGTCCATCTAGTCTGCCCTTATACTATTTCCTGTATTTTATCTTACAATGGATACAGTGATCCCTCGATTATCGTGAGGGTTCCGTTCCAAGACCCCTCGCGATAATCGATTTTTCGCGATGTAGGGTTGCGGAAGTAAAAACACCATCTGCGCATGCGTGCCCTTTTTCCATGGCCGCGCATGCGCAGATGGTGGAGTTTGCGTGGGCGGCGGGGAAACCCGAGCGAGCAGACGAAGATCGGGGTTTCCCCGCCGCCCACGCAAAGGGGAAACCCCGGCTCCTCGCTGATGCCCCCGCTCGCCCGCCAGCAAGAGGGGGAGAGATAGAGAAAGAGAGAGAAGGAAAGAAAGAGATGAGAGAGGGAGGAAGAGAGTGTGAGAGAGGAAGAAGCAAGATAGAGAAAGAGAGAGAGAAAGAAAGATGAGAAAGGAAGGAAGAGAGTGACGTCATCGGGTGGGAAAAATCGTGATATAGCGTTTCGCGAAGATCGAGATCGCGAAAATCGACGGATCACTGTATATGTTTATCCCAGGCATGTTTAAATTCAGTTACTGTGGATTTACCAACCACGTCTGCTGGAAGTTTGTTCCAAGGATCTACTACTCTTTCAGTGAAATAATATTTTCTCACGTTGCTTTTGATCTTTCCCCCAACTAACTTCAGATTGTGTCCCCTTGTTCTGGTGTTCACTTTCCTATTAAAAACACTTCCCTCCTGAACCTTATTTAACCCTTTAACATATTTAAATGTTTCGATCATGTCCCCCCTTTTCCTTCTGTCCTCCAGACTATACAGATTGAGTTCATTAAGTCTTTCCTGATAAGTTTTATGCTTAAGACCTTCCACCATTCTTGTAGACCATCTTTTGACCCGTTCAATTTTGTCAATATCTTTTTGTAGGTGAGGTCTCCAGAACTGAACACAGTATTCCAAATGTGGTCTCACCAGCGCTCTAGTAATTATTATTATTATTTATTGGATTTGTATGCCGCCCCTCTCCGCAGACTCGGGGCGAAGTCTGCGGAGAGGGGCAGCAACCTACTACATGATTAGGTATCCTTAGGCATAAGACAGCACTGAGAGAATTGGGTATTCAGCAGAATACACCCCAACGGGGGCGAATCACCTCTGAATGACAGGAGTTGGAAGGCATCAGGCTGTGCAAGGCCTGAGCAAGGATTCCACCTGGCAGAGGGATTCCCTGGGCGGCCAGAAAGAAGAGGAGATACAAAGCTTACCTGCTCAAAACTTTCATCAGCTGCTCCGAAGATTCAAGGATCTGCTTTTGGCGCTGAAACGCAGAGGATAAAAGAACTGCATGAAAACTCAATCACTTACAAAATAAGAAATTGAGAGACTTATCCTCCGTTATCGAAATGCCACATCTTCAACACAGAATAGAATTGGTTATCCAAGAGGGATCTCGTCTGACTAATATAATAATAGTTTTCAAATATCCTGTTGCTGAATTTGTATGCAGCCAAAGCTATTTGTGTGTTCTTTTGGCCACCACATTTGGAGACGTTTTGTATGAAGCCACATATCTCTGGTGTAAAATCTGATTGCAAGATATAGGGTGTGTTCCAAAGGTAATGCAATTATTATTTTTTTTAAAAAAAATTATTGAACAGATTTGCATAAGCAAAATTCTTCAAAGTACTGTCCTTGGGCCTCTACACATTTTTTCCAGCGACTCTGCCATGACCGGTACGGAAGGGACCTTCAGGGACCTCTCACAAGGTCTTTGTCACGGCTGATTGAATCTCTTCTATGGGTGAAAAACGGGTTCCTTTCAGAGCTGGGAACAAAAAGAAGTCTGCTGGGGTGATGTCAGGACTATAGGGGGGTGTGGGGCAGCGTTGGCACCTGGTGTTTGGACAGAAACTCATGGACTGGTAGCGTGTTGTGGCAAGGCATGCTTTTTTGTCCATAGAAGAGATCCAATCAGCCGTGACGAAGACCTTGCGAGAGGTCCCCATAGACGCCTTCCAGGGCATGTACTGGTCATGGCAGAGTTGCTGGAAAAAATATGTAGAGGCTCAAGGACAGTACTTCGAAGAATTTTAAGTGTTTGTGCAAATCTGTTCAATAAATTTTAAAAAATTGCATTACTTTTGGAACACACCCTGTATTGGTTACCGTAATGAAGACAATTTAAATTGTGGCTCCAGGCTTGTTCCAAGTGCCTCCAGTTCAGATGTAATAGAAAAATCATGTTTAATGAAAATCAGGATGACTTCAACCTGAGCCTGCCAAGAAGCAGAAGAATGAATTGCATGGGGAAAAAACTAAGAATCAATGCAAAGAGGATTGAGAGCAAGAACGTCCAGCATTTGGATTCTGCCCAGAGGCCAGGACAAATGGCAAAGGTCTTTAGAAGAGGTTTTTCTTTAAAAACTGCTTCCCAGAACTCTAGAATTCCATTAGAAGGATGGTTTTTGTAGGATCTTAAGGGCCAAAGGGGTGCACCAATTGCACTACAGCAATTTTTTTCTAGGGAAAAACTATCATGTCATGTCCATTGAATATACCGTACTTTTCAGAATATTATAATAATAATAATAATAATAATAATAATAATAATAATAATAATAATTTATTAGATTTATATACCGCCCCTCTCCGAAGATTCGGGGCGGCTCACAACAATAATAAAAAACATTATAACAGTGAAACAAATCTAATATTAAAAGAAAAAGATATATAAAACCTCAACAATTAAAAAATCATACAGCACATACATACCAAACATGAAATATAAAAAAGCTTGGGGAGGTGTCTCAGTTCCCCCTGCCTGGCGATATAGGTGGGTCTTGAGTAATTTGCGAAAGACAAAGAGGGTGGGGGCTGTTCTAATCTCTGGGGGGAGTTGATTCCAGAGTGCTGGGGCCGCCACAGAGAAGGCTCTTCCCCTGGGGCCCGCCAAACGACATTGTTTGGTCAACGGGACCCGGAGAAGGCCAACTCTGTGGGATCTAATCGGTCGCTGGGATTCATGCGGCAGAAGGCGGTCCTGGGGGTAATCTGGTCCGGTGCCATGTAGGGTTTTATAGGTCATAACCAACACATAACCAAGCATCTTGCCGCCTTGAGTGCCACTTTGTAGGTCTTAATAAAAGCCCTTACAAGTGTTCGATCGGATTCGGACTTACTCTTTCTCCGCAATAAATAATACGCAATCATTAAGTGTTGTACCACATGATTCTTGACAAATGTATCTTTTACTTTTATGTACAGTGGAACCTCGACATACGAGCAGCTCTACTTACGAGCTACTCGAGATAAGAGCTGGGAGGGGAGCGACATTTTTGTTCGCCTCCCGAGCTCACATTCGGGATACGAGCGCCAAGGAGCTGTCTCCTGAAGCCGAACGCTAACTTCCGCGTTCGGCTTCAGGAGACAGCTCCTTGGCGCTCGTATCCCGCGTGTTTTAAAAGGTTGCAGACGGCCTGGGGGGCTCGGGGGGGTGCTGGCAAGCCCCCCAGGCCGGCTGCAACCTTTTAAAACACGCGCGCCGCTTCGCAGCTGTCTCCTGAAGCCGAACGCTAACTTCCGCGTTCGGCGGCAGCGGTTTTTGTTGTTGTTGCACGGATTAATTGACTTTACATTGTTTCCTATGGGAAACAATGTTTCGTCATACGAGCGTTCTGACTTACGAGCCTCCTTCCGGAACCAATTAGTCTCGTAAGTCGGGGTTCTGCTGTACGCTGAGAGCATCTGCACCAAGACAAATTCCTTGTGTCCAATCACTCTTGGCCAATAAAATTCTATTCTATTCTATTAATTAAGAGGAACCATAGGACTCTCATGGCATTAGAGCTGCTGTTGACATGCAGGATTAATAGCAATAGGATTAACAGTCACTTGACAGGGAACATTTTATTCCAAGTTTTCTAACACTGGACTTTGCCTCGCGGTTATAGTATTTTTTTGCTTGAAACTAATAGGTTCCAGAACCTGAAAAAGCCTGAAAATATAATCTTTGATATTTAAAATGAGGGAACCAGGGGGGGATGAAACATAGGCAAGATTTTGCTTTTGGGAGAGAGGAGGGCAGTAGAGAATAAATGTACCTCTTCCATTACTTGTTCTTTTAGGTAGGCAAATGGCACACCCAGAAGGTGAAGTGATCTCTGTCGCTTCCAACTGACGGAGCTGGCAAACTGCAAAACCAGACAAAGCATTCCAATGAACATAACAAGCCTAGCAGGATGTCCCCCACCTCCCCCCCCCCAATTCCAGGCAGGCAGGAAAAGACCCCAGAGTGTTTGCACAAAAGCTCTCCTTCCATTCGTACCTCCGCTGCCACGCCATCCTCCTTCACAACCATGAAGACTCGCGTGCCATTAGTAGAGGTCACGTTGATGTAGTCTTGCAGGATAGGGGGGCGTTTGAGGATCTTTCCAGATGATTTCTTTCCAGGAGGGGTGGCACGCAGCAGGACTATGTCGCTTATTTCCCCCTGGTCTGCGCCATCAGGCCTGGGATTCCTACCCAATGACAGAGCAGGGAGAGAGAAGAACATCAAAGCTTTGAAGCATAGAAACTGTTCTGCCGGGCTCTCTGATATGAGTCTCCCGAAAATTCAAGGGTACAAATTTCAGACACACACACACGTTTGAAAATTCAAAACAATGTTCTTTATCCCAAAAGTCAAAATAAACTAAGCACTCTTTTTGTATTGCAAAGAACACTCGTCCCAAAGCAACTGGGTAGTCTGTACAATTAACCTTAAGCAGTCATTAAGTACTTAGCTAGCAGCTGTGAAGAAACTTCACACCCCTTCTTCCAACGAAGTGAGACACACACACGTTGTTCTGCTTTGTTTTCAAAGGCGTGACAAATCAACAAGCAAAGTCCAGAAACCAGCAACCCAGGATTCCTGACGAACTGCGATCAGATACTCTTCCACAACGGCCAAACCCACATGCTGCTATTTATAGCAGCAGCCCTAATTACTGGAGCCCCACCCAACCACAGGTGGCCTCATTTTCTCTTGTAATAATCCTTCAGTTGTTGTCTCCTATGCATCACTCTACGCATGCGTGGATGTGTCATTAATTCTTGTTCAGAATCCAAGGATGATACAGATGATTGATCTCCTCCTGGGCTGTCTGCCAAACTCCCCTCTTCCCTGTCACTCGTGCTGCCTTGGTCAGAGGAGGCTTCATCGGCAGATTCCATCGGGAGCAAAACAGGCCTGTGGCATGTGGATGTCTGCCCCACATCCACCTGCACATTTCTTGGGGCAGGAGCTGGGCCAGAGCTAACCACAACACAAACATAGAAGATTGACGGCAGAAAAAGACCTCATGGTCCATCTAGTCTGCCCTTAAACTATCTCCTGTATTTTTATCTTAGGATGGATATATGTTTATCCCAGGCATGTTAAATCCAGTTCCTGTGGATTTACCAACCACGTCTGCTGGAGGTTTGTTCTAAGCATTTCCAAGCATGAAAAGGCAGCCCAGGGAAGAGTCAGGCTTCCTCAAACCAGTGGCCTCCAGACTGTAACTCATCTGGTTCATGATGAGAAACAGTGTAGTTCCCACTGTCTGGAAAGCACACAGGAAGTACAGCCTCTTTTGTGCCTTCTTCACAAGCATATTAACATTCATAGTCCATGAGAGGTCTTCTGAGATATAAGTGCCCAGAAATTTGAGAGGGTTGGTAGTATCAAATTTCTGGGCAATTATATCTCAGAAGACCTCTCATGGACTATGAATGTTAATATGCTTGTGAAGAAGGCACAAAAGAGGCTGTACTTCTTGAGAATGCTCAGGAAGATAAATTTATCTCAGCATCTATTGTTGTCCTACTATCGCAGCACCATTGAGAGTGTCCTGACATACGGCATTCCAGCTTGGTATGGGAGCAGCTCTGTAGCGAACAAAAAGCTCTACAGAGAATTATTAAAACTGCCCAGAACATCATTGGGCTCCAGCTACCCGCCCTGGATGACATCTTCACATCTCGCTGTTCTAGGAAGGTGCATACCACTCTCAAAGACTCTTCTCATCCTGCTTACAATCTCTTTGAATTGTTGCCTTCTGGCAGAAGATACAGAACAACTAGAACTCAGACCACACGTTTCTTGAATAGTTTTTATCCCAGAGCTATACTCGCACTTAACAACGAACTAAAGGGTCACCATCAGTGAACTGTTGGACAATATTACTCGGTTTGTCAAGTAGATGGTTGAGTGGTTCAGGGTGGGGAATTTGTAGTGGGTGGGACATTTATTCTATTTTTAAATTTACCTATTCTGATTTTATGTATGGTGGGATCGGTCTCTGGGTGTCACACGACTTTCGTTGCCAATGACAATTCGTTGTCTTTGACAATGGCATTTTATTATTATTATTATTACATGCCCTGGGCCCGAGGGAACACGCACGTTTTTATAACCACATTTCACAAACTTATTTACAACTCCTCTTCCTTAAACAATGGGCTCCCAGGCCCTTCTCTTGCTGTCCGCTGACTTCCCTCAGCCTTGGCCTACCAAACCTGGACTGCAAAGTGGTGGGCGACCACTAAAATGGTTTTGGGGCTCCTGGTGTTTTGTTTTTTTGTGGGAAACAGATCCAAAAGGCTCAGAGTGTTTAAAGTTGCAAAAACAGGTGGCCAAGCTAAGTGCCTGAAGGACCCCATCCCATCACTGGGAGTCCAGGCACTTCAGCGAGTGGCACCCTGGATTCATATTAATGGTCCACGGGATTTAAAATTATGAATTTAGTTGTCCCTGAGGTCTGAAAGGTTGACTGTGATAGTAGTGCCTATCAATAGCAGAAATCTTGTCACTGTCCTATCTCAAAACATCATTTGGATGGAAAAAGGCACCGAGGCTTACGCTATTTGATTGTCTGGATTGCCTCTGGATCTTGCAAATATAAGAGCTGGGGTGGCACAGCAGGTAGAGTAATGTACTGCAGGCCACTGAAGCTGACTGTAGATCTGTAGGTCAGCGGTTCAAATCTCATCACGGGCTCAAGGTTGACTCAGCCTTCCATCCTTCCGCGGTGGATAAATTGAGGACCCGGGTTGTGGGGGCAATAGGCTGGCTCTGTTAAAAAGTGCTATTGCTAACATGTTGTAAGCCGCCTTGAGTCTAAGGAGAAGGGAGGACAGAAGGAAAAGGGGGGACATGATCGAAACATTTAAATATGTTAAAGCGTTAAATAAAGTCCAGGAGGGAAGTGTTTTTAATAGGAAAGTGAACACAAGAACAAGGGGACACAATCTGAAGTTAGTTGGGGGAAAGATCAAAAGCAACGTGAGAAAATATTATTTGACTGAAAGAGGAGTAGATCCTTGGAACAAACTTCCAGCAGACGTGGTTGGTAAATCCACAGTAACTGAATTTAAACATGCTCCACAGTAACTGAATTTAAACATGCCTGGGATAAACATATATCCATCCTAAGATCAAATACAGGAAATAGTATACGGGCAGACTAGATGGACTATGAGGTCTTTTTCTGCCGTCAGACTTCTATGTTTCTATGTTTCGAAGGGCGGCATGAAGATTGATTGATTGATTGAATGAATGAATATATAAATAAATAAATAAATGTCCCACTGGAATGATGGAAAACTGGGGGAGCTTTTCATAGTTCCTAGGAGGGCAGATTTAGTATCATTCAAACTATAAACCAGATCTAGTATCATTCAAACCACAAACCAGATCTAGTATCATTCAAACCACAAACCAGATCTAGTATCATTCAAACAGTGTTTCGTTAAGCCTTAATGGGCTAACCTTGCATCCAGATTTTCAGAAAGGTCATTTGGAGAAAGCGTTGGTGCTGAACTCTCCCGTGGTGGGGAGTCTTCAGAGACATCTCCGTTGAGCTGCCCAAAGTCCAGCCTTTTCACAACTTCCAGTCGCCGCCGCTTTGGTTTCGGGGCTGTCAGAATGCCAGAGAGAGACAAGGAACAGCTGTTTTATTTGTAAATGGGTCTTCCTCAGCCCCAAATTGCCTTTACAAGGATCTGTTTTTCGCGGGGGATGCGTTCCAAGACCACCCGTGAAAAACGAATTTCCATGAAGTAGAGGAAAGATATTTTTTTATGTATTTAACGAATATTGGGACTTTTAAAACCCACCCTTTGCATTAAACAGTCGTTCTATAATGTTTCTCAGCTGGAACTACATGTGATATCCTACCAGTTTCTTTAATAGAGTACAGTACTACTGCAGAAGAATTTTATGAATTTTTAATGGATTTAAAATTTTCAATGGATTTGATGGATTTAAGCCCCCTTTGAAAACCCGTGAAATAGCAAATCCACGAAAGATGAACCGTGAAGTAGCAAGGGGTTACTGTAGTTCCTTAATAAAACTCCAAAGGCAACAGCCATCATTTGTAAATCAGCAGATAAAACAAAACACCACCATTTTTATTGCGCAATGGACTTTAAAACTCACTGTGAACTGTGCCAACGTTCTGGAGCAGACCATCTTCTCCCATTTCTGTGCTTGTTGGTGGGTGTTCGGGTCCCTCACATTTTGGACTACCTTCATCCAGCGTCTTCTTGGGGGGAACCCGGTCTGGCCCATCTTTTTCCTTGACCAGATCCCCAGCAGAGAGCGCCTCTTCAAAGGTTCGCTTCCAGCTGTGGGACTTGGAGGCCCTGCTGCATCGCACTGGGAGGGCTGGATCTGCAAGCAACAAGAGAGCAAGGAAGCCATTGGCAGATCGAAAACATTATTATTATTATTATTTAAATTGGATTTGTATGCCGCCCCTCTCCGTAGACTCTGGAAAACAAACCTTCCAGCTGGGCTGAGCAATCAATTCACCAGGTTGCAGTTTAGGCAGAAGGGAGAGATTCCAGGGGCCAAATCCAGGTAACTTCAGATCGTGCAGAATGCGACCGCAAGAGCAATCATGGACTTTCCTAGATACGCCCATGTCTCGTCAACACTCCGCGGCTTGCACTGGCTGCCGATCAGTTTCCGGTCACAATTCAAAGTGTTGGAAATGACCTATAAAGCCCTACATGGCATCGGACCAGAATACCTTCGGGATCGTCTTCTGCCGCACGAATCCCAGCAACCAATTAGGTCCCACAGAGTTGGCCTTCTCCGGGTCCCGTCGGCAAAACTATGTCGTCTGGCGGGACCCAGGGGAAGAGCCTTCTCTGTGGTGGCCCCAGCCCTCTGGAATCAACTCCCCCTCGGATATTAGGACTGCCCCCATCCTCCTTGCTTTTCGCAAACTTCAGAAAACCCACCTTTGTCACCAGGCTTGGGGAAACTGATATACCTCAAGCTGTTCCATTTTATGTATGGTTTGTCTGGACTGTATGATTGTTTTTTATAAGGGTTTTTAAAATTGTTTTAATATTGGATTTGTATCTCATGTATTATTTGTTGTGAGCCCCTCCGAGTCCTCGGAGATGGGCGGCATATAAATCTAATAAATTATTATTCATTATTGTTATTATTCATTATCTAAGTCAAATATCTAGGCCCAAGGAAGAGGAGACATTTGCCTGCAGGCTGCTCCGTCAGAGCTTGCTCACCATTGAGAGGCACTCTTTGCGCCTCTCAATGACAAGTTTGGGGATCCTTGCTTTAAGCAAAGCACACATTTTTACCATTTTTGCATTCTTACGATTGAACAGTAAGAAGTGGAATACTGTACTAATCCCTAGCGACTTGATAGTTCTTAAGGTGTGATTTATATTAAAGATATGCAGAAATAATCTTTTTGCATTTCTTTCCACAGTGGTAATTCTTAATTTGGGGGTGACCATAATTTTACATTTTATACAGCCTATTTAATGGGTCATAGAGAGCGGCAAGTATAACATTCCTCTCTGTGATCTTTGGAATGTTCCCATGCAGAATGTACAAGTCTACTAATTCGCTGGCTGGGGAATTCTGGGAGTTGAAGTCCAAATATCTTCAAGTTGCCAAAGTTGGGAAATACTGTCATAAGCGATGCTGATCTGTGACACTTTCCATGAAGCCGGTGCATTGAATAAACGTAACTCTGAGTTTCCAAATAAGTCCCGCCCGCACCGAGGGAAGCAACGGCCGCTCCGCCCACCTTCCAGCTCCGCCAGGACCTCCAACTCGTCGGCGAACTGCGCCTCGAACTCATCTTCGATGCCGTACAGCTCCGGCTCATAGTCCTCCATTGCTCCCCCCGCCACCACCGCTCCGCTCGGCGGCGGGAAAGAGCGGCGGCCGTCGGGACAACCTTCTTCCGGCCGTCGGGGCAGACCGGCGCGGGAAAAGCCCCACTTCCGGGAGAGCCCCCCTCCCGCCTGAGGAAGCGCTGATTGGTCCGCGGGGCCGGAGGGCGGGGCTCGCGGGGCCCGCCTTCGCCGATTGCCGGAAAGGGAAGGTGGGTGGTCTGCGCGCCTATCTCGGTGGGGACCGGGACGTGGCTGTGGCTGCAGTGGCCCCTCGGCCCCTCCCGTGGGGGAGGCGGGACCGGCCGCCGATCGGTGGGGGCTCCGAGGAGTCGCGGGGGGAGGGGGTCGAGGCAGAGCGCCTGCCCATGCGCAGAGTTCCTTCCTCCGGAGTCTCTCTCCTCCGTCGGGGGGGCTCTCTGCTGGTGCACTTATCCGGTCCAGGCGACGCCCGCCCCTCTTTTCTTCCCCCGGGGCTCGCCCTGAATTTGGGAGCCCCCACCCAAAAACAGTGAGGGGAGTTTTGCGGGCCTGGGAAAAGGGGCCACCCGGTTTATTATTATTTTATTTTATTTATTTATTCATTATTATTATTATTATTATTTTATTGATCGATTTTGTCCAATACACAATGAGGGTTTAGTAAATACATAATGAAGATTATAAAATATATACTCGTAGTAAAATATATCTAAAAAAGAATAGAAGACAAGATATAGGAATAAAATATTTTTATTTATTTATTTATTTATTTGTCAAACAAGTATAGTATTATAGTACATATTAACATAACAACATAACATAAGGTAGTAATAGAAAGGATAATAAGACAGTAGGACAGGGACATTAGGCACAAATGTGCACTTATGCACGCCTCTTATATATCAATATATATATATCAATGAAAGAATAGAAGAAATATAGGAAAAGAAGAATGGTATAGGAGATGTAGGAGAGCAATAGGACTGGACGGAAGGCATTCTAGTGCATTTGAATTCACCCTTACTGACCTCTTAGGAATCTGGAGAGGTCAACCGGGGATAATCTAAGGGTAAAGAGTTGGGGGTTTGGGGATGACACTATGGAATCCGGTAATGAGTTCCATGCTTCGACAACTCGGTTACTGAAATATTTTTTACAGTCAAATTTGGAGCTGTTAATATCAAGTTTGAATCTGTTGTGTGCTCTTGTGTTGTTGTGGTTGAAGCTGAAGTAGTCGCCGACAGGCAGGACATTGCAGCATATAATATTGTGGGCAATATTTAGATCATCTTTAAGGTGTCTTAGTTCTAAGCTTTCTAGGCCCAGGATTGAAAGTCTAGTCTCATAGGGTATTATTCTGTTTCGAGTGGAGGCAGGCCAAGGGGGTCGGCGGTGCTGGGGGTCTCCAGCCGCCCCTTGAGAGAGAGCCCTGGGCCTGGGGAGACCCCCCGGATCATGTGACTTGGGGGAGGGCAGGAAATTAGCCCCGGAATAAACAGGCTGCCCCACGAGGGGCCCTCGGGTGGGGTCTTCCGATAGGAGCCCAACAGCCCCCCGCAGGCATCTGAAAGGCTGCAGCAACCTCTGCGTGACTTCCCTGCTCAGCTCTTATTATGCTCAGAAGGATTTAGAAACATAGAAGATTGATGGCAGAAAAAGACCTCCTGGTGCATCTAGTCTGCCCTTATACTATTTCCTGTATTTTATCTTAGGATGGATCTATGTTTACCCCAGGCATGTTTAAATTCAGTTACTGTGGATTTACCAACCACGTCTGCTGGAAGTTTATTCCAAGCATCTACTACTCTTTCAGTAAAATAATATTTTCTCAGGTTACTTCTAATCTTTCCCCCAACTAACCTCAGATTGTGCCCCCCTTGTTCTTGTGTTCACTTTCCTATTAAAAACACTTCCCTCCTGAACCCTTGAACATATTTAAATGTTTCGATCGTGTCCCCCCTTTCCCTTCTCTCCTCCAGACTATACAGATTGAGTTCATGAAGTCTTTCCTTCCACCATTTTTGCAGCCCGTCTTTGGACCCGTTCAATTTTATCCATATCTTTTTGTAGGTGAGGTCTCCAGAACTGGACACAGTATTCCAAATGGGGTCTCACCAGCGCTCTATACAGCGGGATCACAATCTCCCTCTTCCTGCTTGTTATACCTCTAGCTATGCAGCCAAGCATCCTACTTGCTTTTCCTACCACCTGACTGCACTATTCACCCATTTTGAGACTGTCAGAAATCACTACCCCTAAATCCTTCTCTTCTGAAATTTTTGCTAGCACAAAAGTTTTAATGCAGGATTTGCATTGGCACAAAAGAGCATCAGGCTTCTAAATTTTATAGCAAAACTAACATTTCAAATGTTATCTTGTACCATAATTTGTTTATAACCTTTTAAAGTAAAATCGTGCTTAGGGGTGTTTTTTTTGCCAGTCTATTCACTGGCCCTTTATTCATAGCCACAAGGTGTTTGTGTGAAGATGTGTTAGCTTCCTTCTCTGAACAGGGAGGGATCGGAAATATCATTTTAGATATGGACTGGACTGAAACTAGTAATGAAATAAACTTAATGGTTTTCTCTAAGTATGATATTCGGCATAAACGTCTTCCATTAAAATTTCCATTGTTGCATAACTATTACTACCATTCATCCAAATTCTGCATCCATTGAATTGCACAGTGTTAACCGTTGGTGGTCAATCACTGAACTTCAGTATTTATTTATTTATTAGATTTGTATGCCACCCTCTCCGCAGACTCGGGGCGGCTAACAACAGTAAAAAGACAATATAAACAAATCTAATATTAAAAGTAATTAAAAAAAACCCAATTTAAAGAACCAATCATACATACAGACATACCATGCATAAATTTTATAAGCCTAGGGGGAAGGGAATATCTCAATTCCCCCATGTCTGACGACAGAGGTGGGTTTAAAGAAGCTTACGAAAGCCAAGGAGGGTGGGGGCAACTCTGATATCCGGGGGGAGTTGGTTCCAGAGGGTCGGGGCCGCCACAGAGAAGACTCTTCCCCTGGGTCCCGCCAAGCGACATTGTTTAGTTGATGGGACCTGGAGAAGATCCACTCTGTGGGACCTACCTGGTCGCTGGGATTCGTGCAGCAGAAGGCGGGTCCCAGAGATAATCTGGTCCGGTGCCATGAAGGGCTTTATAGGTCATAACCAAAACTTTGAATTGTGACCTGAAACCGATCGGCAACCAATGCAGACTGCGGAGTGTTGGTGTGACATGGGCGTATTTAGGAAAGCCCATGATAGCTCTCGCAGCTGCATTCTGCACGATTTGGAGTTTCCGAACATTTTTCAAAGGTAGCCCCATGTAGAGAGCGTTACAGTAGTCGAGCCTCGAGGTGATGAGGGCATGAGTGACTGTGAGCAGTGACTCCCGGTCCAAATAGGGCTGCAACTGGTGCACCAGGTAGGCAAACGTCCCCCTCGCCACAGCTGAAAGATGGTTCTCTAATGTGAGCTGTGGATCGAGGAGGACGCCCAAGTTGCGGACCCTCTCTGAGGGGGTTAATGATTCCCCTCCAGGGTAATGGACGGATGGAATTGTCCCTGGGAGGCAAAACCCACAGCCACTCTGTCTTATCAGGGTTGAGTTTGAGTCTTCAGTAGCTATTCATAAACCTTTGGGTTTGTGCTTTGCTGTCAAGGGATGCGTGCAGAGTGATTTCCTATTTCTATTGGAAAATCCTAAGTGATCTCCAAAAAACTTCTTGAAGAACCAGAAAATCCTCTGGGTTAAAGGACCCTACAGTCCTTTAATGCAGTGTTTCCCAACCTTTTTTGAGCCGCGGCACATTATTCATATTTTCAAAATCCTGGGGAACATTGAGCCGGGGGGGGGGGGGGGGGGCTAAAAAAAAGTTGGGACAAAAAAAAAATCTCTCTCTTCCTCCCTTTTGCTCTATTTCTCCCTCCCTCTTTCTCTCCCTTCCTTCCCTTCTTTCTCTCTCTCCATCCCTCTTTCTTTCTCTCTCTCTCTTTCTCTGTCTCTCTCTCTCTGCCTCTCTTGCTATCTCTCTTTTTCTCTCTCTTGCTATCTCGCTTTCTTTCTCTCTCTCTCTTTCTCTCTCTCTCTTTCTCTCTCTCTCTTTCTCTCTCGTTACACCACGCCGACAACAGCAGCATCGGGCAGTAGCCAGGGGTGGCGGCAGAGCGGTTGACTGCGAAGAATGAAGCTCTCCTTTTTCCCGTCTTCCTTCTTTGGGGCCCAGCAGGAGAGCACTGGCAACAGCGGCATCGGGCAGTAGCCGGGAGTAGCTGCGAGTGGGAGCTCCAGGTCGGAGGTACCGGCACCGGCAGCGCCCATCCCAGCTGGAGCTTCCCTAGGAGCTTTGTGGCACACCTGACCATGTCTCGCGGCACACTAGTGTGCCGCGGCACACTGGTTGGGAAATGCTGCTTTAATGGTCCTTCATCGTATTTGTCAAACATCTGAAGAATAAAGTCTAACCGTTGCGGGAGCTCTCAAGTCCTTTCTTTTTCTCCAAAGGGTTTGCAACCATGGAGCCTGTAAGCATTGACAACCTGTCAATTTTGTATCAAAGTGAGGACTTCATCGTGGTCAACAAACACTGGGATGTCCGTATCGACAGCAAGATGTGGTACGAGAAGCTGACGCTGCAGAGTCAGCTGAAATACCGATTCCCAGAACTTGCTGACCCAGGCACGTACTATGGCTTCAGGTCAGTGAGGGGCGGGGTGGGGTGCTGGGTCTGGACGAGGGAGACCTTGAGCCCCGTCCATTAAGAGAGGGCAGTTGGGATGCTTGTTTCCATGGCTGTTCCATCTGGGAATGCGGCTTTTACCTGTGTGCCCATTGAAGCTTCTCGTGCATGGAGCCATCCTTGGCGTTTGTTCTGTCTGGGTCACTCCAGAAGCCAATACCAACCCAAAAAGAGAATCCAGACACACTGGTAAAAGGCAAAGGCAGTTTTATAAAATCCAAGAAAAACACAGGTAACAGAAAATGTCCTTACAAACAGGAAAATGCTGTATCTTCAGATATATTCACGAAGGCCAAAAGTCATGCAGCAATACAGAATTCTTGCTGCCAAGCCAAAGCTGTAGATAGCAGACCTACACCTCCCACGGGTCTTCCAAAGCTGCTGGGCCACAAGCCAGGAACAGAGACCCCAAGAAACAAGACAGGATAACGCAACTCCAAACTGATAACACTCCACATGGCTTAAAGGGCTAGCCTGCCTTTTAAACCCTGCTGATGAGTACCACACCCAAACCCAGCTGTTTCTACTTCAATGGTGAAAATATCTCTTTAACTGCTCCTTTCGTTGCTCTGAATGTCGCTGTCTCATGTCAATGACAGCCTGTGCGTCATCACCTAATGACTCCAAGTTACTGGCTGGGGAGAGCCCCCCCCCCCCCCGGGGCTCTCATGCTGTTCTCCATCCCATTCCTGACTTTCCTCTCCCCCGTCCGACTGTTCAGCCCCCTCCTCTGCACTGTCATCCTCCTCCGGGCATGGAGCCAGCAGAGACACAGCTGGTCCCTGAGCAGCCTCAGGCTGAATCACAACAGCGTTCAACACAAGCGGAGCCTTCTCTTTGCTGCTCCATTTTCCTGCTGAGAGTTTGACTGCTGGCTTTTCAAATCATGTACAGTTTTTAGAGCAATGCTTTCATTGTTGCTATGTTGCCCCTTTATATTTTTCTCTTTTTTTTAAGTAAAGTTTTTATTCACACAAATAGAAAAACAATACAATTCAAAAAGAATAATAAACATATAATTAAAAGAAAGAAAAGGAAGGATGGGGAGAAGAAGAAAAAAGGAAAAACCTGTCAAAAGAAGAGAAAGCGGGACAAGAAAGAGGGACAGAGGGACAAAAAGAGAAAAGAAAATAGTAGAAAAAGAAAGGAAAATGGTTACATAGTACGTAATTTCCATTTTGTTTGCCCCTTTATATTTTTCTGATGTTACCAGTTGTGCCTTGGTCTTGATTGTGCAGTGGTACCTCTACTTAAGAACTTAATTTGTTTTGTGACCAGGTTCTTAAGTAGAAAAATTCTTAAGTAGAAGCAATTTTCCCCATAGGAATCAATGTAAAAGCAAATAATGCGTGCAAACCCATTAGGAAAGAAATAAAAGCTCGGAATTTGGGTGGGAGGAGGAAGAGGAGGAGGACAGTCACTGCTGAAGGAAGAAGGTGAGGTGAGGGGAATAAAAAAAATCCAAAATTTTAAGGCTTAAAAAAAAAGAGACTCTGAGGCGGTGAGGAGGAGCATGTGCCTCCAATACACCCGCCACGAGGCTGCCTCCCATACACTGGCTGCTGCTGCTGCTACCTGCTTCCTTTTCCTTCCCATGCTGAAGGGCTCCCCTCTTCTCTCAATCACTCGCTTTGTAGCCGGTGACTCCTCGGCTGCCCAGAGCGAAGGGAGCGTTTCTTTTCTCTGGGCGCTGGCAGAGGTTTATTCCCTCTCCAAGTGCCCAGAGAAAGAAAAATGCTTCGTTCGCTCTGGACTGCCAAAGCCTCCTTAATCGCCACCGAAAGGCTCCTCTGGCAGCCCAGGAAAGCCCAAGTTGGCCGGGACTAAAGGGGGAATGGCAGGAAACTGGCCAGGCATTTGTGCCGCTCTCAAATTTCCTGGGAAATTTTCCCAGGCTCCGGTTCTTAAGTAGAAAATGGTTCTTAAGAAGAGGCAAAAAAAAATCTTGAACACCCGGTTCTTATATAGAAACGATCTTAAGTAGAGGTCCCCCTGTACTTTAATTTTTATCATACCTTCATAAGTCGTTATTTGCTTCTGAAGGGGAGGGGGCGTCAATAGGTTGCCTCTCCCAAAAAGCAACAGCTGTGATCCCACCAAGAGTTCTAGTCCTTCAAATGCTCTAAACCAGAAACGGATCAATTTTTAGGCCTCGGCAGAAGAGCAAAGGGTCTACGAATACTTTAATTGGCTTAGGCCAGTGTTTCCCAACCTTTTTTGAGCCGCGGCACATTATTCATATTTTCAAAATCCTGGGCAACATTGGGGGGGGGGGGGGGGGGGGGCGCTAAAAAAAGTTTGGACAAAAAAAAAAATCTCTCTTCCTCCCTTTCGCTCTATTTCTCCCTCCCTCTTTCTCTCTCTTCCTTCCTTCCCTTCTTTCTCTCCATCCCTCTTTCTTTCTTCCTTCCTCTCTTTTTTGCTCTCTTTCTCTCTCCCTCCTTCCCCCTCTCTTGCTCTCTCTCTTGCTTTTTTTTTCTCTCTCTCTCTGTCTCTCTTGCTGTCTCTCTCTCTTTCTCTCTCGTTACACCACGCCGACAACAGCGGCATCGGGCAGTAGCCAGGGGTGGCGGCAGAGTGGTTGACTGCGAGCGGGAGCCCTGAACGTGTTGCTGGATGCCGTATATGCTGGCGTTGCGCTGGTCATGGGCGTGTGGCTGGCCCCGCAGCGCCAGCATGTACGGCGTCCAGCAGCACGTCCAACCGCCACCTTTGGTACCTCCACCTTGGAGCTCCCTCTCGCCGGCGCCATCTCCCCGCGACTGCCTGGGGCCGCTGCAGCCGGCACCCTCCCGCTCCCACCGCCAGTGCCCTCCCACCGGGCCCCAAAGGACATTGGTTGCCGCCCCCGCCAGGGAAGCTCCAGCTGGGTGGGGCGCTGCCGGTGCCTCCGCCCTGGAGCTCTTGCCACCGCCATCCCCCGGCTACTACCTGGTGCCGCTGCTGATGGCGCCCTCCTGCTCTTGCTGCCGGAGCCCTCTTGCCGGGCTCCAAAGGACACTTGCCGCCGGCGCGAAGAATGAAGCTCTCTTTTCCCGCCTTCCTTCTTTGGGGCTTAGCAGGAGAGCGCCGGCAACAGCGGCATCGGGCAGTAGTCGGGAGTAGCTGCGAGTGGGAGCTCCAGGTCGTAGGCACCGGCAGCACCCTGCCCAGCTGGAGCTTCCCTAGGAGCTTCACGGCACACCTGGCCATGCCTCGTGGCACACTGGTTGGAAAACGCTGGCTTGGGCAATGAACATATCTGGGTTTTTGTTGTTTTTGTTTTTTCTTTTAGGTTTTGCCACCAGCTGGATTTCTCCACCAGCGGAGCCCTTTGTGTGGCACTGAACAGAGAGGCGGCTGGCAGTGTGTACAAGTGTTTCAAAAACCGGACAGTCACGAAGGCCTACCTTGCACTGGTAAACTGCCCCTGTCCCTTTCCACCGGGTGACAGCCAGACTGCGGTGGTTTCTAGATTGTGGAAATGGCAACCTTTCTGAATGTTTAAATTTTGAATGAAGGGGAGAGACTTCGCTGAGCAGTTGTGTGTTTGGGGGACCTATTGCAGGTTGATTTGATTTGATTGATTGATTTTATTGGATTTGTATGCCGCCCCTCTCCGTAGACTCGGGGCAGCTAACAACAGTAGTAAAACAGCATATGACAATCCAATATTGAAACAGTTAAAAACCCTTATTGTAAAACCAAACATACATACAGACATACCATGCATAAAATTGTAAAGGCCTAGGGGGAAAGAGGATCTCAATTCCCCCATGCCTGGTGGCAGAGGTGGGTTTTAAGAAGCTTACGAAAGGCAAGGAGGGTGGGGGCAATTCTAATCTCTGGAGGGAGTTGGTTCCAGAGGGCTGGGGCCGCCACAGAGAAGGCTCTTCCCCTGGGTCCCGCCAAGCGACATTGTTTAGTTGACGGGACCCAGAGAAGACCCACTCTGTGGGGCCTAACTGGTCACTGGGATTCGTGCAGCAGAAGGTGTTCATTGCCAGCTGGCCCTCTGCCAACACTCCTGCCCCACCACCGGTCCTTTCTTCCCCACCGTGTGGTCATGGGGGAGTCACCCAGGGACACTCATCCTGGGCTGGTGGAGGACAACTAACTGCCCTCCAATCCCCATGGTGAAGGACGGGTCTTCCCATTAGACGGCAGTGGCCTCAGGGGCTGGGGGGCGGTGATGGCTCCAGGTGCAGATCTTCCTTCCAGGTGCCGCTGGAGGAAAAGAGCAAGAACTTCGCCGATCAGTTTCCGGTCACAATTCAAAGTGTTGGTTATGACCTATAAAGTCCTACATGACATTTCGCCCTCATCACCTCGAGGTTCGACTACTGTAATGCTCTCTACATGGGGCTACCTTTGAAAAGTGTTTGGAAACTTCAGATCGTGCAGAATGCAGCTGCGAGAGCAATCATGGGCTTTCCCAAAAATGCCCATGTTACACCAACACTCCGCAGTCTGCATTGGTTGCCAATCAGTTTCTGGTCACAATTCAAAGTGTTGGTTATGACCTATAAAGCCCTTCATGGCATTGGACCAGAATATCTCTGGGACCGCCTTCTGCCGCACGAATCCCAGCGACCGATTAGGTCCCACAGAATTGGCCTTCTCCAGGTCCCGTCGACTAAACAATGTTGACTGGCGGGCCCCAGGGGAAGAGCCTTCTCTGTGGCGGCCCCGGCCCACTGGAACCAACTGCCCCCACCCTCCCTGCCTTTCGTAAATTGCTCAAAACCTACCTATATCACCAGGCATGGGGGAATTGAGACATCTCCCCCGGGCTTATATAGTTTATGTATGGTATACTAGTGTTGTATGATTTTTAAATGATGGGTTTTAGATAATTTTTAATATTAGATTTTTTACATTGTATACTGTTATTATCATTGTTGTGAGCCGCCCCTGTAGAGGGGGGGCATGCAAATCTAATAAGTAAGTAAGTAAGTAAGTAAGTAAGTAAGTAAGTAAGTAAGTAAGTAAGTAAGAAAGAAAGAAAGAAAGAAAGAAAGAAAGATTCTTGAGTTATTTTTCCCTTTATGACATTGATCCAAGGAATTTTTCCTAAGCTCTCTCTGAGTTTATCAAAATCAGCTTTTAAAATCTAAGACTTTGGTATCGTGTTCTATTGTTTGTGTTTGCGTTGTGTTGAATTCTAGTATGAGATGGTCACTTTCACCCAAGGTTCTTGCAGTTTCAACTCCCTCTATCACTTCTTTTCTGTTTGTAAGTATTAAGTCCAGTATGGACGTCCCTCCAGTTCCCTCCTCTACCTTTTGGACAACAAAGTTGTCATCTAGGTTGGTAGGAGGCTGACTCTGTAAACTGCTTAGAGAAGGCTGTAAAAGCACCAGGAAGCGGTATATATATATATCCCTAGGTACGTCCATGTCTCATCAATACTCCATGCCTTGCACTGGCTGCTGTTCAGTTTCTGGTCACAATTCAAAGTGTTGGTAATGACCTATAAAGCCCTACATGGGATCGGATCAGAATACCTATGGGACCGCCTTCTGCTACACAAATCCCAGCGACCGATTAGGTCCCACAGAGTTGGTCTTCTCCTGTCGACTAAACATTGTCTTTTGGTGGGACCCAGGGGAAGAGCCTTCTCTGTGGCGGCCCCGGCCCTCTGGAATCAACTCTCCCTGGAGATTAGAATTGCTCCCACCCTCCCCGTCTCCTGCAAAATGTTAAAGACCCACTTATGTCGCCAGGCATGGGGGAACTGCTTCCTCCCCCCCCTCTGCTGACTATAGCACTTGAGAATGGTATGATTGTGTAACATTGATTGTTTCTTAATATTAAGGGGTTTTAATTCTAGCTTTTACTAATATTAGATTTGTACCGCTGTTTATTGTATTTTATTATTGTTGTGAGCCGCCCCGAGTCCTCGGAGAGGGGCGGCATACAAATATTATTATTATTATTATTATTATTATTATTATTATTATTATTATTATTATTGTGTTAAATGCTATTGCTGTCTATAAATCCTGGGCTACTTGTTTATTTGTTTACTTACTTACTTACTTACTTACTTACTTACTTACTTACTTACTTACTTACTTACTTACTTACTTATTTAATTTATTGGATTTGTATGCCACCCTCTCCGGAGACTCACCCACCTACACCCCCTGGTGGTTGTCGAGGGAAAAATGAGAGAATCGTGTATCTTACTTTGCATTCTTGGAGGAAAAGCAAGCGATAAACCTAACGAACCAACCCAAATGGCATTGCCAGTCACTGCTCTGAAGTGTCTTCTCTTTGGACAGGTGAGAGGCCACATCCAGGAGGCCAGGCGGACGATCTGCTTTGCTATAGGAAAGAACACGACAGAAGGGCTGACCCACATGATGTGCACCGAAGGGACCGATGGTAGGCTGCTGGGACTGGGACGTCCCTCTTCTGCCTTCAAAGGCTGCTCTGTTGCATGCCAAAGAATCAGGGATCCCAGCAGGGAGTTTTGCCTCTGGGGCAGCCGATAGATTGCTTTTCTCTTTACTTTTAATTCCTCCCACCCAGCCCCTGTATCCTCCCTTGCCTTGTGCCTGCTTTGGCTGCTGAAGGTTCACCCTCCAATTCTCTAGCCCAGTGTTTCCCAACCTTGGCAACTTGAAGATATTTGGACTTCAACTCCCAGAATTCCCCAGCCAGCATTCGCTGGCTGGGGAATTCTGGGAGTTGAAGTCCAGATATCTTCAAGTTGCCAAGGTTAGGAAAAACACTGCTCTAGTCTAGGCAGGCCTGGAAGAGATACGCTCTGAAGCGCTTCTGCCAAGGAAACAGAGCCTAGTCCAGGTGACTCTATCACCTGATCCAGGATCAGGCAGCTTTGAAGCCGTCAACTGCCCTTATGATTTCTTTCCTAGCCCTCCTTTGTGCTTTTAATCTGCTTTGTAATCATTTAAATATTTAAACATGTAAATATGTTAAAAGGGCTAAATAAGGTTCAGGAGGGAAGTGTTTTTAATAGGAAAGGGAACACAAGAACAGGGGGGGGGCACAATCCGAGGTTAATTGGGGGAAAGATTAGAATCAACCTGAGAAAATATTATTTGACTGAAAGAGTAGTAGATGCTTGGAACAAACTTCCAGCAGACGTGGTTGGTAAATCCACAGTAACTTTTTTTTTTTTAGACTTTGTAATGTAAAACTGTTATTTTAGATTTTAATTATTAGATTTGTTACCATTTACAGTAGTACCTCTAGATACGAGCTCCTCCGCATGCGAGTATTCCAAGTTACGAGCCGAGACGCGAGCAAAATTTCTGTTCGACACCCGAGCTCAAATTCGGGATACGAGCCGAGCGTCCACTAGGTGGCGCAAGAATTCCATGTTTCCAGTTATCTCGGCGCGAAAAACACCAAGTCTAAAGGCATTCGTTCGAGATGCGAATTGATCGACATACGAGCTCTGGTCTGGCATGAATTAAACTCGTATGTCGAGGTACCACTGTATTGTTTTTATCACTGTTGTGAGCCGCCCCGAGTCTACAGAGAGGGGCAGCATACAAATCTAATAAATAATAATAATGATAACTGAATTTAAACATGCCTGGGATAAACATCTATCCATCCTAAGATAAAATACACGAATTAGTATAAGGGCAGACTAGATGGACCATGAGGTCTTTTTCTGCCGTCAATCTTCTATGTTTCTATGTTTCTATTGTACCTAACTGAAGGACAGTGTCTCTGTGTATCAAAGACTGGTTTGTGAGCCAGGTTTAAGACAGCTTGGCTTTCAACCAATCCTTAATTGATAGGTCACGTATTCAGAGAATGTCTTAAACTTAAAAGAGAAAACAAAAATAATTAGTTTTGTCTCCTTATGAGGACTGTATATGATTGCCTTAATTGGTTGGTTGGTTGAATACATAATCCTAGAAAAATGCTCTCCTTCTCTTCCTAGACATTGTATCAGCCTATGTGCATCATAGAATTCAAGCTAATACAGTGATGCCTCATCTTACAAACGCCTCGTCATACAGACTTTTCGAGATACAAACCCGGGGTTTAAGATTTTTTTGCCTCTTCTTACAAACTATTTTCACCTTACAAACCCACCGCCGCCGCTGGGATGCCCTGCCTCCGGACCTCCGTTGCCAGCGAAGCACCCGTTTTTGCACTGCTGGGAGTCCCCTGAGGCTCCCCTTGCTGGAAAACCCCACCTCCAGACTTCTGCATTTTTGTGATGCTGTAGGGAAATCCCAGGAGGGGAATCCCAGGATCGCAAAAACGGGAGCTCCATTGGCAACGGAAGTCCGGAGGTGGGGTTTCCCAGCAAGGGGAGCCTCAGTGAAATTGCAGCATCGCAAAAACACAGAGGTCCGGAGGTGGGGTTTCAAGGACTTCGGTGTTTTTGCGATGCTGCGATTTCACTGAGGCTCCCCTCGCTGGGAAACCCCACATCTGGACCTCTGTTGCCAGCAAAGCACTCGTTTTTACGATGCTGGGATTCTCCTGCTGGGATTCCCCTGCAGCATTGCAAAAACACAGAAGTCCGGAGGTGGGGTTTCCCATGGAGGGGAACCTCAGGGGAATCCCAGCCACGCAAAAACGGTCGCTTCGGCTGGCAAATGGGGTGAATTTTGGGCTTGCAGGCATTAATCGCTTTTCCATTGATTCCTATGGGAAACATTGTTTCGTCTTACAAACTTTTCACCTTAAGAACTTCGTCCCGGAACCAATTAAGTTTGTAAGACAAGGTATCACTGTAGTTGTGAAATGTACCTTGCTGGGCTATATGCTGAAATTTTTGAAACTGCTGAATTAACTCTTATCGCTTCTTAATAAAAGCAATGTCTAATTCTTAACAGGTTGCAAAAGCCCGAAACCTTGTCGGTCAGAACTTGTAGTCCTTGAATATGGGTTGTACAGTGGAGAGCCAGCTACAAAAGTGCTTTTACAGCCTCTCACAGGTACAGAGATCCCCCCCCCCGCACCGAATTTGCATAGAATTTCTGCCTTACAAAAGAGGGGTCACTGTTTACCATCCTTCCTTGTTTCTTTATGGTTCTGTAGGCTTGGTTGGTACATGGAGAAATAATGCTAAAACCATATATTAATTTAAGTTGCATGCCCCTCGCCTCCCTATCCAGCGAATCTTTAGAAAGTAAACTTCGAAATTTCACGTGTCCGTGGTAAAATATAGAATTTATAGAATTTTATTGGCCGTGTGATTGGACACACAAGGAATTTCGTAAATTACTCAAGACTCACTTATACCACCAGGCATGGGGGAGTTGAGACACCTTTCACCCCCAGGCTTCTTTATATTTTGTTTCATGTTTGGTATGAATGTGCTGTTTGGTTTTTAAATATATGATAGGGTTTTATATGCTTCTTTTAATATTACATTTGTTTTGTTATAATATTGTTTTTATTGTTGTGAGCCGCCCCGAGTCTTTGGAGAGGGGCGGCATACAAATCTAATAAATAAAAATACAAATCTAATAAATAAATTTGTCTTGGTGCATATGCTCTCAGCGTACATAAAAGAAAAAGATACATTTGTCAAGAATCATGCGGTACAACACTTAATGATTGTCCTAGGGGTCAAATAAGCAATGAAGAAACAATCAATATTAATAAAAATCTGAGGATACAAGCAACAAGTTACAGTCATACAGTCCTAAGTGGGAGGAAAAGGATGATAGGAATGATGAGAAAAACTAGTAGAAATAGAAGTGCAGATTTAGTAAAAAGTCTGAAAGTGTTGATGGATTTATTTGTTTAGTAGAGTGATGGCGTTCGGGAAAAAACTGTTCTTGTGTCTAGTAACCTTGGTGTGCAGTGCTGTGTAGCGATGTTTTGAGGGTAGGAGTTGAAACAGTTTGTGTCCAGGATGCGAGGGGTCAGTAAATATTTTCCCCACCCTCTTTTTGACTCATGCAGTATCCAGGTCCTCAATGGAAGGCAAGTTGGCAGCAATTGTTTCTTCTGCAGTTCTGATTGTCCTCTGAAGTCTGTGTCGGTCCTGTTGGGTTGCAGCACCAAACCAGACAGTTATAGAGGTGTAGCTGAGAGACTCAATGATTCCTTTGTAGAACTGTATCAGCAGCTCCTTATATTTTTAAAGAAGCTTTTAAAAGCAAGACTTCTTGTTTCCTTTCTTGTTTTCCTTGTGCGTTTCCTTTCTTAGGAAGAACCCACCAGCTCCGGGTCCATTGCAGCGCCATCGGGCACCCGATTGTTGGGGACTTCACCTACAGCTTCAAGAAGGACAGCGCTCCCTATCGGATGATGCTACATGCATATTATCTGTGCATTCCAACCAGCAAGGAGCTTATCGAAGTGAGCGCCCCGGATCCCTTTGTCCCGTCCCTCGACCGCAGTTGGGTCTCTCAGCGTCTCACACGCCCCTTGGATGAGCTGATCCAGGAAGTGAAAGACAAGAGCCTCTGGGCAGAGGAGGAAGGAGAGCAGGAAGCCCCATCGGCTGCCCCAAGTTCAGGTGAGGCCACGCCTGAAACGAAGACCCAAGACATGGAGCGACAGCAAACCCACTGCAAGCAGTGGTTGTCCGAATGGGCACCGGAGTGAAATGGCTACTCCTTTGCGATGGAGATTGAAGCCATTTCTCTTTACAGCCTCGACCCCCTGAACTAAATACGGGCACTTTTCTGCTTTAGCTTCACGTTTCCCCAGGAATGAAGAGCACTGCAGCCGTAGATTGTGATCCCAAAAGTTGTGTACCTGCACTGCGATATTTTAGTTCTCTTGGCTCAGGAGAGAGGAGACCCAGGCCAGATGGGTGATATCATTGGGTGTACGAAGGGGCCGAATTGATGTGTAGGTAGTCCTCGATTTATGACCACAGCTGAGCCTAAAATTTCCGTTGCTAAGCAAGGATTTTGCCCCGTGTTATGACCTTTCCTGCCACGGTTGTTAAGTGAATCACTGCCATTGTTAAGTCAGTAACAGTTTTTATGTCAGTCTGGCTTCCCCCATTGACTTCGCTTGTCAAGAGGTCATCCCGTGACCCCGGGTCACTGCAACTGTCATAAATACATGCCAGTTGCCAAGCAACCAAATTTTGATGGTGTGATTGATTGCAGGAATGCGGGAATGTTTTCAAAAAGAAATGACAAGAATGAAGTTTGATGGCTTGGTTAGGTTAAATTCAAAAACTACGGAATGTTTTATTGCTGTGTGGGAGATACCGGGTAGATGGAGGGCTAAAAAAAAAATATTCAAGGCGATTTTATAGAATATAATTCTTTATTGTCCAAGTGTGATTGGACACAAGGAATTTGTCTCCAGTGCAGAAGCTCTCTGTGTACGTACGTGCCACAACAAAGTTTATGTTTATTTAGATTTGTATTTAGATTTGTATGCCGCCCCTCTCCGCAGACTTGTCATAGATCATAAACCATATTTACAATTATTAATCATAAGATTCAAACGTCAAGTGATAAATCATAAGATTCCAGTAGGAGAAGATAGTAGGATGATGAGTGTTCTGTCGGGCTCTCTGGTTGACTCCTCCCGAAAATTCACAGGTACAAATTTCAGACACACACACGTTTGAAAATTCAAAACAATGTTCTTTATAATGAAAATTCACATAAACTAAGCCCTCTTTTTGTATAGCAAAGAGCACTAGTCTCCAAACAAATTGGTAATTTATGCAAGTCCCTTATCAGTTCTGTGATACTTAGCTTGCAGCTGTGAGGCAATTCACAGTCCTTCTTCTTTCACAAAGTGAAAGAACTTTGTTCTGGTTTAGTTTCAAAGCGGGAAAAAATCAGCACACGAAAGGTCAAAGTCAGCAAAGCAGTCACGAAACACAACGATCAGATAATCCTCCACAATGGCCAAACCCACAGGCTGCTATTTATAGTAGCCTCACTAATGACCACAGCCCCACCCAACCACAAGTGGCCTCATTTTCTTTGATAACAATCTCTCAGTTGTTGCTGCCTATGCATCGCTCTCCGCATGCGTGGCTGTATCATTAACTCTTGTTCTGAATCCAAGGAGGAGCTAGATAATTGATCTCCTTCTGAGCTGTCTGCCACACTCTCCTCCTCTCTGTCACTCATGTCTTCTTGGTCAGAGGAGCCTTCATCAGCAGATTCCACCGGGGGCAAAACAGGCCTGCAGCATGTGGATGTCTCCCCCACATCCACAGTCCTTGGGGCAGGAGCTGGGCCAGAGCTAACCACAACAATGAGAAGATGAGAAATGAGAAGTTGAGAGTGATGATAGTAGCAATAGAGCCTACTATACAGGTAAAAATCTTAGGCCTAAGACAGTGCTCTGGGAATTAAATGTTCAGCAGAACGATGACATGGAGAAAAACTCTTTGAGTCTAGGGTTTTTATGGTATGGAATGCCCTATAACAGTGATGGCGAATCTATGGCATGGGTGCCACAATGTGGCACATGGAGCCATATCTGCTGGCATGCAAGCTGTTGCCCTAGCTCAGCTCTAATGCGTATGTGTGTGCCGGCCAGAAAATCTTTGGCTCGCACGGAGGCTCTAGGAGGGCATTTTTTGCTTCCAGAGAGCCTCCTGGGGGATTGGGGAGGTCCTTTTTACATTCCCCCGGCTCCACAGAATAATAATAATAATTTATTAGATTTGTATGCCGCCCTTCTCCGAGAACTTGGGGCGGCTCACAACAATGGTTTCCTAATTCACTGGGGCCCAGGGGAAGAGCCTTCTCTGTGGCGGCCCCGGCCCTCTGGAACCAACTCCCCCCAGAGATTAGAATAGCCCCCACCCTCCTTGCCTTTCATAAGCTCCTCAAAACCCACCTCTGCCGTCAGGCATGGGGGAACTAAGATAATCTTTCCCCCTAAGCTTCTACAATTTATGCATGGTATCTTGTATGTATGTATGTATGTATGTATGTATGTATGTATGTATGTATGTATGTATGTATTTATTTATCTATCTATCTATCTATCTATTAGATTTGCATGCCGCCCCTTTCCATAGACTCAGGGCGGCTCACAACACAATAAAACAGTTCATGACAAATCTAATAATTTACAATTTAAAATTTAAAATAGTTAAAAAACCCCATTTTTAAATAGACATACCTACAAACATACCATACATAAATTATATAGGCCCGGGGGATATATGTATGTATGATTGGTTTATAACAAGGGTTTTTAGCTGTTTTATTATTGGATTTTTACATTCTGCTTTTATCACTGTTGTTAGCCGCCCCGAGTCCACGGAGAGGCGGAGAGGGGCGGCATACAAATCCAATCAATCAATCAATCAATCAATCAACAAACAAACAAACAAACAAACAAGCAGTGAAGGGCTACCAAAATTTTTACTACCACGCCTTTTGGGGAGGGCGAAACACAAACCTACTGGGTCCATCAGAAGTTGGGAAACAGGCTGTTTCCGGCCTCCAGAGGGCCTTTGGGAGGTGGGGGGAGCTGTTTTTCGCCCTCCCCGGGCATTGAATTATGGATGTGGGCACTCGTCCATGTGCGATAGTGCGCAAGCACGCTCTTTCGGCACTCGAGGGAAAACAGGTTTGCCATCACTGCCCTATAACAACATTCTGAGGGGAGCAATTGTAACAGATTGTATCAATTATACGTGAGGGGTGTAAATATTTTTTCCAATAGTGGGTCAGATTATAGGTGATTAATCACAGCCCGCGTGAGCTGTAACGAATCTATTCCGGAGGCGACAGATAAAGTTACAGAAAAAGGCTTCAAAATGAAGTTACTTTTATTAATAGAAAACAATAAATCAGTTTTGCCTGATCCCAGGCTCTTAATGCACGTCTACATAGCTAGAGAGTTAGAAGCAAGATGGAGATTTTCTCCTTCTTCACCAACAAGAAAGGAAGTGATGCTGGCTATCTATCTAGACAGGATTTTACATCATAAATGGGTGGAGCTAAATTAACATACACAGATTTAACTATTTAACTACTGAATGTCTCTGGGGCTGGCAATACACAGCGTGACAGGTTTGCCATCACTGCCCTATAACAACATTCTGAGGGGAGGAATTGTAACAGATTGTATAAATTGTACGTGAGGGGTGTAAATATTTTTTCAGCCCTCTTTCTGGTTCATACCGTAAACAAGTCCCCAATGGAAGGCAGGCTGGGTGTGATTGGGTTTTTTTTTTGCAGTCTTCTGGAGATCATATAGTCCTAAATATATGTTGACATCTTTTTGGATGCTGTACCAAACAAGGCAGTTATGGAGGCACAAATGACTGACTCAGTTTCTCCATAGAACTGACTCAATTCCTCAGCACAGAGGTAGGCAAAGTTGGCTGTTCTGTGATTTGTGGACTTCAACTCCCAGAATTCCTGAGCTACCATGATTGGCTCAGGAACTCTGGGAGTTGAAGTCCACAAGTCATAGAAGAGCCAACTTTGCCTATCCATGCATCAGCAGATACTGATAATTGAAATCCTGCCCCCTTTTTATGTGGGTCATATCTATGGAGCATGTAGAAAAAGGAGCGAGTCTTTGTAGGGTTGCAGTGCCGAATTCTAAATACAGATACCTTGCAGAAACCCCTAAAGGATATTTTGATAGTCTTTTGACAGGTGTATGTCAAAGCTGCCTGGCTAGCTTCCACCTTTTTGTCATCAAAGGACAACTTTGACTTTTAAAGTAGTTGCTTGCCAAACTCACGGTTTTGACTTATAGGATGTTTGAGAGAAAACCATCCTATACAGTCTTTTTTTTAAAAATATATTTTTATTGGTTTTGCACATTGAAATTAACATAAAACAAACATAAAACAGTGCACAGTGCATGTGCCCACCACCCGACTGACAATCCCAACACCAACACCACCAATTGCGGGGGGTTCAAATATTTACTAATTTATATTCTTTTATTTCCTTAGCTCTACTTAGAAACATAGAAACATAGAAGACTGATGGCAGAAAAAGACCTCATGGTCCATCTAGTCTGCCCTTATACTATTTTCTGTATTTTATCTTAGGATGGATATATGTTTATCCCAGGCATGTTTAAATTCACTTACTGTGGATTTATCTACCACGTCTGCTGGAAGTTTGTTCCAAGGATCTACTACTCTTTCAGTAAAATAATATTTTCTCATGTTGCTTTTGATCTTTCCCCCAACTAACTTCAGATTGTGTCCCCTTGTTCTTGTGTTCACTTTCCTATTAAAAACACTTCCCTCCTGGACCTTATTTAACCCTTTAATATATTTAAATGTTTCGATCATGTCCCCCCTTTTCCTTCTGTCCTCCAGACTATACAGATTGAGTTCATTAAGTCTTTCCTGATACGTTTTATGCTTAAGACCTTCCACCATTCTTGTAGCCCGTCTTTGGACCCGTTCAATTTCGTCAATATCTTTTTGTAGGTGAGGTCTCCAGAACTGAACACAGCATTCCAAATGTGGTCTCACCAGCATTCTATATAGCGGGATTATAATCTCCCTCTTCCTGCTTGTTATACCTCTAGCTATGCAGCCAAGCACCCTACTTGCTTTCCCTACCGCCTGGCGGCACTGTTCACCCATTTTGAGACTGTCAGAAATCACTACCCCTAAATCCTTTTCTTCTGAAGTTTTTGCTAACACAGAACTGCCAATACAATAATCAGATTGAGGATTCCTTTTCCCCAAGTGCATTTGTTTACTATTGCATTTGTTTACTATTGAAAGAGTGATTGGAGTTTATTTTTCACATTTTCGTCACAAATTCTACTCAGCATATAATCTTTCACCTTATTCCATCGTACCATCAGCTTCTCCAATTTATTTTCATCAAAATTGTTTAATCTTATTTCCATGATTTCAAAATGAATGTGATCCACCATGTACCAGTACCAGTTCTGTAATGTCCATTTGTTAGACTCTTTCCAACCCAACACCACTACCGCTTGAGCGCTTTCCAATGCTGCAGTTTTTATTTCTTTGAAGTCTCTTAATTCTCTTTGTTTAACTAATATCACTATTTCTTCTGTAATTATCCACTTAATATTTAACATTTTATTTATTTCATTCTGCACTTCCTTCCAAAATTTCTGAACTTCAACACACTCCCAGAACATATGCATAAAGATTCCTTTCTTTTGGCAACCATGCCAACAATTACCTTTCCCTTTCCTCTGGAAGTGTGAAAGTTGTGCTGGTGTATAGTACCATTTATGTAAAATTTTCCTTCTCATCTCTCTTACTCTTGTATTCTTGGTTTTATATATATTTTCTACTCATCCTATATAGTCTATCAATGTAATAGTAAGATCTGTTCCAGAATGTTGTAGTAAATAATATATTTTTAGGATGTCTGCATTATTCTCACAAGAATATTTTTGTTTTAGAAATACTGTTTGTGGTGCATTTTCTAAATGCATAAAATATTCAAATGGCTTAATTGCAGACCAAACAAATGTGACATGATATTCCCCCATCTTCCTTTTTGTTAGGTGTAGCTTATGATTTTTTAATCCTGATTGTCGGATGAAGAAATGACTTACAAATGACATAGCTGCATTCCAGTTTCCCTTAAGGAGAAAATGTTTACTTTTTGGGAGAGGTTTTGAAAATGTGCCTTTTGATGGATTCCAGGGATTGTATGAAGGGCTTCTCCATAGAATGCAGGTTTTATCTTCTTGGTTTCACACTCATCTCGTGGAGCTGCTTAAATCTTTGCCCCTATTTTAAAACTTTAGTAACCGTGTAATGTATGTTATTTATATTCACAGTTTAAGTAGAATTTTGTACAAACCATGCCAGGTATATAGATTGTTCGGAGCATAACTCCACCCGTGTTCTAATTTCAGTCTTTGAAATTGGTGCATGAACAGCTGTTTTCTCTAGAGCAGTGTTTCCCAACCTTGGCAACTTGAAGATATTTGGACTTCAATTCCCAGAATTCACCAGCCAGCAAATGCTGGCTGGGCAATTCTGGGAGTTGAAGTCCAGGTATGTTCAAGTTGCCAAGGTTGGGAAACACTGCTCTAGAGCAGTGTTTTTCAACCAGTGTGCCCAGGTGTGCCGCGAAGAAGGAAGCTCAGGTTCCGGTCTCGCAACTTTTTGCTGAGAGAGAGTGAGAGAGAGAGAGAGAGAAAGAAAGCAAGAGAGAGAGAAAGAGAGATAAAGAAAGCAAGAGAGAGAAAGTGTGAGAGAGAAAGCAAGAGAGAAAGAAAAGAGAAAAACAGAAAGCAAGAGTGATAGAGAGAGAAAGAAAGCAAGAGAGAGAGAAAAGGAGAGGAAGGAAGAGACAAATGAGCAAAAAGGGGATGAAAAAAGAAATGAGAAAATGATTGAGACAGAGAATGAGAGGAGAGAGAGAAACAAAAGAGAAGTGACTCTTAATTTAAAACATATGATAAAAAGCACCCAAAGAATAAGAGAGAAAAAACCGCCAACCCTCACCTGTTTTTGGAAATGGTTCAAGAGTGTGTATACAGACACAAGGATGGGGAGGAGACGGATGGAAAAAGAGAGGAGAGTGTCTTAGGGTGTCATTTTGGTTGGTGGTATGCCCCAGGATTTTAAAATGTAAAAAATGTGCTGCGGCTCAAAAAAGGTTGAAATTCACTGCTCTAGAGGATGCTCCCATTGCAGATTGTCTTGTTTGTGGCTGCAGTCTCCATATCCATACAGTTGGCAGTAAACCACTCTTAAATAATATGCGTTTTTAAAAAGTGGATATAGGATTTTGAAGATACAGCTTGCACAAAATGGCAAGATATGTGAAATTCTAACCCTGACCCTAACTCGTGTGAAAGACGTAATTCCGTCTTTAAGCTGTGAAATCACATTACATAAAGTCCCTCATTTTCAGGGTTTATCCAGTTGATTGGAGTCTGTGTGTAATAATGTGTATTATCCTAAAAGACTGCTTAGAAACATTTTTTAAAATAAATTAATCAGTTAAACTCACTGCCTTTAATTGTTTAATTGATTTTTTAAAAAAGGTTATAAGCGGTGTTTCAGGATATAGCAGAGGTCTTCAAACTTGGCAACTTTGAGACTTGTGGACATCCACAAGTCTTAAAGTTGCCAAGTTTGAAGACCTCTGGGATGTAGCCTGACAAGAGAACTCCCCCTGCTATAAATGAAAGCAGTTTCATTTTTTTATTTCTATTTTTAATTACCGTATTTTTTGGACTATGAGATGCACCGGTGTATAAGACGCACCAAGATTTCGAAGAGGTAAGTAAGAAAAAACTCAGCTGCTGTGGCCTATAGGTAGAGGTCAGGAGGTTGTGAGTTCGAGATGTAGGCTCTCCTGCTCAGACAGGGGGTTGGACTAGATGACCTTGAAGGTCTCTTCCAACTCAGTTTTTGTCCTTCCCGGCCCCCAAGAGCAACCTCCAGGCCACCCAAATACTCTGTGCAGTGCTTCTGGGGGAAGGCAAAACCTGTTTTCACAAAAAATGGCCCATTTTTTTTGGAAAAATGTGGGAGTTTTTGCCTTTCCCCAGCCCCCAGGAACACTGCAAGCCCTTCTGTGCACCCCATTTTTGCAAAAAAACAGACCAATTTTCACAAAAATAGGATGTGGGGGTGGAGATTCAGGAGGTCAAAAATGGCTGTAT
Source organism: Erythrolamprus reginae (assembly GCF_031021105.1). NCBI lineage: Eukaryota > Metazoa > Chordata > Lepidosauria > Squamata > Dipsadidae > Erythrolamprus > Erythrolamprus reginae. The sequence continues at coordinate 41,896,411 of NC_091958.1, read as the reverse complement.
TCCGTGTATAAGACGCACCAATATTTCCACCCTCTTTTAGGTGGAGAAAGATGCATCTTATACTTCGAAAAATATGGTATTTCATTTATTAAATTTCACTGCTGCCCATCTCGCTGTCCCAAGCAACTGTTTATAAACTTTAAATTTTAAACTGCAATTAATAAAAATATAACAGAAACACATTGAGCCAATTTAAAAATTGGCTTGTTCATCAAGTAAATTAAACTAACTACTTTTATGCAAGTTTTTAGTGTATTTTTAGCGTGTTACATTTCTTTGTTAACTTCTAACCAAAGTTCTTTAAGTGGCTTGTAAAATATACTACAAAGTAAAAAAATATAAAAAGCCCAAAACGTAGAGTAGTACAAATTACCAAGATGTTCTATGGATTTATTTATTTATTTATTCATTTACAATATTTAATATTTATAATTTACTGTCAATAGTTGCATTTTTTCTTCCTTCCGTTGAGGAAAGCTCTAATACATGAATTCAGTTCTTAACTTAACAGGTCTTTTGGGTGGTGGCCCAAAGTCTTCAAAATAGCTTAATAGATGAAACCATTTTACTGGAGATCGGGGCAGAAATTCCTGAAAGCACCTTCTGAAATCTAGTGTGTTTCTGTTTAAAAAAGTCCACGTGTGAATAGATCCAAGCCATCTGTTTGGATTGTTTGAGATATGGTATGAGTCTCCTTTCCATGCTCCTTTTAGACTGAATTGGGAAAAAAATAATTCAGGCCGTTATATTATTATTTTTTAGATTATCCACGTTAAAACGTGTTGCAGCTTTCTTGCAGCCTCACAAGACCAAAGCAGATTTATTAGTTCTTAAGTCAGCATATAGTCTGACAGGTAGCAGGACACTGGAAAACGGGAAATGATTTGAATATTTCCACAGAGAGGCTGATGTACTGGAAAACTACTCTGAAGGAAAATTGAACCACCCCACCAAAAGGAGATTTTTTTACTTCACTTGGTTTAAACTTTGTACAACAAAGATCGTCTCCTTACCCAGTTCCAGACAGATAGATAATCTCCTGAAATGAAGTAAGGAGCAATTACTTTACCCATGAGTATACAGTGTTCCCTCAATTTTTGCGGGTTGGGAAACACTGCTTTAGACAGTGGGCTAGAGTAGAAGACTTCCAAGGTTCCTTTCAATCTATGATCCCCTCTTCCCCTCCCCTTCCCTCTTGCTCTTTGAACATTTTGATAAACTTTTGTTTGGAATTGACCAGAAATATACATCTAATTCCTTAATGGGATGTTTTATGAATTGTAAGATGAGAGATCTATTTTGGGATAAAAATTCATGGTAACTTGTGAATTCAGCTGTATTACATTAGTTTCCACTGCATATTATCACCCAAAGTTTCTAAATTTGCACTATTAGCTAGGATTATGTAATGATTTCTTTGTACATTTGAAAACATGATGTATGGTAATGTTTTGTGCATTTATGACTTTTGTAAGATTTTGGAATAATTATTGTTTAACATTTGTGAACACTGTCAAAATAAATAATGGTATGTACTACTTTAGAAACATTGCCTGATTATATTTAGCCAAATGAAACACTTGTTTAACTGGTACTAAAAACAATAGGTGTTATGGGTTTGCTCAGTAACGTTGATCTCTGGTGACTTGGGTTTATAGCAGAGATTATTTCATTTATATTCCTGAAATTGTTCAGTCTAAGTGAGGAGACCCCAGAAAATCAAGTTCACACACACATCAATCGGAAAGGTATAAGGTGGAAATATATACAGTAGCACCTCTAGATATGAGCTGCTCCACATGTGAGTATTCCAAGATACGAGCCACGAGGGGAGAGAAATTTCTTTTCGAGACCCGACCTCAAATTCGGGGTACGAGCCGAGCGTCCACTAGGTGGCGCAAGAATCCTTGCTTCTGGTTATCTCGGAGGGGAAAAACAAAGTCTAAAGCCATTTGTTCCAGATACGAGTTGTTCGACATACAAGCTCCATTCTGGAACGAATTAAACTCGTATCTAGAGGTACTACTGTATTGAGAACAAGTGTTCATAACATCAAAGAGTTAAAAATCAAAAAATGTTGTCAAGAACTTAACAGCGGTCCATGGCTAATGACCTTTTCAGAGTGGAGTCCAAAAGCTCATTAAAGTCACTTTGAAGGGTCTATTAATCATTCCAAACTCACAGGATTTTGGCAGAAGTTCCAGAGAAGCAGTCTGTGTATATTTCAAGCTGTCTGGTAGCAAACAAGATCTCTACAGCACAGAGAACACACCATGTCATTGTAGAAGCGTTGTCCTTCGCACTGATTCCTCGCGAGACCTTCCCTCATATAGTCCCAAGGCGTGGCCAAGTGTTCTATAGAGCTATTCACACCCAAACCTCTTTCTTCTCAAGTAATCCTGCCTGGACATAGTTCTGCGCATTCTTGCATCTATAAGTGGTTCTACATAATCCTCTGAGTCACTGGATAACACCTCTGGGGGTGCCACAGCCTCTGGTTGGCTTTCAGTCTCTTAACTCCTCTTCCTCTTCACTCTCTGACTTGGGTACCAAGAACCCTGGTCTAGGATACCAAAACATACCCCTCTCTCGAACTTCGAAATCCATGATCAGCTGAGCAGGACGTGGACCGGCCACAACAGAAACCATGACGTCATCAAGTGTATCATTCAGAACCTCACAAGATTATAACATCCTGTCAATTTCTAGTGAACTCATCCTTGAGCTTTCAGGCAGTTATGATATTCAAATTAAAAGTGATATATAAACACCATAGTGTGGTCACTGGGAACCCATTACTGTAATTTGTGGACTTTTGGCTGCTGATTGGTTTCCGGGTATAATTTAGGGAACTTATAAGGAGGTCTCGCCTCTCCAATGTTCCCAAGAAAGCAGGACTCTTGAAACTGCAGCGGTTCCAAAAGGAGCTTTTATTGGAAGGTTTGTGATAAGAGATCTAGGCAAGAACCGAAGCTTCTCATTTAAAGCCAACTATTTTAAAACAATGCTAAGCAAGCCTTCCCACACTGCATCAGCGCAGTGAAACAGAAAGAGACTTCATATAGAGCTTAACACAGTAATGCAGGAAACAGAAACTCCATATAGAGACCATTCCCTTCCTCCTCCGTCCAGTGCTGGGCAGGCCTTTTGGGTCAGCCAGAAACTGCCATTGATTCCACAGTATTGGACCTCTGAAAAGTATAAGAATGCATATGTACTCAGTACTTTGTTTGGGACCCTTTTGTCCTATTGCTCTCCTATATCTCATATTCCTTTCTTCTATTACTATACCTTCTTTTCTATTCTTTCATAGATATATTTTACTATGAGTATCTCCTCTATAACCTTCATCATGTATTTTACTATGTGTGTGTGTGTATGTATGTATGTATGTATGTATGTATGTATCAAATGTTTTTAGCTGAAATTTTAAAATTAAGGGAGACTAGGATGGTACCATTTCGGCCTTGTTCTGGCCTCATCAGCTAGCCACACCCTTCCTTACTGGGATTCGATCTATATATATATATATATGTAGATTGTTCTGAGTTCGGGTTTTACCCCATGTAATATTTTGCATGTCTATGCGACGTTTCGGTGAAATCACATTCACCATCATCAGGCTGAAGTTGTAAGCTTCGTGCTGCTGTAAATATAGTTTATATATATATATATACACCCACTAAAACTCTAGTCGTGTATTGGACAAAATAAATAAATAAAATAAAATAAAATAAATTACTGCCCCAATGGAAGCTCTCAGCCTGTGGCACTGGCGAGGAGGCTTCAATAGCAGCCTTCAGCTCTTCTGCATTCTTCGGTCTCATGTCTCTCCTCTTTCTCTTGGCAATGCCCCATAGATTCTCTGCCCAATCAAGCACAGGAATCCCATGGTCATTGAAGCAGGTTCGGGTGCTTTTGGCAGCATTGGCAGGTGCCGAGTCCTGCTGAAAATGGAAGTCATCAGTGGAAGGAAGCATGAAGTGCTCCAAAACCTCCCGGTAGACGGCTGCGTTGACCCTGGACTTAATGAAGCAGAGTGGACCGAAACCAGCAGATGTCAGGGCTCCCCAAATCAACACAGATTGTGGAAACTGTTATTAACAATTCTATTAATTGCTTGTTCTATTCTTCTATTGTTAACACTTATATTGTTTCACACTATTTCAGCCTTCCCACCAGTCTTTACTTATGTAAGTACTTGACAATGTTGCATCTGTTTTTCCACATAGCCCCCTGGTAAATTCCACTGGGCGACGCTTCTTATATTATCCAATCTTCCTTTTCTCACTACAGTAGTCCCTCGCTATATCGCGCTTCACCCACCACGGCTTCACTTCATCCCGGGTTTTGAAGTCAGTGTTGGCACAGATACGGCGCTTAGAAGTTTGGAAGGGCAGGACAAGCCAACCAGCCCGCGGCTGGGCGAATGATGAGCGGGGCGGGGACTGAGCTCCGGCGGAGGCCCGTCCCCTCGTTCAACCCGCCTCGCCAGTGCCGAGAAGGCAGTCTTTGGAGGCGCGCTTAGTGGTTGGCGGCGGTGGCGGTGTGCTTGGGGTTGTAGAAAGAGCTCCCGGCAGCGCGCGAACGAGCGAGCGCGAGCAAAGAAAGGAACGCGACGCGGCGGGGATTTCCAGACTGGGCTCGATGGTGGGAGAGGAAGTGCTGGTGGGCGGAGGGGAAAAAAAAATAAAAGAAAAGAGAGAGAGAGAGAAAAAAAGAACCAGCCGGGGCAGCTCACCAGGGACTTTCCAGCCAGGGCGAGGCAAAAAAGACAACGTTTGGCCGAACTGCTGCAAAGAATAGCAGTGGGTTGGGAATGCTCGGGGGTGGCGATTCTTTTGCCCCCCTCCCCTTCTTTTCCTCAGGCGCAGAGTAAGTAGTAGTGGGGGGGAAAGGTTAGCCGGCCGTTGCTCGCCTCCAGGCCTCCAGAGCTGGTGGGAAGGAGGAGAAAGGGAGCAGGGAGTGTCCCCCCTAAAGTACTGTTAGTTATGACCTATAAAGCCCTTCATGGCACCGGACCAGAATATCTTCAGGACCGCCTCCTGCTGCACGAATCCCATCGACCGGTTAGGTCCCACAGAGTTGGCCTTCTCCGGGTCCCGTCGACTAAACAATGTCGTCTGGCGGGACCCAGGGGAAGAGCCTTCTCTGTGGGGGCCCCGACCCTCTGGAACCAGCTCCCCCCTGAGATTAGGATTGCCCCCACCCTCCCTGCCTTTCGTAAACTCCTTAAGACCCACCTTTGCCGTCAGGCATGGGGGAACTAAAACACCTCCCCCTTGCCCATGTTGTTTTGTTGATTGATTGACTGTGTGCCTGTTTTTTATATATACTGTTTTTTATGAGATTATTAATTTAAATTGGAACTGGATGGGTGGGCATTGGATTTGGTATTGTGTACTGTACTGTTTTTTATTATTGTTGTGAGCCGCCCCGAGTTTGCGGAGAGGGGCGGCATATAAATCCAATAAACCTAACCTAACCTAACTATCAGTCGATAAATTCCCCATCGCGGATTTCACCTATCGCGGCCGGGTCTGGAACGTAACACACCAGCGATAGGTGAGGGACTACTGTATTCTCAGACTCTTCAATCACAGAGTTATGTTTTACCCCCAACTCTGCTGATTGTTTATCAAAGCCCTACATTTTTGCAGCTTTCTCATAACATGATTGTATTTGCATTTTCGACCACCGTGCAATTTCTCTTCCCTGCCTCCTGAGTTCCTGTTTAGTTTTTAATTCCCCTTCATCATTCGAAATGCTATTATACCTTCATTTTTCCCCCAAATTGACAATATTAGCAAGTAACAGCGCTTCCATTGTGGAAAGCCAGATTGGAATGTTCAAATAGTGCCGTTCCTTTATTTTAAGTCAAACAGATAACCTTTCTAACACAATGTCTCTGGAAATAAATACCGGTATGTATTTTGTTCTTCCCTTACCAAAGAAAGGTGTGCCAACCTAATTATTCATGCCCTTCTAACATTGATAGTCTTATATGTCTCATATTGATCCACTCTTTCACCCACATGAGCACTGGGGTCTGGTAATATAATTTATTTTATTTATTTATTTATTTATTATTTAGATTTGTATGCCGCCCCTCTCCGCGGACTCGGGGCGGCTCACAACAAGGCATAAACAAATCGTAACAAATCCAAATAAATTTAAATATTTTAAAAAGTTTAAAAAGAACCCCAATATACTAACAAGCACACACACAAACATACCATACATAAATTGTACATGCCCGGGGGAGATGTTTCAGTTCCCCCATGCCTGACGGCAAAGGTGGGTTTTAAGAACTTTATGGAAGGCAGGGAGAGTAGGGGCAGTTCTAATCTCCGAGGGGAGTTGGTTCCAGAGAGTCGGGGCCGCCACAGAGAAGGCTCTTCCCCTGGGGCCCGCCAACCGACATTGTTTAGTTGACGGGACCCGGAGAAGGCCCACTCTGTGGGACCTAATCGGTCGCTGGGATTCGTGCAGCAGGAGGCGGTCTCGGAGGTATTCTGGTCCAATGCCATGAAGGGCTTTAAAGGTCATAACGAACACTTTGAATTGTGACTGGAAATTGATCAGCAACCAATGCAGACTGCAGAGTGATGGCGAAACATGGGCATACCTAGGTAAGCCCATGACTGCTCTCGCAGCTGCATTCTGCACAATCTGAAGTTCCCAATCTGGCAGTCCAAACCCCCTTTTATTCCTTGGTTTCCTGCAACACTTTCATACATATCCTTGCTTTCTTCTCCTCTCCAAACAAATCTTAATTTTGTTTTGTTTAAGTCCTCAAAATATTTTTCTCCAATTTTATTGGTATAGTCTGAAATAGGTATAGGATTCTTGGGAAAAAAAATATTCATTTTATGGTTGCTATTCTCCCTGACAGTGAAAGTTGTAGGTCCTTCCACTTCTCCTGTTTAATTTGCCTCAGTAATTTCATTCATGGGGCTACCTTTGAAAAGTGTTCGGAAACTTCAGATCGTGCAGAATGCAGCTGCGAGAGCTACCATGGGCTTTCCCAAAAATGCCCATGTAACACCAACACTCCGCAGTCTGCATTGGTTGTCGATCAGTTTCCAGGCACAATTCAAAATGTTGGTCATCACCTATAAAGCCCTTCATGGCACCGGACCAGGGTATCTACGAGACCGCCTTCTGCCGCATGAATCCCAGCGACTGGTTAGGTCCCACAGAGTGGGCCTTCTCCGGGTCCCGTCAACAAAACAATGTCATTTGGCGGGGCCCAGGGGAAGAGCCTTCTCTGTGGCGGCCCCGGCCCTCTGGAACCAACTCCCCCCGGAGATTAGAATTGCCCCCACCCTCCTTGCCTTTGGTAAGCTCCTTAAAACCCACCTGTGCCGTCAGGCATGGGGGAATTGAGATATTCTTCCCCCCTAAGCCTTTACAATTTATGCATGTTATGTTTGTTTGTAGGGATGTTTGGTTTTACAATAAGGGTTTTTTAGTTTTAATATTGGATTTATATGATGTTTTTTATTACTGTTGTTAGCCGCCCCGAGTCTACGGAGAGGGGCGGCATACAAATCAAATCAAATCAAATCAAATAAACAAACAAACAAACATAGTTATCCTCTTTAATTGTTGCACATTTTGCTGTTAATTGTATACTTACGTATTTCACTTTTTAAACTATCTGTATGTTAATTCTTTCCATTAACTTTATTTTTGGTATGTCTGTGACATTCTTAAATCTTTGTCTTACCTCACATTTATTTATTTTCAATCCTGCTACTTCCCATATTATTTTTTAATAAGCTTCAATCCACTCTCTAAAAAGTCTTCTAAAACCAGATCGTCAGCAAATGCCTGTAGTTTGTATTGTTCTTTTTTGATTTCTTATTTCTTTGTCTTTTTGGATATTTCTAGTTAATACTTCCATCATCAATATAAATAGTAATGGGGGAAAGTGGGCACCCCTGTTTTGTGCCTTTCTTTATGTCAAAATTCTCAGTTATATCTCTGTTGACTATCACCCTTGCTGATAGTTTACTGTAAATTGCTCTGATCATATTAATAAATTTCTCCCCACAGTCCATATATTCTAATCGTGGCGACATAAATTGCTAATTGATGTTATCAAAAGCTTTCTCTACATCTAAAAATAAGAGCACCATTTCCCCCCCGGGTGTCTCACAATATTCCAGTGTGTTTAATATAATTCTCATATTATTATTATTATTATTTATATTTTTTTTTATTAATTTTAAATGTTAAAACATACAAACTACATACATACAACATAAAAACAGTGTCCTGTGAAGGTGCACCCATCACCTGACAACATACATATATACCCCACCACCAATTGGAGGGTCTGTACTAACATCTTTAATATTCTTCTAAGCTGGAATCTGCGTTTTATTTACATATCAAAGAGTGATTCTAGAATAGAATAGAATAGAATAGAATTTTTATTGGCCAAGTGTGATTGGACACACAAGGAATTTGTCTTGGTGCATATGCTCTCAGCGTACATAAAATATACATTTGTCAAGAATCATGTGGTACAACACTTAATGATTGTCATAGGGGTCAAATAAGCAATGAAGAAGCAATATTAATAAAAATCTTAGTATATAAGCAACAAGTTACAGTCGTACGGTCAATTTATTTTTTTAATTTAATTTAATTTATTCTTTATGGCTAGATCACAAATTCTACTTGTCATATAACCTCTCACCATTTCCTATTGTTCCATCAGTTTTTTCAATTTATTTTCATTATACATATTTATCTTTACCTCCATAATTTCAAAGCAAATGTGGCCCACCATGTACCAATTCTGTATTGTCCATTTTGCTGCTTCTTTCCAACCCAATACAATTACTGCTCGGGCGCTTTCCAATGCTGCTACTTTTATTTCTTTAAATTCTCTTAAATCTCCCCCCTTTTTTTTTTTTTACCAGTACTGCCATTTGTTTTGTAATTGTCCAATAAATATTTAACATCCTGTTCATTTCATCTTGCACTGCTTTCCAAAATTTCTGTACTACTGAACACTCCCAGAACATATGCATAAAAACTCCTCTCTCTTGGCGACGAGAGGAGAAGAGGAGAAGAGAAGAGAGAAGAGGAATTCTCATATTATTTTTAATCTTTGTTTTTGGTAGGAATCCATTCTGATCTGGATGTAAGCTTTTAAGCCTCTCTGCTATTTGAGGAGTATGTTTTGTAGTCTGCATTCAATAAGGATATTAGTCTGTGGTTCTTGGTGCATGCTAAGCCTGAGTCATCTTTCAGAACAATGGTAACGTTTGCTTCCTTAAATGAGTTTGGTATTTTTGCTTCCAGCAATACTTCATTGTAGACTTCTACCATCACTGGGCTTATAACTCTTCTAGCTTTTTATAAAATTCTGCCGGCCCTAATATTTTATTGTTTTTCTGTCTCTTAATCGCGTTAGTCAGTTTCACCCCGCCTCTTTTTTTTTCAACTTATAGGCCAACCATCCATCAGGTTCGTTTGCATTCTCAAAAAAGTTTTGTTTTGAACTTTTAATTTTGAGTGCCAATTTTTCTTTCTCCAATAAGTTCATTTTATGCTTTAGAATAGAATAGAATAGAATTTTATTGGTCAAGTGTGATTGGACACACAAGGAATTTGTCTATGCTCTCAGCGTACATAAAATAAAATATACATTTGTCAAGAATCATGTGGTACAACACTTAATTAGATTAGATTAGATTAGATTTATTGGATTTATATGCCGCCCCTCTCCGCAAACTCGGGGCGGCTCACAACAGTAATAAAAAACAGTACATAATAACAAATCCAATGCCCACCAATCTAATTACTATTTAAAATTAATAAATTCATAAAACAACATAATGATTGTCATAGGGGTCAAATAAGCAATGAAGAAGCAATATTAATAAAAATCTTAGGATATAAGCAACAAGTTACAGTCATACAGTCAACATGGGAGGAAATGGGTGAAAGGAATGATGAGAAAAACTAGTAGAATAGAAGTGCAGATTTAGTAGAAAGTCTGACAGTGTTGAGGGAATTATTTGTTTAGTAGAGTGATGGCGTTCGGAAAAAAACTGTTCTTGTGTCTAGTTGTCTTGGTGTGCAGTGCTCTGTAGCGACGTTGATAGGAGTTGAAACAGTTTGTGTCCAGGATGTGAGGGGTCAGTAAATATTTTCCCCACCCTCTTTTTGACTCGTGCAGTATACAGGTCCTCAATGGAAGGCAGGTTGGCAGCAGTTGCTTTTTCTGCAGTTCTGATTCTCCTCTGAAGTCTGTGTCGGTCCTGTTGGGTTGCAGCACCAAACCAGACAGTTATAGAGGTGCAGACGACAGACTCAATGATTCCTCTGTAGAACTGTATCAGAAGCTCCTTGGGCAGTTTGAGCTTCTTGAGCTGGTGCAGAAAGAACATTCTTTGTTGTGCTTTTTTGATGATGTTTTTGATGTTAGGTTATTATATCTATTCAATTTTTCAATTCCTTTTTTGTGGTTCTCATTGTAATTCTGATTCCTGTTTTTTACATTCTTCTTCTTATTTTGTTTCTTATTTTTCTTTCCAGTGTATGTTATGGGTAGTCTTCACATGAATGCCTTAACTGTATCCCATACCATTTGTAAAGAAATTTCTTCCTATTTTCTTTCTTTCTTTCTTTTTTTAAAAGAAACATAGAAACATAGAAACATAGAAGTCTGACGGCAGAAAAAGACCCCATGGTCCATCTAGTCTGCCCTTATACTATTTTCTGTATTTTATCTTAGGATGGATATATGTTTATCCCAGGCATGTTTAAATTCAGTTACTGTGGATTTATCTACCACGTCTGCTGGAAGTTTGTTCCAAGGATCTACTACTCTTTCAGTAAAATAATATTTTCTCATGTTGCTTTTGATCTTTCCCCCAACTAACCTCAGATTGTGTCCCCTTGTTCTTGTGTTCACTTTCCTATTAAAAACACTTCCCTCCTGGACCTTATTTAACCCTTTAATATATTTAAATGTTTCGATCATGTCCCCCCTTTTCCTTCTGTCCTCCAGACTATACAGATTGAGTTCATTAAGTCTTTCCTGATACGTTTTATACTTAAGACCTTCAACCATTCTTGTAGCCCGTCTTTGGACCCGTTCAATTTTGTCAATATCTTTTTGTAGGTGAGGTCTCCAGAACTGAACACAGTATTCCAAATGTGGTCTCACCAGCATTCTATATAGCGGGATCATAATCTCCCTCTTCCTGCTTGTTATACCTCTAGCTATGCAGCCAAGCATCCTACTTGCTTTCCCTACTGCCTGACTGCACTGTTCACCCATTTTGAGACTGTCAGAAATCACTACGCCTAAATCCTTTTCTTTTGAAGTATTTGCTAACACAGAACTGCCAATACAATAGTCAGATTGAGGATTCCTTTTCCCCAAGTGCATTATTTTACATTTGGAAACATTAAACTGCAGTTTCCATTGCTTTGACCATTTATCTAGTAAAGCTAAATCATTTACCATATTGCCGACGCCTCCAGGAATATCAACCCTATTGCACACTTTAGAGTCATCGGCAAATAGGCAAACCTTCCCTACCAGACCTTCCCCTATGTCACTCACAAACATATTAAAAAGAATAGGACCCAGAACAGACCCTTGTGGCACACCGCTTGTAACCTGACTCTGCTCAGAATACTCGCCATTCACAACAACCCTCTGGTGTCTATGCTTCAGCCAGCTGCAAATCCACTGAACTATCCAGGGATTAAGTCCAATCTTCACTAATTTATCTATCAGCTCTTTATGTGGAACCGTATCAAAGGCTTTGCTGAAGTCCAGGTAGGCAATATCCACGGCACCACCTTCATCCAACACCTTTGTGACATAGTCAAAGAAATCAATGAGATTAGTCTGACATGATTTGCCTTCAGTAAAGCCATGCTGATTTGGGTCCAATAAGTTATTGTTTTTTAGGTGCTGATTTATCCTCTTTTTCAGTAGAGTCTCCATCATTTTAACGACAACTGATGTCAAGCTAACTGGCCTGTAGTTACCAGCTTCTTCTCTACTGCCCTTCTTGTGGATAGGCACAACACTTGCCATTCTCCAATCCTCAGGAACATCTCCTGTTAACAAGGATTGGTTAAACAAATCAGTCAGGGGGGTAGCAATGACAGATCTGAGTTCTTTAAGAACTCTGGGGTGGATACCATCTGGACCCATTGCCTTATTTATCTTTAATCGTTCAAGTTCTTCTAAGACATCGGCTTCTAAGATCACTGGAGCTGAATCCGTACAGCTGGAAGCAATGCTATATCCCTCTATAGTATTATTTTGTAAGGTGTCTTTTGAGAAAACTGAACAGAAGTAGCTATTGAAATGGTCAGCGATCTCCTTATTCCCATTAATGCATGTATTTTTCCCGGTACTAAGCTTCGTGATGCCGCAGTTTTTCTTCTTCTTATCACTAATATATCTGAAGAAGGTTTTATCCCCCTTCTTTAGAGATTTGGCAATTTCTTCCTCTTTTGAGGCTTTAGCAGCATATATTATCTGTTTCGCCTCCTTCTGTCTCATTTTATACACCTCCCTATCAGCTATACTTCCAGACTCTTTATACCTCCTATAGGCAGCCTTTTTTTCATTGACTATAGTCCTTACATCATTGCTAAACCATAGCGGTTTCTTCTTCCTTTTACCTTTAGTTATTTGTCTTACATACAGTCCAGTGGCTTTTAAGATGGCCTTTTTAAATACAGTCCACTGGGTGCTCGCTCCTGCCATTTTATCCCTCCCCTTTAATTCATTATCTAAATATTCCCCCATTGCATTAAAATTAAAAAGCCCAATTCTTTTTCTGTAATTTGTATGAATTATTTTTCTTGCATTATTGCTTGGTTCAATGTCCATCTCCATTTTCTCTTTTGCCCGTTCCATGTAACCTTCATAGGACTTCATGTTACCAGAAACTTTTAAAGACAGAGTAGTTTTGAGACCTTTCCTCCTGATTTTGTTATGCTATTTTTAACTTACATTTTTTTCAACTTTGGGGGTATTGTGCTCTTTTTATTAATGTTGTACCATGGGTGTCTTACTTGGTTTTTGTGGTCTTATGACAGGATAGAAATGTGAGAAATAAATTCCATACAGGCTTAGTGGAATGTGATGAATCAAGGACTGGGCTAAAGTTAGTTGCTAACTTTGCCCCAATCTGAAGATGGAGTAAATATCTAAGGCAGGAAGCAAAAGGTTATGGCCTAGCCCTAGGGCATCTGTAGTCCTCGGTCAAGTAAGTCCCACAGGTGTTCAATGCATCCTAGCACATCAGAAGTGTTCTTAACACCTTTAGCAATGTACGCAGGATGTAAAGATAGATGCCTCTTACATCAGTCACCACCTTTGTGCCATTTCCTCCTACATGTCAGAATCCATATTTGGAATCAGTTTCATTCAATCAATTTATTTATTTATTTTTATTTATTTATTGGATTTGTATGCCGCCCCTCTCCGGAGACTCGGGGCAGCTAACAGCAATAATAAGACAGCGTACAATAATAATAAACCCCTAAATCACTTATACATATTGGCACTAAAAACTACATTCAAAACATATCGATAAAACCTTAGGGTAAAACACACCAACTACGAGCTCAAACTACAGGCCGCAAATCATGAAAGACCCAGCTCTAACGCTGGTTTTTGCTTCTTTATCCCCCCCTCCTTCTTTGCCCCTTTTTCCTATCCCCCCTCCTTCTATATCTACTTCCCTCCCTTCCCAACCCCCTAACCTTCTCTCACTCCCCAATTACTACATAAGTAGATTGTAAATGTTAAAATGTACAGTATGCATATCCCTTTTGTCTTTCTGTATCTTGTTTTTATTGTATATATTCAATAAATTTATTTTCTAAAAAAATAAAAAATAAATAAAAAAACCCCATTAATATAAAAACCAAACATACATACAGACATACCATGCATAACATTGTAAAGGCCTAGGGGGAAAGAGTATCTCAATCCCCCCATGCCTGGCGGCAGAGGTGGGTTTTAAGTAGCTTATGAAAGGCAAGGAGGGTGGGGGCAATTCCAATTTCTGGGGGGAGTTGGTTCCAGAGGGCTGGGGCCGCCACAGAGAAGGCTCTTCCCCTGGGTCCCGCCAAGCGGCATTGTTTAGTTGATGGGACCCAGAGAAGACCCACTCTGTGGGACCTAACTGGTCGCTGGGATTCGTGCAGCAGAAGGTGGTCCCTGAGATAATCTGGTCCGGTGCCATGAAGGGCTTTATAGGTCATAACCAACACTTTGAATTGTGACCGGAAACTGATCGGCAACCAATGCAGACTGCGGAGTGTTGGTGTAACATGGGCATATTTGGGAAAGCCCATGATAGCTCTCGGAGCTGCATTCGCCTGGTGCACCAGTTGCGGCCCTATCTGGACCGGGACTCATTGCTCACAGTCACTCATGCCCTCATCACCTCGAGGTTCGACTACTGTAATGCTCTCTACATGGGGCTACCTTTGAAAAGTGTTCGGAAACTTCAGATCGTGCAAAATGCAGCTGCGAGAGCAGTCATGGGCCTACCTAGGTATGCCCATGTTTCACCATCACTCCGCAGTCTGCATTGGTTGCCGATCAATTTCCGGTCACAATTCAAAGTGTTGGTTATGACCTTTAAAGCCCTTCATGGCATCGGACCAGAATATCTCCGAGACCGCCTCCTGCCGCACGAATCCCAGCGACCGATTAGGTCCCACAGAGTGGGCCTTCTCCGGGTCCCGTCAACTAAACAATGTCGGTTGGCGGGCCCCAGGGGAAGAGCCTTCTCTGTGGCGGCCCCGGCCCTCTGGAACCAACTCCCCCCGGAGATTAGAACTGCCCCTACTCTTCCTGCCTTCCGTAAACTCCTTAAAACCCACCTTTGCCGTCAGGCATGGGGGAACTGAAACATCTCCCCCTGGGCACGTTTAATTTATGCATGGTATGTTTGTGTGTGTGACTGTTAGCATATGGGGTTTTTTAAATATTTTAAAAAAAATTTAAATATTTTAAATTTGCCTGATTGCTTATGATTTGTTTTTACATGTTGTGAGCCGCCCCGAGTCTTCGGAGAGGGGCGGCATACAAATCTAAGTAATAAATAAATAAATAAATAAATAAATAAAATAAATTCTGCACAATCTGAAGTTTCCGAACACTTTTCAAAGGTAGCCCCATGTAGAGATTGCATTTTTCCCCCTTTTCTTTTGCTTGCAATATGGAGATATGGTAGTGTAGATGATCGAGTAGGTAGATCTACATACTCCTTTACAGAAAAATTCAAGAAAAGTAAGGCCATCTCTAAGGGGTGTTAGCTAATTATCTGCAAAAAGAAGCCAGCATGACCCAGAGAATGGTAGGGCATTCTAGGAGGGGCTGTCCAAGAATGAGGACATACTGGCCAGGCTGGAATTCCCTGAAGCCAAGATAAACCTGGCCAACCTGCTCTGAAACTCTTGAATATCTTTATTATCAGCAAGTAGATGAAAGTCAAGCAAAGAGAACACAGACGTCAAATGTGTAGACTAACAATTGGGATAAGCCGTAAAATGGTGCAGTATCTCTTTGCTAATGCTTTTTCCTCCCTTCCCAAAACACAAGGACCACCAAACACTATTAAGTTAAGGGAGACTTTTTCTAATTTACAGGCACATGCCTTTCATCTCTTTATTTTATTTTTTATTTATTTGTTTTGTCCAATACACAGTAATTACACAATGAGGGTTATAGAGGATATAATCAGGTAGAATGTATTAAAGGGGGAATAGAGGAGAAAATAAAGGAGTGAAATATAACTATGAGAGAATAGCAGAAAAAAATATAGGTAGAGAAGAGAAGAGAAGATATAGGAGAGACAATAGGACAGGGGACAGTAGGCACTCTGGTGCACTTATGTACGCCCCATACTGACCTCTTAGGAACTTGGTGAGGTCAACCGTGGATAGTCTAAGGGTAAAGTGTTGGGGGTTAGGGGATGATGCTACAGAGTCCGGTAGTGAATTCCACACTTCGACAACTCGATTACTAAAGTCGTATTTTTTACAGTCAAGTTTGGAGCCGTTAATATTAAGCTTGTATCTGTTGTGGGCTCTTGTGTTGTTGTGGTCTCTTCTTCTTCTCTTCTAAAACATTACAGCAAATTGTTAGGAAGTTAAGGACGTTGATATTCCTGCTTCTATTGCCTTTGAATTAACTGGCCTTTGCCCCAAACCCCACAGGATTCTGCTCTTAAGTACTGTAAAAGTTGGCTTCAGAGCAGTTGTATCCCAAGGAACTTTGGAAATTGATGACACCCACAAAGCAATGCCTGATATATTCTTGCTGGATCTTTATTATTTATTTGTTATTTATGAATTAGATTGATAGGCTGTCCTTCTTCTTGCAGACTCGGAGCGGCTTACAGAAATGAAATACAATAGTATAACAATAAAATTGTTAATTATGAACAAATTTTTAAAAGTTAAGAACAGTAAAAATGTCTAAATTTGTCTAAATCATTGAAGGGTTGAGTGCAAATTGCATTTGGATTGCTTTTGGAACAAAACTTCACAACATTTACAGTTTTCTTCATAAGGAACTTGGCTACATAAACCCCACAACTTCAAAAAAGAAGAAAGACCCGTTCAATGCCCCAATGTCCTTTTTCATTCCAAAACGCAGAAGATAATTTTGCCATCCAAAATCCAAATCCTTTGGTATCCCCAAAGTGTATCACATGTTCACCTCTAATGACGTTGATCATCTGACTAATATACTGTAGGTGTAACAGGAAAGAAATTTCATCAATTCATTTTTTCCATTCCAAAATATGAGAAACTCCACACACCAAAGGGTGGACTTTGGAACCACTGATGAATAAGCATAAATACTCCTGACTTGGAGTAGTGCCATCAAACGAGAGAGGTCTGTTTTGGCACGGCTTCCACTGATACGTGGAGATTGCCTGAGTATTCAAAAGAGGGCTTATGGTCATCCTCCAACCATGATTCACTCTCCTTCTGAAGCAACGATGGAAAGCGGATACCCGTCACGCCTCTTTCTGTAAAGGATAAGATCAGGATAATTCAGCAAAAACTTGTTCTTCAACGCACATCACGAGGGCCTCGACTCCTGAATAGAGGTGGGTGAATCTTTATCTTCAAGGGTCCCTTGACTGCATTTACTGCTTGCGGTGCTATAATTTCCCTTCACCTGCCCCTCCGTTTCCCGTTTTTTTTCTTTCTCTGTGTGCATTTGGAGAGGTATCTTGTTGTTTTTATCAAATAACTCAAAGCACAACAGAGCGATGCAGGGTGACAATTGCATTATAGTAAGTCCGAAATTTGGGAACTGAAAAAAAGTGTAAGACATGAATTCACAATCATAAAACCTGGATTGTGAAATGTTTGGAATTTCCAAACATTTCCACTTAGTTTTGGCAATTCATTACTGGATTTACAAAACCTAACATTTGCCTCTAGACATTTTTGCAACGGAGTCTGTGGATTTGGGCTACCTGGGTATCCTGGTTATATATTTTATAGGTTAAACCAGAGGCAAAGGATCAGGAAGTGAATTTATTCATCCATGGTTTGCTTTTCTAAGAAAAAGCTATTAAAATGGATTTCTGCTTGCTCTATGTTTGTTTTGATGTCCTGTCGGCTTCACTTTCCTATATTGCTTTGAGCATCAGTTCAGATTAAGAACCTTAACTTTGCCAGGCCGTCTATAATATGCCTGAGCTTTTGAGAGCGCTCTCTTGTGAAATGATTATTGAACATGAACTGTCCCAAAGCATGAAGGGAGACACGGATGAGGTTGCTCAACCGTCGTGCTGCTTTGTGAAGGTGTCGTTCATGGAGAGGGCAAAACATGTCAGGATGCAACAATGTTTGCAACCTTGTCCTTCAAAACCTCCTTTGAGATGCATTTTAAGAAACTTTAAATAGAATAGAATAGAATAGATATAGAATAGAATAGAATAGAGTAGAGTAGAGTAGAGTAGAATAGAATAGAATTTTTATTGGCCAAGTGTGATTGGACACACAAGGAATTTGTCTTGGTGCATATGCTCTCAGTGTACATAAAATAAAATATACATTTGTCAAGAATCATGTGGTACAATACTTAATGATTGTCATAGGGGTCAAATAAGCAATGAAGAAGCAATATTAATAAAAATCTTAGGATATAAGCAACAAGTTACAGTCATACAGTCAACATGGGAGGAAATGGGTGATAGGAATGATGAGAAAAACTAGTAGAATAAAAGTGCAGATTTAGTAGAAAGTCTGACAGTGTTGAGGGAATTATTTGTTTAGTAGAGTGATGGCGTTCGGGAAAAAACTGTTCTTGTGTCTAATTAAATTAAATTAAATTAAATTGCACAACTGGTGGCTGTTTTCTTTTTACAGTGCCTGGAGGAGACCCACCATGGCACAGGTGTGTCAGCCTTCATTCCTGTTTGTAGCTTTTGCAATCTTTATAGGTATGTCACTGCTATTTCTATTTCTAACTCCTTTCCAGTAAAGCTGTGGTCCCCTTTGGCCAAAACAGCTCAATTACAAAAGTTTTGGCATCTTCTTCCACATGACTTCATCCCTTCTACAGATTATTATTTATTTCTAAAATGTATTGAGCACTTATCTTCTTTTGGGTTAACTCTGGGTGGCTTACATAGAAACATAGAAGACTGACGGCAGAAAAAGACCTCATGGTCCATCTAGTCTGCCCTTATACTATTTCCTGTATTTTATCTTACAATGGATATATGTTTATCCCAGGCATGTTTAAATTCAGTTACTGTGGATTTACCAACCACGTCTGCTGGAAGTTTGTTCCAAGGATCTACTACTCTTTCAGTGAAATACTGTAATATTTTCTCACGTTGCTTTTGATCTTTCCCCCAACTAACTTCAGATTGTGTCCCCTTGTTCTTGTGTTCACTTTCCTATTAAAAACACTTCCCTCCTGGACCTTATTTAACCCTTTAACATATTTAAATGTTTCGATCATGTCCCCCCTTTTCCTTCTGTCCTCCAGACTATACAGATTGAGTTCATTAAGTCTTTCCTGATACGTTTTATGCTTAAGGCCTTCCACCATTCTTGTAGCCCGTCTTTGGACCCTTTCAATTTTGTCAATATCTTTTTGTAGGTGAGATCTCCAGAACTGAACACAGTATTCCAAATGTGGTCTCACCAGCGCTCTATATAAGGGCGCTATATATTATTATTATTATTATTATTATTATTATTATTATTATTATTATTGTTATTGTTGTTATTATTATCATCATTATCATCATTATTATCATTATTATCATTATTATCATTATTATTATTATTATTATTATTATTATTATTATTATTAATTAGACTTGTATGCCGCCCCTCTCCGAAGACCCGAGGCGGCATACAAGTATGTATGTAGGTATGCATGTATGTAACATATTTTTGCTGATAATGAAAAGGAAGGGAGACTACTACAGATCTATTTTGGGCTTATTTGCCTTCATCAGGTAGCCACACCATTACTGGGATTTGAACCATTAGCCATTAGACTACAGGCTCATCTCCTGTATCAGCTTGTACCAGGAAAGTGTTATGTGTGATTTTTTTGTCGAGTCAAGGCAGAGGCCCCAGGTTCAAATCCCAGTAAGGGTGTGGCTACCTGATGAAGGCAAATAAGCCCGAAATAGATCTATAGTAGTCTCCCTTCCTTTTCATTATCAGCAAAATATGTTACACTTATAGATGATAGTTGTCGGCTATAAAAAGCTTATCTGCCTTGGAATCTAGTGAGGCCGAGAGGCAAGAAAGGAAGCTGTGATGCTCCTTCCATATACCAGGGTGACTCGACAAAAAATCACACACACACGCACTCACACTCACACATATATGACAGAAAAACAAACATATAAAGACAGTTCTTAGGCTAATGTCAAAATGGTCTGAATACGAACAATTCCGTTGTTTCATGTTGAACTTTTGATTCCATTTAGACTTTCTCTTCTGGATATTTATTCAAAGAATTTCTCATCAGTTTTACCTAATATACCTATAGGTATATTAGGTATATTATAGGTGTGCTAAGATTGGCAGCCCAGCCTTCTATTGGGAGGCCAGGGATTTTGCCTCCTGAAGTCCTCATTTGTGTTGGAAATGGCTTGACACTTGGCTGAGTGGGGCTCCTCCTGTCCCCATGGCCAAGCTCAGATCTTTAGGCCCATTTTCCTTGCAAAGCTTCAAAGTCTGCAGAGGAGCAGGTTGCTTGTGTATACAGTAATCCCTCGCTACTTCACGGTTCATCATTCGCGAATTCGCTATTTCACGGGTTTTCAAATAGGGCTTAAATCCATTAAAAATTTTAAATCCATTAAAAATTCATAAAATTCTTCTACAGAATACCCTACGAGACTAGACTTTGAATCCTGGGCCTAGAAAGCCTAGAACTAAGACGCCTTAAACATGATCTAAGTATTGCCCACAAGATCATATGCTGCAACGTCCTGCCTGTCGGCGACTACTTCAGCTTCAACCACAACAACACAAGAGCACACAACAGATTTAAACTTAATATTAACCGATCCAAACTTGACTGTAAAAAATACGACTTCATTAACCGAGTTGTCGAAGCGTGGAACTCATTACCGGACTCCATAGTGTCATCCCCAAACCCCCAACACTTTACCCTTAGATTATCCACGGTTGACCTATCCAGATTCCTAAGAGGGGCGAGTACAAGTAAGGGGCGAGTACAAGTGCACTAGAGTGCCTTCCGTCCCCTGTCCTATTGCTGTCCTATATCTCCTATTCCTTTCTTCTATTCCTATATCTCTTGTTCTATTCTTTCATTGATATGTTCTATTACTATATCTTCTTTTCTATTCTTTCATAGATATATTTTACTATGAGTATCTCCTCTATAACCTTAGGTTTAGGTTTAGGTTTATTGGATTTATATGCCGCCCCTCTCCGCAAACTCGGGGCGGCTCACAACAATAATAAAAAACAGTACAGTACATAATACCAAATCCAATGCCCACCCATCTAGTTACAATTTAAAATTAATAATCTCATAAAAACAGTATATATAAAAAACAGGCACACAGTCAATCAATCAACAAAACAACATGGGCAAGGGAGAGGTGTTTTAGTTCCCCCATGCCTGACGGCAAAGGTGGGTCTTAAGGAGTTTACGAAAGGCAGGGAGGGTGGGGGCAATCCTAATCTCAGGGGGGAGCTGGTTCCAGAGGGTCGGGGCCCCCACAGAGAAGGCTCTTCCCCTGGGTCCCGCCAGACGACATTGTTTAGTTGATGGGACCCGGAGAAGGCCAACTCTGTGGTACCTAACCGGTCGCTGGGATTCGTGCGACAGGAGGCGGTCCCAAAGATATTCTGGTCCGGTGCCATGAAGGGCTTTATAGGTCATAACCAACACTTTGAATTGTGACCGGAAACTGATCGGCAGCCAATGCAGACTGCGGAGTGTTGGAGTGATATGGGCATACTTGGAGAAGCCCATAATTGCTCTCGCAGCTGCATTCTGCACGATCTGAAGTTTCCGAACACTTTTCAAAGGTAGCCGCATGTAGAGAGCGTTACAGTAGTCGAGCCTCGAGGTGATGAGGGCATGAGTGACTGTGAGCAATGACTCCCGGTCCAAATAGGGCCGCAACTGGCGCACCAGGTGAACCTGGGCAAACACCCCCCTCGCCACAGCTGAAAGGTGTTTTTCTAATGTGAGCTGTGGATCAAGGAGGACGCCCAAGTTTCGGACCCTCTCTGGGGGGGTCAATAATTCCCCCCCCAGGGTAATGGACGGACAGATAGAATTGTCCTTGGGAGGCAAAACCCACAGCCACTCCGTCTTGTCTGGGTTGAGTTTGAGTTTGTTGACACCCATCCAGGCCCCAACAGCCTCCAGGCACCGGCACATCACTTCCACTGCTTCGTTGACTGGACATGGGGTGGAGATGTACAACTGGGTATCATCGGCATATTGATGATACCTCACCCCATGCCCTTGGATGATCTCACCCAGCGGTTTCATGTAGATATTAAATAGCAGGGGGGAGAGGACCGACCCCTGAGGCACCCCACAAGGGAGAAACCTCGGGGTCGACCTCTGACCCCCCACTAACACCGACTGCGACCGACCGGAGAGGTAGGAGGAAAACCACTGAATACCCACTGGGACTTGAACCTGCAACCTTTGCCTTGTAAGGCAGAGAATTATCCTCTAGGCTACAGTATCCAATCCCTTCAGCTCTGTACCAGGGAAGGGTTACATTTTGTGTCGAATCACCCTGGTATATTGAAGGAACATCACAGCTCCTTTTTTGCCTCTCGGCCCAACCCAGGGCCATTTCCAAGGCAGTTAATTTTATTGATAGCCGACAATTCTATCTATATGTGTCACATGTTTAAGCTGAATTTGAAAATTAAGGGAGACTAGGATATATATATATATATATATATATATATATATATATATATATATATATATACAGTATATATATATATACCCACTAAAACTCTCATTGTGTATTAGACAAAATAAATAAATAAATAAATTAATTAATTAATTAAACTGGTAGGATACCACATGTAGTTCCAGCTGAGAAACATTATAGAATGACTGTTTAATGCAAAGGGTGGAGTTTAAAAGTCCAAATACTCATTAAATACATAAAAAAAATATCTTTCCTCTACTTCACGGAAATTCATTTTTCACGGGTGGTCTTGGAGCACATCCCCTGCGAAAAATGAGGGATCACTGTAGTACGGCAGTTTTCACTGCTGAATTGAATGCAGCATTTCTTGGGAATCTCTTATACATTTAAACCACAAAACAACAGATTCCTCTCTTGTCCTGCTGCCTCCCCCCAATCTCCACCACCCGGTACAACAGGAAAAGAACGCTGGCAAACAGAAGGCACAGCATCAGTCAGTTTCTATCACCTTCAGGCACATGTCTTAGGGGAGAAGCATGCAGGTCACAGGTAGAAGCAGGGGAGTTCGTTTTTATCTTTTGACATGTCCGGTCACAATGATTTGAATCGCACTGTCAACTTGGAAACTCACCCTAGTTGGAGGAAGGATGAATGGGGGCCAAGGGGTCTGACTGGGAAAAGCCCAGGGCTCTTACTAACAGCCTCCCTCTTGTTTTGCAGCCTTCATCGCAGCCAGAGTGGAAGGCGCCTCGGTAAGTTGCGGTGTCTCTTTTGATCCAGTTAAGATGTTGTCCTGCTCTTGTCAAAATTTGCAGGCTAGTGGGCTGGGCATTGGGACTGGTCTTTTGCATCCAACAGCTTGCAGATTTTAATCTCTGGGTGTGCTGGGAAAGAGGTTGTCACGAAATGATCAGGAATGGAGGTTTTCGTTAGTGACTCAAAGATGAGGCTGCAGTTGGCACAGGAATGCATTATTGGTGCAACAGGGTAGTTGGGAACAAGAGGACCAGGAGGAGAGGACGCAGAATAATGGGGAATGGCAGCTCCAGCAGGCTACATCTGCTGTCCGCCCAGAGGTGGGCTGCTAAGGTGGAACCCTGACGTGTGCTACTACACCTGGGCAGGTAGTGAAATTGCGCGGGGACACGGAGAGGCGCCACAGGGGCTCAGAGCCATGGGGGTGAGCACACATCACCATGAATCCCAGCGGCTGATTAGGTCCCACAGAGTTGGTCTGGCGGAGCCTAGGGGAAGAGCCTTCTCTGTGGTGGCCCCAGCCCTCTGGAATCAACTCCCCCCTGGAGATTCAAACTGCCCCCACCCTCCTTGCCTTCTGCAAGACCTTGAAAACCTATCTATGTTGTCAGGCATGGGGGGACTAATGTATCCCCTTCTCTGACCGTTAAGAATTATGTGTGGTTGTGATTGTATAGTATTGATTGTTTTTTAAGATAGTGGGCTTTTAGTCATAGTTTTAACTATTAGGTTTGTATTGTATTTTTTAATTGTTGTTGTGAGCCACCCCGAGTCCTTGGAGAGGGGCGGCATACAAGTCTAATAAATAATAATAATAATAATAATAATAATAATAATAATAATAATAATTATAATAATTATAATAATAATTATAATTATTATTATTATTATCCCACCTAAGCAGCCCACCTCTGTGTCCGCTGCAGTCTCGGCCAATAAGGGCATACCCAGCTGTGGCCATGAATAGTTCTCACCCATTGGTTGTACAGTGATCCCTCGATTATCGCGAGGGTTCCGTTCCAAGACCTCTCGCGATAATCGATTTTTCGCGATGTAGCGGTGCGGAAGTAAAAACACCATCTGTGCATGCGCACCCTTTTTCCATGGCCGCGCATGCGCAGATGGTGGAGCGACGAAAGTTCGAAGGCTGGCAATGGTGGTTTTTCATGCCGCCCCCCCCCAGCGCCTCCGGGCTCCTCGCCGCTACCCCCCGCCCGCCCGATTCGCCCCTCTCACCGGCTTTCTTGGGGCACGAGTTCTCCTTCAGCAGCGCTTGTGGCAACGGCTTCTCGGCTTTTAGAATGCCCGCCTCCTTCCTTCCTTCCCTCCCTCCTTCCTTCCCTTCTCTCCTTCCCTCCTTCCTTCCTTCCCTCCTTCCCTCCCTCCTTCCCCCCCTCCTTCCCTTCGTCAGTTTGGTGATGACGTGTGACGTCATCGGGCCGGAAAAACCGCGCACGTATTTTTAATTTATTATTTTTTGAAAAATCGCGATATAGCATTTCGCGAAGATCGAGATCGCGAAAATAGAGGGATCACTGTATACTGTAGTGGGTATCCTGGTTCCATAGTTGTGCGCTTTGGATTTTGAGTTACTTTGTAATGCTCTTAAAGAAAAAAATGCCCAAAATTAACTTAGCTGCCTAACTACTAAAGATTCCTAGCAGGGGTGTGAATCACAAAAGGAGAAACAGTTCAACCAGAAGAGAAAAGCTAGAGGATGGAGGCCAAACATTTTTAAGTAAGGCTCCTGTGACTATAAATATTCTCCCTTTTATTTGTATGTATTTGTTTATTTTATTTGTCAAACTGTTATAGGATAGTAGTTTGTATAAATAAACATTAGATAGGCAATGATAAAAAGTAATGATAGAAGACAATAGAGCATTAGGACAGGGACGGTAGGCACAATGGGTGCGCTTATGCACGCCCTTTACAAACCTCTTAGAAACGGGGAGAGGCCCCTTATAGATAATCTAAGGATCAAGGTTTTGGGGTTGGGAGTAGAAACCACAGAGTTTCTTCACAGTTGTAAAGACTTGCATGAGCTTTATGGCAATATTTATGGCAGTGGAAGTGATGTGCCGGTGCCTGGAGGATGTTGGGGCCTGGATGGGTGTCAACAAACTCAAACTCAACCCAGACAAGACGGAGTGGCTGTGGGTCTTGCCTCCCAAGGACAATTCCATCTGTCCGTCCATTACCCTGGGGGGAGAATCACTGCCCCCCTCAGAGAGGGTTCGCAACTTGGGCGTCCTGCTCGATCCACAGCTCACATTAGAGAAACATCTTTGAGCTGTGGCGAGGGGAGCATTTGCCCAGGTTCACCTGGTGCACCAGTTGCTACCCTACTTGGACCGGGAGTCGCTGCTCACAGTCACTCATGCCCTCATCACCTCGAGGCTCGACTACTGTAACGCTCTCTACATGGGGCTACCAACTCCCCCCAGAGATTAGAATTGCCCCCACCCTCCTTGCCTTTCGTAAGCTACTTAAAACCCACCTCTGCCGTCAGGCATGGGGGAATTGAGATCCTCTTTCCCCCTAGGCCTTTACAATTCTATGCATGGTATATATGTATGTATGTCTGGTTTTTATATTAATGGGTTTTTAATCGTTTTTAGTATTAGATTACTATTGTACACTGTTTTATTGTTGCTGTTAGCCGCTCCGAGTCTTCGGAGAGGGGCGGCATACAAATCAAATCCAATAAATAAATAAATAAATATTATGAATCTGCAGAAATTAAGATGAGATTAGTTTTTAAAAGTTAAAGGTTCATGATTCTTTATCACAGTTTGCACTTGCACCACCATTGTGAATTCACTGACATTTGAAAGAATCAACACTTTTGTACTTTTCTTCCTTTTAGTGTCCCGCTGCCAGGATTAATGGTACGTGATATATTGCAGTGCTCGGGAGTTCGTGGCATTCTCCTAACAAGAATCCCCTTTTGGGGAGAAGCCTGCTAATTTTTTCTTTGTTTTTTCCCCCCCCTTTTTGCAGTTTCCGAAGTTTGTGAAGATGTAGACAGGTATTT
Source organism: Erythrolamprus reginae (assembly GCF_031021105.1). NCBI lineage: Eukaryota > Metazoa > Chordata > Lepidosauria > Squamata > Dipsadidae > Erythrolamprus > Erythrolamprus reginae. The sequence goes on along the minus strand of NC_091958.1, from coordinate 41,870,167 downwards.
TTATAAACCAATTAACATATTCCTGATGCTGGGAAGATTCTGAACAAAAATGAAATGAGTATAAAAGGGGTTTTCCTTTTCCACATTCAGGACTAATATTCTATTTTACAAATCTTAGTTCTTGAGCTTTCGACGATATTTTAATCTGCAAAAATGTCATTGTATATTGTCGAATGGCCAAAATGTTTTTATTATTATTATTATTATTTATTTATTTTGTCAAACAATTATAGGGTGGTAATTTGTACAAATAAAACATTAGATAAGTAATGATAAAAAGTAACAAAAGAAGACAATAGGACAGGGACGGTAGGCACAGTGGTGCGCTTATGCACGCCCCTTACAGACCTCTTAGAAAGGGGGAGAGGTCAATTGTAGATAGTCTAAGGTTAAAGGTTTTGGGGTTAGGAGTAGAAACCACAGAATCAGGTAGTGCATTCCAGGCGTTGATTACTCTGTTGCTGAAGTCGTATTTTTTGCAGTCAGGTTTGGAGCGGTTGACATTTAGTTTAAATCGATTTCGTGCTTGTGTGTTGTTGCGGTTGAAGGTGAAGTAGTTGTTAACAGGTAGGACATTTTGGTATATGATTTTATGAACTATAATTAAGTCGGAACGGAGACGACGGAGTTGTAAGTTGTCTAAACCAAGAATTTCAAGTCTGGCAGAGTAAGGTATTTTGTTGTGAGAGGAGGAATGAAGGACTCTTCTTGTGAAATATTTCTGGACTCTCTCAATTGTGTTGATCTCAGATATGCAATGTGGGTTCCATACAGGCGAGCTGTATTCTAGGATTGGTCTGACAATTGTTTTGTAAGCTCTTGTTAGCAGTTCAAAATTACCAGAGAAGAAGCTGCAAAGGATTAGGTCAGCAACTCTTAAAGCCTTTTTTGGCAATGTTGTTGCAGTGGGCTCTAGGACTTAGGTCATTGGATATGAGTACTCCAAGGTCTCTGACAGATTGAGAGTTATCAATAAGTTCAATTCCTCCAAGTTTATATTTAATATTCTGATTCTTTTTACCAATGTGTAATACAGAGCATTTAGTGGTGGAGATTTGAAGTTTTGTTTTTTGATTTCTATAGATCAGTGTTTTTCAACCAGTGTGCCGCGAGACATGGTCAGGTGTGCCGCGAAGAAGGAAGCTCAGGTTTCGGTCTCGCAACTTTTTGCTGAGAGAGAGAGTGAGAGTGAGAGAGAGAGAGAGAAAGAAAGCGAGAGAGAGAGAAAGAGAAAGAAAGCAAGGGAGAGAGAAAGAGAGAGAAAAAGAGAGTGAGGAGAGAAAGCAAGAGAGAAAGAAAAGAGAGAAAGCAAGAGAGAGAGAGAAAGAGAAAGAAAGCAAGAGAGAAAGAAAGCAAGAGAGAGAGAGAAAAGGAGAGGAAGGGAGAGAGAGAGAGAGAAATGAGCAAAAAGGGGAGGAAAAAAAGAGAAATGAGAAAATGATTCAGACAGAGAATGAGAGGAAAGAGAGAGAAACAAAAGAGAGAGAGAAGTGACTCTTGATTTAAAGCATATGATAAAAAGCACCCAAAGAATAAGAGAGAAACCCCCCCAGCCCTCACCTGTTTTGGGAAATGGTTCAAGAGTATGTATACACACACACACACACACACACACAAGGGTGGGGAAGAGACAGGGATGGAAAAAGAGAGGAGAGTGTCTTAGGGTGTCATTTTGTGTCATTTTGGTTGGTGGTGTGCCCCAGGATTTTGTAAATGTAAAAAATGTGCCGCGGCTCAAGAAAGGTTGAAAATCACTGCTATAGATGACATGAGGAATAGCTGGGAACTCGAGCTGCTGTATAACATGGCAGTTTGCAGATTAGAGTGTAGTAAGGAAGCGAGGAGTCACTCCGCAGTCTGCATTGGTTGCCGATCAATTTCCGGTCACAATTCAAAGTGTTGGTTATGACCTTTAAAGCCCTTCATGGCATTGGACCAGAATACCTCCGAGACCGCCTCCTGCCGCACGAATCCCAGCGACCGATTAGGTCCCACAGAGTGGGCCTTCTCCGGGTCCCGTCAACTAAACAATGTCGGTTGGCGGGCCCCAGGGGAAGAGCCTTCTCTGTGGCGGCCCCGACTCTCTGGAACCAACTCCCCCCGGAGATTAGAACTGCCCCTACTCTCCCTGCCTTCCGTAAAGTTCTTAAAACCCACCTTTGCCGTCAGGCATGGGGGAACTGAAACATCTCCCCCGGGCATGTACAATTTATGTATGGTATGTTTGTGTGTGTGTGTGCTTGTTAGTATATTGGGGTTCTTTTTAAACTTTTTAAAATATTTAAATTTATTTGGATTTGTTACGATTTGTTTATGCCTTGTTGTGAGCCGCCCCGAGTCCACGGAGAGGGGCGGCATACAAATCTAAATAATAAATAAATAAATAAATAAATAAATAAATAAATAAATAAATAAATAAATAAATAAATAAATAAATAAATAAGATAGTATTTTTGAGTGGATTTGTTGCAAGTGAAAGAGCTAGAACAAAGCATGAAACCTATCTGCGTTCTGCAATCCTGTAACTGGTCGAGCATTATGGGACTGAACTCTTGATGCATCTGGAGGGAGCTGCACTATATCAGGGAACATTTGAACATCTTTCTGCCCTGTATCTTCCTTTCTGGTGATAACAAAACCTGTCATCAGCCGTAGAATAAAGGAAGGCAGGATTTTGGAAAAGCTCTGAAACTGTAAGGGAAACCCGGATTGCATCCAAAAGGAGTCTAAAAATGGAAAGGGAGCATATTTTTTTTCCTAATCCGATAAGGAATAATCAGACAACATGAAGTTAATAATGGGAAAAAAAGAACCGATCCAAATTTGAAAATTCTTTGGAAAATATTAAATTTTTTGGCAGGATGGGGTTTTTCTTAAGGCTGTGTGTGGGTCGTATATTAGGATGGCATTTGCCACATTCTTAGGAGCCTTTTCTATGCTTCTCTCCCCTCCCCATTTTTCTTACAGAATTGATGTCAAAATATCTGCCAACCTTACTCATCTCGTGTGTGACAATGTAAGTTGTCCATGTGCTTGCCTGACAGCCTGATTAGTTGAACTATCTATCTATCTATCTATCTATCTATCTATCTATCTATCTATCTATCTATCTATCTATCTATCTATCTATCTATCTATCTATCTATCTTTCTATCTATCCATCCATCCTATCTATCTATTATCTATCCATCCATCCATCCATCTATCATCTATCATCTATCATCTATCATCTATCATCTATCATCTATCATCTATCATCTATCATCTATCATCTATCATCTATCATCTATCTGTCCGTCCGTCCGTCCGCCGTCCGTCCGCTGTCCATCCATCCATCCATCCATCCATCCATCCATCCATCCATCCATCCATCCATCCATCCATCCATCCATCCATCCATCCATCCATCTATCTATCTATCTATCTATCTATCTATCTATCTATCTATCATCTATTTTTTCCAATGAGAATAAAAACATGTACTAGTAAATATGAGAATAGAATACGTCAATGAATACTAAAGGTAAAGATATATGAATAGGAGAAAAGATATATAAAATATAGGAGAGACAATTGGACAGGGGACAGAAGGCACACTAGTGCACATGCACTATAGTAGTAGATTATTATAATTTGGTGGTTTTGGGGTAGATGGCTTTAAAAAGTCAAGATTGCACTCATGACTGCACAAGTCAAAATTCCGTGCCTTTTTCACGTGCACCGCAAGATGTGCAGATGTCAGTCCTGGACACAACTAGTGGCTAAAGTCAAATCAAGGCATCCTTGTTAAAGTAATACAAATAGAATTGCTGCATCGTTGGCTGGAGGGATTCCAGGGGTGGGCAGCAGGCAGGACGGGGTGGAACGCAGTTCCACTGGCCGAAATGAACATGCACAGCTCCAGCTGACCGGCAGCAGTAACTTCCTGGATTACTGGTCTCAGCTCACCTCTTCTTTTCCCCCCTGCTGCTACTGCTGCTGTGCACTCTCGCTTTTTTCCTCTTTCCTCCTTCCTGGCCTCGGACAAGCTTCCCTCCCTCCTGCCCGGCTCCCCTCCAGCTTCACACGGCCACCTCCCAAGGCCAGGAGAGCCACGCCGCACTGAAGCAGTCTGGGCTGCGGTCTTTTTCTCCTTGTGAAGCCCTCACTCGGCCCACAGCTGAGTTGAAAAGGCATCGTGCGGCAATAACAGTTCACTTGAACGATGATGATCGTTCAAGCCACTCCTACCCAGTCACATGACCATCAAGCCCCCCGCCCAAATAAGTCACACCTACAGCGTGGCAGTAAAAATTTTGGCTGCCCATTACTGAGGGATTCCTTTAGACCAGCGGTCCCCAACCTTTCCAGCTTGCTGGGGCAGTGTGGGGTTTGTGTTTGTGTGAGTGGCAGGCACACATGCGGAGGCACAACACTGTGTGGCCCTTGTGTGAGAGGACGGCCCTTGCACTGGCCTGCGAGCAGAGGGGGCTTGAGGAAAGGGGTCTTATTCTCGTGTGCGAAAGTCCACTCGTGCGAAGGGAACTTTGGTAGTGCAAGCCACCGCCGCTTGTGCGAGGGGAGCTCATTTGGAATGGAACGTGCTTGCCCATTTCTCCTGTTGCCTGGTCTGGAATAGGCTGTGACCCGGGGATTGGGGGTTGCCTCCCACTTTAGGAGAAAGTCTGTCCAATTTCACTCATGGAGATTTCAGAAAAGGAAGTGGACATCTGTTAATCCATCCATATCTTGACAGGCAGCTACAATAGATTAAAAAGTTGGCTTTAGTGTCTCATTCCCTGCCAGTTTGCTTCTACTGTGTCATTTTCAAACTGCTTTTGGACACCAACACTGATACTTTTCAAATCCTCTCTCCCTAGCTTCAGAATCTCGGTGATGTTAACAGGAGCTTTATAATCAAAGCCTTGGAATTCGCCTTGAGGAAGAAACACGACCTTCCACTCAATATAGTCAGAGTCCTTCTAAACCAAGTGAATGAGGAAGAGCTGATCAATGCCCTGGAGGAATTTAATGAAAAGGTAAAAAAACAAC